>NC_138531.1:28009455-28596955 GCF_964234715.1 Podarcis melisellensis
GACTTCTCTTCTCATCCTGAAGCAAAGTTCTTAACCCGAGGTACTATTTCTGGGTTTGCGGAGTCTGTAACCTGAAGCGTATGTAACCCGAGGTACCACTGTATAGAATGCAACACTAGCCTTCTGGAAAACTCAATGTATTTTTAAAAAATGCTTTTTAAAAAAAGCATTTTCAGAACAGTTTTTATGTGTGTGTAGATTCCACCCTGGTTTCTAATTTGATCCCAGAATGTCCCACATTTCCTTCGGATGTCCCTGTTTTCACTGAAGAAATGTTGGACTGTATGCTATTGACGCTTACTGGAGGTGAACACATAATACCTGCAAAACAAGGTATTTATTCCTAAAAGAAAAAGAAAGAAGGAACCCATCCATCTTTCCCCCATTCCACTCAACTGTATGTGTTTCTGTTGCCATGAAGTTATTTTTAAATGATTACATTCTAAAAAATAGAAGCCCAGCAGGCAACGAACATCTCTTTACCAATCCACTTCCCAAATGCTATGAGTTACTTTGCCTTATTTTTCTTCTAGAAAATATTCACAGCGGGGATGCCTGGGAACCGGTTGCCTCATTTCTGGCACAAAGAAAAGAAAGGAAAACAGACACACAGTGTGATTGATGCCGGCTTACAAGACAATGCTAATTTAAAATGTTAATGCCATGTGGCATTAAGGCTGTTTGCAAGTTCGGTTTCTAAAGCAGTGCCAGAAATTCATCCAAAGACAAAGCACCAGTTTCTAGGGAAAACTATATTCCAGGTGAATTCAGATCAGCCAATTAACACAGTCTGCATACAATGATTTTAAAAGCAGAGCTTTGGACATTACCTAGTTGAAAGGGACGCGGGTGGCGATGTGGGTTAAACCACAGAGCCTAGGACTTGCCAATCAGAAGGTTGGTGGTTCGAATCCCCGCGACGGGGTGAGCTCCCGTTGCTCGGTCCCTGGTCCTGCCAACCCAGCAGTTCAAAAGCACGTCAAAGTGCAAGTAGATAAATAGGTACCACTCTGGCAGGAAGGTACATGGCGTTTACGTGCGCTGCTCTGGTCCAGAAGTGGCTTAGTCATGCTGGCCACATGACCCGGAAGCTGTACGCTGGTTCCCTCGGCCAATAAAGCAAGATGACTGGAGCTAATGGTCAGGGATCCCTTACTTGCATGAGCACCAGTTCCTAGGTGCTGAGGCAGTTTCGGGGACTCTAAAGTGCTTTTTATGAGGGGGCGGGCCCCCTCGATGTTCAGTGGGCATTTGGCTCCACCTCTGTCTCCTCACAATGTTGCACATGCAACGTCAGGATGTCATGTGACATCACATGTGTTGCATTGGGCCTTCTCAGTCATCTTGAGAAGATGGCGCCTCTACCTATTTGTAATGGCCTTGCACAATAAAAAGTGGACCAGCTCATCTGAATCTGATTAGAACTCTGCTTGTTCAGGGCAAAGGTCCCTCTTGTCCATCATCCTTCTCTTGCAGTGGCCAACCAGATGTGTGTGGGAAGCCCACAAGGATGACCTAAGTGCAACACTGCTCTTTCCAATTGTGTCTCCCAGCATTTGACATTCAGAGACATGCTGTCTTGGATAAAGCAACGGTAGCTAGTAGACTTTGATTTCCTTGCTCTCCATGAATTTGCCTAATCCTCTCTTAAAGTCATGTAAGTTGGCACCTAATTTGTTGAAGTGAATTCGATAGTTTAACTACGTTTTGTGCGAAGAAATACTTTCTTTTTATCTGTCCCAAATCTTCCAACATTCAGCTTATGGGTGTCCTTGATGTGTAACATTACAAGAAGGAGAAAGACTTTTCTCTATCCACTTTTTACATGCCATGTCTAATTTTACACATCTCCAGAACGTGTCCTCCGACTCACCTTTACTCTAAACTAAAAAGCTTCTATCTGGAATTGGCAAAGGCAATACCAATTTATGTTGGGTGAGGTTGTGGACTAACTGGAACATTGCTCCATATGTGGTGGGACTATTATTTTCTTATCCCTGTGGCTGTGATCTCCCAGGTGACACAGATGCCATTAGGTAGTTGAATGCGCATGCATACTTTGTCCATTTCCCTCCCTCCCACCTACCCCTCTGTGCAGCCCCGGGCACTGGCAACCACGCTACGCTACTGCCCGTGAACATACAATGTTTTTACTGAGTCAGGCCATTGGTCAACCTAGCTCAGTATTACAGTCTCTGTTTTCATTTGCATCGGCTCTTCAGGGCCTCAGGTAATGTTTCCTTTCTTTGAAAACTTGAACCCATAAGCAATAAATATTTTATGGTAATCTGGAGGTTCAGTCAGGTGCTTCAAACTTCACGATGGTTGATGCGCCATAGCTCAAATAAATACACCGTATCAAGTTTATAATTTTCATAAGAAAGAGAATGATAAACTCACTCTTAGTGGCTTAAAGCAGTGTGTAAAAAGTGCTATTTCAAGCCAGAATGATATATCAGGAATGAGCAACCAGTGATCAGTGAACTTGAGTGCACATTTTATGGACAAATTACTGTGTGTATACAGAGGCCCTTCTTTCTGAGTAATCAAGACACTGGATTATTTTTCAGTTCTGAAAAGTGAAATATTTGCAAGTTTGTCTAGAACGATAGTATTTTTTAATTTTTTTCTTTTTTTGCAAACCAAAGAATTACCTCACTTAGAGAATCAACTTTAGTTAATATTTGCTTCTTCATAGATTAGAATTTGTGTACTTCTGCTTTGTGACATGTCAAATCTGGTGAAGGCAACTTGAGGCGTGCCCACAACTGGGACATGCCAGAGGCTCTGTGTTTTGCCATTCTGTCAGGCTTTTAGGATCTATATACAAATTATCACCAGAGAATGGATGTTGGCACATCTGTTATCCTGGCCAAAACTGACACCTTTTTGCTGTTAAGGGGAGGGACAGATGTGATAGTCTGTGCCAGAACCCAAGTGATAAAAGCTCCTGTTCTATGTTTCCTGAGCTATTCATAAATCATCTGATTTCAATGAGGACATGTAAATGGGAAACATGTGGTTAGTAGATCCTACAAGGGCCAGACATTTTAAATCTTTCAGATAAGGAGAGGGAAAAGGCCCTCGCCCCCACAAGACAAAGAATAGTAGAAGCAATAGCTAGGAACCAGGCAGTATCAAAGCTCCGCTCAGCTGTTCCCCTTGTTTTTCCCCATGGATGGAGGCATACGATAGACATGATAAGAGTGCAGAGAACAGCATATTACATACACTCTCTCATTCATTTACTCCAAGCCACACATATGAATGGGCTTCAGATTGTCCAAATGATATTGAATTGTAAATAGGAGCTTTGATAGAGGTAGTCTGTCGCTTGAGCTGCTCATTTCTCTGTAATCTACATAACTAGTCCCATTCAGCCGAATGGAACCTACTCTCAGAGGGAAGCCTTGTTCTTGCCCTCTGCTGTACATTGTAAAGGCCCTTGGCTGTGCACAATCATATATATATATATATTTTAAAATGGAACCTGCTCCTGAGTAAATGCTTGTAGAACTGCAGCCCATAAAGACAAAACCATACCTGCAGCATATTTTCATTGCGCTTAGTTAGGGTATGTGCTCTGGGGTTGAAACGAGCAATTGTTTCAGGATTTTTCCAAGATACTGTTACATTAAGCTAATTATAGGTCTCGCAGACTCAAAGAGTACCTATGCTAACATATATCACAACCGTATAGTGTGTGTGTGTGTGTGGGTGTGTATTTTCTTTGGGATATTGTTCCCAAAGGCTACAACCCTCAATAAACTAAGTTGGCAAAAATTCTATACCAGAATAAATTTCTCATCCAGAGTCTTTGCTCAGGCCTCATCATCAATTGTATTGCCTGCAGCATGTACTGTATAATTCCTCTGTTGGCAAGGTGCAGGATAAATAATGGAAATAATATACATATATACAGAACGAGTCTTGAACTGGAGGAAGGATTGCGTAAGAAATAAGCCGCGACCGTTGAAAATGTGTGCCCTATGGCAGAAAACCTCAGGTCCTAGGCCTGAATGTGGTCCTTCAGTCCTTGCTGTGTGGCCCTCAGAATTCTCCTCCCCAGACCACACCCCTCACTGGTCTGCGCCACACCCCAAATGGTTTTTAGAAATTGTGCCTGAACTCTGATAATGACTTTTGCTTGCCTAGATAAAAGATAAGAGAGAGGCGTGTGAGCGTATGTGGAAACTGCCCTACTGTACAAAGTTAAACTTAACATGCCTTCTCATTCTCTGGGTGCCACACCCTGATGGACCCCATCAATTTCAGCCAGCTTCCTGGCATCTCCAAGCTCCTGCTGCCTCCTTCTACACTCAAGCACATTTCCGAGAGAACTAGAGATGCCCAAACCTTTGTGTGTCCTCGCCACACAGTTTGAGTAATTTGTATTTGTGTGTGGGTGTTAACAAATACTCAGAAGTGCATGCTTCCAATAAAACACCCGTCTGTCACTGCTGTATTTATTCAAGACCATTTCTAAGCTGCTTAGTGTTTTAGAAATGGCTATGTGGTGTGCACTCTGAAAGGTGGGGTGTGAGGAGGGAGGGTTCGCATCTTGCAAGAGCCACTTGGAGACTTGTGCAAAGAGCCATTTCACTCTCCTGTGGGGTTCCTGCCATTGTCAGGGGTCGGCGCGGGCGTGGTGGGGGCCAGTTTTTGCCCTCAATAGAATGTTGTTCCCAAAGTGAACAGCAACTATTCCATTACTTGGGAGAAAGGGAAGTTTTCAGCTAAGTTTTCCTCAGAGAAGACCTATTGAAATAATGAGCATGTCTAAGACGACGTACTCACTAAGCACTTCAGGCAGCAATGGAGAATCTGTGGCCCTCCAGAAGTTGTTAGACTCTAACTCCTCTCAGTCCCTGAGGCATATCTGACCTGTGGACCAATTTGAGGCAGGCATACCTCCTTCATCGAGCCACATTCCCTTACTTGAACTGGGACCAGTAGTGGACGTCCATTTCGGGGGCCCAAACTGTCATGAGGGGTCCTTCACAACCAGCAACGAGGTCTGCGCAACCACTGTTATCTTTGTCAATGGGGTTGTTCCACGACAGATCACCAGACCTTTGCAACACCTGTGCTACATTCTTAAAATATACACAACAAAAAATGAATCAATTAGAGTTGTGCGACTCAAATTGGATCTACAAGACCTGATTTTTTAAAGCAATGTGGACCAAAATTGCTTCTGGGGGCCCTGATGCTTAAGCTTCATGTGTTCCATAATAGTTCCATCCCTGACTGGGACTTGCGTCCTGTTTTGGCTGCCATGTTCCAGTCCCCTCCCTAAGGAAAGAAGAAGAGGAGGAGTTTGGATTTGATATCCCTCTTTATCACTACCCGAAGGAGTCTCAAAGTGGCTGACATTCTCCTTTCCCTTCCTCCCCCACAATAAACACTCTGTGAAGTGAGTGGGGCTGAGAGACTTCAGAGAAGCATGACTGGCCCAAGGTCACCCAGCAGCTGCATGTGGAGGAGCGGGGAAGCGAACCCAGTTCACCAGATTATGAGACTACCGCTCTTAACCACTACACCACACTGGTGTACACCTCCCTTGTTCTCGTGTAATGGCAATGGCACCCACTTGAGATGTGCCAGAACTGAGTTCCGGCGAGTTTTGGCTGAAAAAGAAAAGTATTGGTTTTATCCCTTGTTCTTTGTGTGGGCTCCTTTGGGAGGAAGGACAACATATAATAAATTCAATACAGCAAGGAAAGAAGGGCCTCACCTTGTGGAAGGGCGAGGGGTGGCAGGTGGTTCCCATTAACACAGGAGAGGCCCTCTCCTTGGCAGCAAATGGCGGACAAAGAGTCTCTCCCCATTGGGGATCGTGGGGCCTGTACATATGCACCACGACCCCTGGCAAGCATTGACATCATTTGCAGCCAACGAGAGGCCCTTTGGGGTAAGTTCCAGGTTGATGGGAATCCTCCGCCAAGTGCTATTGCCTTCTCCAGCCAAGCATCAGGAAAGGGACAACCAAATTGGAAGGCCAGGCTCACACTGAACTCTAAAAAAACCTGTTTAATCTCGACTGAGGGCAATCAGGAGGCGTCAGCAGCATCTCCAGTCCCTGAAGGCATGGCTCCACTCCATGTCCATGGTGTGATTCCTGAAGGATGTGGAAACGGGATAGTGTCATGCACCTATTGCTTTCCAGTCTTCACATCCTTCAGGATTTATGGATACTGACCTCTACTTCAAACCGTGGACTGGGCATGGAAAGTGCTAGCAATTTGTTTTTAATGGCTCATGAGGCACAGATTAAATGCATTTTTCTCAACGAGGCTATATACGTTGCTGTTGTTGGAATCATTTTCGCCGAGGGGCGTATAATGCACTTATCTTGCAAATTGTTATAATGGGGCCATTTTATAGTTGTTAACTCAAGGCACACAATGTTTTTGATTAAACGAATCGTGTCTATTGAAAGCCGTATCCCTGCTCCAGATGTGAGCATCTGCATGAAGCCACCGTCAGTAAACAGCTGCCTCGGCTCTTTGAAAGCGCCTTAATATTTTCGATTTGCATTTTGCCGGTTACAACTAGGCAACAAGTTCTGTTTGGTTGCTAGAAATGTGCAAAGAAAATCACCTAACAGTTTTGTGAATGTTTTGCACGTTTAAACACAGAAATGCAAACCGTTTCCTATATTTTGGAGGCTGAGGACCATTGCTTACGTAGCTAAAATGCTACACACTTCTGTGTGTCTTATTTCTGTTTTCTTAAAGCTCAAAAGCCTCAGGGCCTGTTGTGCCACAGTAGTGTTTCTAGAGAGCCAGTGTGGTGTCATGGTCAAGAGCGGTAGACTCATAATCTGGTGAACCGGGTTCATGTCATGCAGCTGCTGGGTGACCTTGGGCTAGTCGCACTTCTCTGAAGTCTCTCAGCCCCACTCACCTCACAGAGTGTTTGTTGTGGGGGAGGAAGGGAAAGGAGATTGTTAGCCGCTTTGAGACTCCTTCAGGTAGTGATAAAGCGGGATATCAAATCCAAACTCTTCTTCTAAATCATATATCAGACCTACTGAAGCATGTTGGAAAGAAGTGCACATGTATCAAGTACTCCGTGCTCCTTGGTATGGAGAGGTCCCACTCAGCCCTAATTCCTCCAAGACAGGGAGCAAGGACTTCTTCAAAGGTAGCTTGTTTGGAAACATCACAGTTATCTAAAATCCACTGTCCCTTGACTCCTAAGTGACTAAGCAAAGAGGAGGGGAGGATATCAGCAATTCCTATATTAACTGATCTATCTGGCAGCTGCAAGGCAGCTGCCTATCCTTTGTTCTGGGAGTTGTTTGAGAGACTCTAAATGTATCTTTCTGCATGTTACCTCTCCAATATTATTCTGGTGGGTGGATGGGTGGGGGGAACTTTGCCCCAGGTATCAAAACTCTGGGAAGCGTTGCTGTACAGGTAGACACATGAGTCATGGGCAGATGGCCGTTGGCACTACCTGGAGTTTTTTGACTGGGTAATATGAGGCTGGTTTTCTTATGCATGCCCAACACGATTTCTTAAGCTTACGTTTGCTCGACACTTGATGGCTCCTGGCTGAATGCTTGAACTGGATCCAGCTGCAAAACATTGCAGCTGGGCTGATGCAAAAGTCCTGCCCGTGGCTGTGTTGTGGCAGATTGTTCTCTCATTTAAACCACCACTAAGATACATATGCATGAGGGAACCAGCCAACCTGGGTCTATCATGATTTCTTCAAACTCAAGAAGATTGAAAATAAATGAATGCCAAAACTCCCTCACTGTTTACACAGCAAGAAAGTGACCTAATTAAATGGTTTAACACAAATAATATTTAGTGATAGAGCTTCAGTAGTCCTAAGCAGTTTTGAGGGGGCCTCCATGGGCATCATGGAGCTGTAGCTTGAAGGCTCTGCCGGAGTGCTCACCTGCAATGGTTATTTGGCCAACAGGCACCCAAAACAGGGTCATTTTGACACTTAACTTCACGGTTGTGGAATTTTAATTCTGCGTGAGCTCAGGCAGGCTCCAGCTTCAATATTTTTAAGAGAGTCTAAATGACCCATCATTTTACATGGCCTCTAGCAGGTAATTATGACCTGAGCTGGAAAAATTGTGCGTGTTCTGGTTTTGAAATGCTTATTGGCCGCTGGGTTGTTGTTATATTTGTTCTGGCTTTTTAACAGAACTGAAATGTATGTTTTAACTCAGGGGTGCCTAACATTTTGCAGACCAAGGAGTTGACTGTTGACCTAGCCTCTTGTGGGCACATGCCTGCAGAGGGTGTGAACATAAGAAAAGTGAGTGTTGCCGAAATTGGCACCCCACTTCTCTGTTCACATGCTTGCACAAACACACAGAAGGACAGGATAGGAAAATAGGATTTCAGAAGGAGAGGTCAAAGTTAGAAACAGAATTGTTAGAACCCAATACCAAAAATTTGTCCAGGATGTATAACTTGCTGTTGAAATGGAATACACAGGATGAAACGGTGAAATCAGCTATGATTAAATGGGCACAGGATATCGGTCATGATATTATGTTTGCTGACTGGGAACAGTTATGGACCACTGGTGTTAAGTTCACGGCATGTAATGCCCTAAAAGAAAACATAATGAAAATGATCTACAGGTGGTACATGACCCCAGTCAAGCTTGCAAAAATTTACCATTTGCCCAATAACAAATGTTGGAAATGTAATGAGACTGAAGGTACTTTCTACCACCTTTGGTGGACCTGCCCAAAGATTAAAGCCTTTTGGGAAATGATCTATAATGAAATTAAGAAAGTCCTTAAATGGACCTTTCCTAAGAAACCTGAGGCTTTCCTCCTGGGCATGGTTGGCCAAATGGTGCCAAAGAAGGATAGGATTTTTTTTATGTATGCAACCACAGCAGCAAGAATTCTTCTGGCAAAGTATTGGAAGATGCAAGAACTACCTACTCTGGAAGAATGGCAGACAAAGGTGACAGACTTCATGGGACTAGCAGAGATGACCGGCAGAATCCGAGACCAGGGGAAAGAGACAGTGGAAGAGGACTGGAAGAAATTTAAAATATATCTTAAAAATTGTTGTAAAATTGAGGAGTGTTAGGATGTCAAGGGGTATGAAGTAGAGAAATACAGCTGTAACTAATAAATTTGAGGAAAATTAATGAAAAGGAAGTTAATTAGATAAACTGACTAAAGGGTTGCTAAAGAATTTTGGAATAAGGATGCAGCGAAAGGGAGGTATGGGGAAGTTGATATATGTTCAATGTTGTGTTTGTTTTTGTTTTGTGATGTGTCTGTTTTTTATTATGTGTTTGAAAAATTAATAAAAAATTTATTAAAAAAAACAAACAAACACACAGAAGGAAATATAGCCAGAATATTCTTTGTACTTTTTACTACAACAGACAAACTACAACAGACAAGCTCTCCTACCTCTCTGGAAATTGCTGGTATAGGCCCTCTTAAATGTTACTTAGATTTACAAGTTTACTTCATACTTCACTAGGTGTCTTGGCAACATCCTCCAAAAATTCCTGAAATATTATTCTGAAAGAACTTTGAATCAATTAATACCCTTCTGTCTCTTCATAGAAATTAGACAGCCGGATGGCTTTAAAGAAGTTTTTGACAACACATTTATATCTTGAGTTTCAATAGCAGTAATCCTTACTTTTGAAATTAAGACATTAATAAAAGGATTAACTTTGAATCCCAATAATTCCTGCAGGTTTCTTAGCGTCTATTCTTCTGTAAACAGTATCTGAAATGTTTGCCAACTCATAGCCATGGCAAAATGATGTCACTCGGCTTCACACAGTCGTCCTCAAAATCCACAGATAGTTTTATATTCTCTGAGATTCTTGAGTTAAGAAAGCACTGATAACACTTTCCCTCATGAACCAGTAGAACAGGATATCGGGTCTGACAGAAAAGACTCAAATTTATTCCTTGTTTGATTCATGCTTGAACTCGAATTTTCAGGATGGTTTCTTCATGAGAGGACATCACATGGTTATTTATAACTTCTGAACATCTCAGTCACTTCTATGATCAATCAAATACCATCTGCTGCTATGACTAACTTAGTTCAGTGTCCAAGCACGCAGAAATAGAAGCTTCCTTAACCGAAGGGTGGGAAAAGACAGCTTCAAAATTAATGTATAAACTTATTTTACAGACCCCTACTACTTTAAAAATACTTCAGATCCTCAAGCTTTTGCCTAAACACAAAGAAGATACATTAAATGTATTGACTGCCGCTACTGAAATACATCACTACTTTATTTTCCAAAATTTCAGGTTGTCAGGGCTAACTCTGCCTATAATGGATTGTCATGGCATGTATTTTCACAGCTTCCCCCTCCATTATTTGAATGTTCAAGTCATTTGGATAAATTGGTTTGTGCCGCAATGCAAGTTTGCCTGGTGTTTGCCAGTGGGATATGCTATTTAAAAATGATTAGCGACAGAAATGAAATAAACGCTTTTCTTCCCTGGTTCCCAAGGCCTTCTGGACTTTCACTATCAGACACTCTGTTTGTCAGTGGCACCTGCTATTTAAAAACGATTTGCATTCGGAATGAAATAAACATAACATATGTAGTAAGTCACCCAGGCCGACACCACACCAAAAAGCTCTTCCAGCTCAAACACTGCAGTTTGGGCTTCAGGTTAACAATGTAGTGGAAAGAAAGAAAAGGGGGAATACAAACTCTATCGCCATCTCTAGGCTTTGGAGAGTCTGTGGACACCACACTCCCTCAGTGGGGCAACCTCTTCACTGTCATTGTCACCAGCTACTGCTCCTCTTCTCATTGCTAGCACTTGCTTGCCTGCCAAGCAAAGAACCAATGAGCAAGCAGTAAGTGGCACCTACTGCTCTCCCTGTTCTTTGGGCCAAAACCAGAGGTGGGTGTGCAGGTGAGCAGGTTGCAATGCTATAGAGGAGGAGTAGGTTTAGGAGATTCTTGTCAGTGGGGCCCCTGCTGGGGTAGGCTCTTAGTGTCCAGACCCTCAAAGTGTCCCTATTTTCCAGGGACAGTCCTGGGTTTACAGAGGCCGTCCCGGTTTCTGTCCTGCTTTTCCTTAGGACAACTCTGTTTTCAACAGAGCCGCAAGAAGATCCCATTGAGCACATGGATTGACAATATGGACAGACTAGTTACATACGAACAAACTGCATATCGGCGCAGATTAAGAATGGATAAATATGAAGAAATCTGGAAGGAATACTTAAGCAACAAGGCGGAAAGTGGTGGGAAGTAGGGGGAGGAGAGATGGGGAAATATTGTTAAAAAGGTGTAGTTATAGGTATATCAGTACTCAAATCTGAATTGTAAAATTGTGTTGATAGTGTTATTGTGGTTTTTGTATGTGTTTTTTGTGGTTGCTGTTTTTGTTGAAAAAATGATTAAATCTGAAGGGTACGGTAGGATGTCCCTATTATTTATCAGAGAAAAGTTGGAGGGTATGGAGTTATTCAACCCCCAAGCCATCTGAAGGCAACCCTTTATATAGAAGGGTTTTTTAAAAAAAAAAAAGTTTGATATTTTATTATGTTTTTATGTATGTTGGAAGCTGCACAGAGTGGCTGGGGCAAACCAGTCCACTTTGGAATTCAGGTTTGATGGATTCCTCCCACATCTGTAGTTTTTAGTGTGTGTTTCTGGATGTTGCCCCAGTATATCCTGTTTCAAACCCTGACGGCCAAACTAGCTGTAATGGCCACAGGTCTGTGGGCAGAATGTCGGCTGCCAAATCTGGATAAAGCATCAGCGTTGTGGCAGATTTAAAGTACAGCATAAGCCAGTCTTCCCCTTATCTAGTCAAGGCTGGTAATCAACGGTGTTGATTTTGAGCTAGGTTGTCCTGCCCGCCTGCCCAAGCTAGCCCAATAGTGTCCTGTTGTCAGTGTTGAACTAACTGTACATGAAATGGGGGAGTGGGGAGGCAGGTTCTTGCCCCTTGCTTTAGATAGCAAAATGTCTTTAGTAAGCACTGCTCACATTTTAGTGAGGAAGGGCTGCAACTCAATGATAGCGCATCTGCTTTGCATGCTAAATGTCCTTGGTTCACTCGCTCAGTGGCGTAGCATGGGTTGTCAGCATCCGGGGCAAGGCAAGTAATTTGCGCCCCCTAACCCGTGGATTTGCGCCCCCTAACCCTAACCCCCAGATGTTGCGCCCGGTGCGGCCGCCCCCCCTGCACCCCCCACGCTACGCCACTGCACTCTAGGTCTCCTGGTAGGGTTGGGAAGGGCCACTGTTTGAAACCCAATGCTATTCACTTTCCCCCCAATACAAACATTCACTGGGAGAAAGAAAGAAAAAAACTTCTATAGAAAGACAGGATGTTTTGAATGGATCATTGTGGATGTGAGTGGTTTTGGTTCCCTACCCCATATATTATAGGAAAATGGCAGGATCCAACTGGGCTTGGTGGCTATTGTGCTTCCTTGCACACTAAAGGCATGGCGGATCCAGGAAAACCAGAAGAAGAGGCTGCTACCTCTTTTGCAGCAGTGGTCTTACTCCTCCTCGCTAATGTTCAGGTTTAAGAGACACACCCATCTCGCTAATGAGCCAGATTCTTACCATTTACGTTACGGTAAATACATCCCACCAGTTGCAACACGTAAAGGGTTTTAATATTTAGCAAAAAGAGCTATGTTGGGTTTTAAAAACTTATACATGTGTTGTACTGACATTATGTTTCCCACTTTTTATTTAATTATTCTACACAAAATTTGATTGACATACATCTTTAGTTTGCAGACCAAAAAAATAATAATAATATGAAAATCACCGCACTGGAATGCCTTCAAGCAACAACCACCCATGTTGGCAGCCTATTAAATTGCTATTGCAATCTTGACAACCCTCCAGATGAACATCAAACCTTCCTACAGTTCCTCCGGGGCTTGGGAGGGGGGGTACCCCCCCCAAGAACGTAATATTAAGAAGAATAAACCTTGAATGCTCCATTACTCCCTCCAGCTTTGTAGCTAATTTAAAATCTATTGATCCTGGTGCCAATACATCAACTCTACTTAGGGATGTTTTTTTGCTATCAAATTATCCTCTATTTCTTGACTAGCAGATGTGGTTATCACAACTCAGCCTGCAAACATTGTTTAGTGTGGTTGTGTTTCTTCAGTGCCGGAGACTGTATTATGTGGCACTGAGGTATCGCTTAAAGGCAATGGGTGGGGGCCGAGAGAGACAGTATTCAAACGACATGGGAAATTTCAGTTTATATTAGCCGGCAAGACAGCACCCACAGCAAACCTTTAAAGCTAGGGACGCCATATTTCAAGAGCTTTTTGGGATCAATCGTCCAAAGCTGTTGAACTTTTCTCTGGTGGACGGCAGCATGGCGAAGGGGCTTCTGGGAATTCTGGGGGGTTTGTTAAGGGTTGCTGGGAATAATAATTCTGAGGGGGTGTGTTTAAAAGTTATAGTATGTATGCAGCTCTGTATAGCTTCAAATGCAGAATCTGATTTGGTGGACGTTGTTCCATCTGTGACCCAACTCGCCGTATCTGGGAAGAATTAGGTTCTGGGGATCTGGAAGGAATTAAAGAAGCAGACCTTTGACTAGATCTTAAGGGTTATATCCATAATGATGGCCTTCAAGAGCCCAGTGTTATGACTATTACTGCTATTAATGGCACATGAGCACCCAGGTGTGTGCCTGCTCTCCACGTTTTTTGTTTACCACGTGTATGGTTGATTTTCTCCTCCTGGTCTGTTCTTCCAATGCTTGCCAGCACTGATTTACAACCTGTTCAACAGGCAGCTAGCATTCACAGAGAGGGTATTGCCTGACTTGTGCAATTGGGAGGAGCACGTGACCGTTCTCAGCACAGCCAAGCGCTTGCAAAGCTCACGGCTTGTATGAATTCTGCCTGCAGCCTGTGTGGCTTCAGATTCCTAGCGATCCTGCTCAGGCCTGTGAGTTGGCACAGGAATGGGAGCAAATGCTACAGTCCTTCCTAAGACTCCTTCTTCCTGCTTCTGCTGCAAACCCTGCTGATCCCACAACCATAACAAGGAGAAAATAGCTTCTGTACACTTACTGTGGTCAGGGCATGAAGGAGCAAGTCGCACTTGTCCTCAGCATCTTCTTCTGACTGCAGATTTTCAGAGGTCCAGGCACCTGTCATCAGAGATGGACAAATGCATCAGTTTCAGTTACTCATTTGCCATATTAATGCATCCATTTGAGAAACTTGGGTGAGCATTCTGGTGCACGTTTATCCTGATGTACACATTCTTCTAGGGACATGGGTGGCGCTGTGGGTTAAACCACAGAGCCTAGGACTTGCTAATCAGAAGGTCGGCGGTTCGAATCCCCATGACGGGGTGAGCTCCCGTTGCTCGGTCCCTGCTCCTGCCAACCTAGCAGTTCGAAAGCACGTCAAAGGGCAAGTAGATAAATAGGTACCGCTCCAGCGGGAAGGTAAACAGTGTTTCCATGCGCTGCTCTGGTTCACCAGAAGCGGCTTAGTCATGCTGGCCACATGATCCGGAAGCTGTATGCCGGCTCCCTCGGCCAATAAAGCGAGATGAGCGCTGCAACCCCATAGTCAGTCACGACTGGACCTCATGGTCAGGGGTCCCTTTACCTTTACCTTTACACATTCTTCTATGCAATTTTGCCTAGCACACACATTTTTGCAAGCAAAATTGTTAATTAAATTTCTATACCGTCTTTCATCCAAAGGTCATAAGGCAGTTTACAATATAAAAGCACAAAAATACACACCATAATAACAAACAAAACAATAACCTCCACACCACACCAGATTTAAAGGCTATAGATTGTTTAATTAGCATATTTTTGCCTGGTGCCTAAAGATATGTAGTGAAAGTATCAGGCAAGCCTTGCGAGGGAGAGCATTCCAAAAGCGGAGAGCCACTGCAGAAAAGGCTCCGTTCTCATGTTGCCACCCATATGCAGATGACACAGCTTGGCCTTATCCTGTTCCTACAAACAACGATTAGCGAATGGGGACTTCCCCCACCTTGAGCCAAAACCAACCTACAGAAAACTGCCTATTAGCCCTCCTAAGAACATAAGGAGAGTTCTTCTGGACTGGTCCATCTAGTCCGCCATTTTGTTTGATTCCTATGGAAAGCCAGCAAGCAGGACCTGAGCTGAACAGTACTCTCCCCACTTGTGATTCTTAGCAATGAGCGCTCAGAGGCACAAATGGTGGAGGGAGAGCCTTGTCCTCCATTCATTTTTCTAATCCTCTTTTAAAGCAAATTCCATAACCAAGCACGGTGTGAAGAATTTATTTTGCCTGTCTAAAGCCTTCCAACGTTGGTTAGGTAGCCGCAGTTCTTGTATTATGAAAGAGGGTGAAAAAACCTCTCCCTATCAGCTTTCTCCATGACATAAAATCTGATGTTTATTCTAAACTAAAAAACCCCAAAGGCTCCCCCCCCCCTTTTTCATAGGAAAGTTGCTCCAGTCTCTTGATCACTTTGGTTGCCCTTATCTGATCCTCTCCAGCTCTTCCAATGTTTTCCCTGTGGCTTCAAGGAACACTTTAGCCTCAGCCAACCCCCTATCAAGCTTTGAGAGGGAAGGGGAATTTCCAGACAGATACAAGCTCTGCTATACACACACATTCTTTTCTTTCCCGCTCCCATTCTGTATTGTTGAACGTTTCAGATGTTGTGTCCTTTGTAGTACTTTGCATAGCCTTCTAGGTCTGTATGGCATTACCACCCACCCTTCATCAAGGTCTCTGGGTACAGCTTCAATACGAAACACATCCCAGAAGCAGCGTGGGGGGAAAAGTTCCTTTCATGAGACGCGTCAGCAATTGGCATTACAACAAGATAAACCACCCTGTGTGAAATTTAAAAGAGGAATCATAATGTGATGCAGGACCACCCAGGACCGGTGCTGCTTCCTGACAATTTAAATGCATATGCCATAATTGCACCAATTTCCAGTGCAGCAGGCTTAGGCTGATTCGCTTCATTCCACCTTTCCTCATGCACTTCAAGATTGCTAAGAGCAGAAATAATAAAATACAACAAAGGCCAACGGAACACAAAAAATAGAGATCAGCAAATAACCCCCAATTCTAGCCACGATAAAAAAATATTCTAGGTACAGTGGGATTATATGCCAGTTAGAAGCCAAAAGCTGTGGTCTAACACTGGGTTAAACCACAGAGCCTAGGACTTGCCGATCAGAAGGTCGGCGGTTCAAATCCCCGCGACAGGGTGAGCTCCCGTTGCTCGGTCCCTGCTCCTGCCAACCTAGCAGTTCGAAAGCACGTCAAAGTGCAAGTAGATAAATAGGTACCACTCTGGCGGGAAGGTAAGCAGTGTTTTCGTGTGCTGCTCTGGTTCGCCAGAAGCGGATTAGTCATGCTGGCCACATGACCCGGAAGCTGTCTGTGGACAAACGCCGGCTCCCTCGGCCTATAGAGCGAGATGAGCGCGCAACCCCAGAGTCGGTCATGACTGGACCTAATGGCAAAGGTCCCTTTACCTTAACATTGGGGTAGAAGACAGGCATCCAATGTGTGCTATGCAGAGAGTTCAGGTCAAGTGGCCCTTCCGCAGTGCGCCCCTGATTTGCAACTAGCTCATGTTTTCCAAAAATCTGCCAGTGCAGCCTCAGAACAGCTGAATGAGCCCTTTTGTTCATATCACACTTTTGATCTGAATGGAAAATAAGGAACCAGAACATACTGGGGGGAAAGCAAAATGTTGTTATGTGGGAAAGGAGCCATGAGTGCAATCACAATGTATGGATACGTATCTGGTGATAATTTTGCAGAAAGGGCACATTTAAAATGAACTTCCTGGTGGAGGATGAAAAGAGAACAAGAAGGACAAGGAATAAGGGAGGGCGCTATAGGAAACTGAGGACGAGAGAAGGAAAGAACTAAATTTTATAATATTGTTTTTAAACTTTAAATATTGAGCGGTTTAGAGATGGTTTTAGATAAGCAAATGTCTCAAAATGACAGCCTTGACTAGCGAAGAATGTATTATGTTCAATGTGTTCTTCAGTAGGAGGAAGAGTTGTAGCTCAATGGTAAGGTTCCTGCTTTGAGTGTGTAAGGTCCCTAGTTGTTGTTGACATCCGTCTGTCTTGAGCGACAATGGAGTGTGCCTCCATGGGTGAAGTCTGCTGTAGCGGCACCAAAGTGACCTCTTTGGGGCAAAAGCCTGGGCAGTGTGTATGGAGGTCCTGGGCTGCCCAGATGTCAAGACCCTCCCCTCTCGACTTCGCGGATGTGGTCCAAAAGAAAGCAGAGCAAGACGTTTGGCACCAGCTTGGCTTGCTGGAAGGAGGCGTAGAAGGCGCCATCCAACCATCTTAGGGACTCTGCTCTGGATTTGTGTAGAGTTTACTCCTTAGCCTTTTCTTCTCCTGAAGCTATCCCACAAGGCAGCGGAGATTTAGGTTCTGGGTTTTCCTTCTCCTAGATGGGCCCATCTGCCCCTCACTTCCTTCTACAGAATGGGCAGAAACTGCCTTCTTGACTGTTGAACCCACTATTGGTCTCGTCCACTCAGTCTGCCAGAGCCTGTCTTCACATGCAGGGAAGTCTCTAACTCACTGAGGGCTTGAGACCCATCAACTACCCTCACCTGGTTTAGCCAATGTTTAGGGAAGTTTTTAATGTCTGATGTTTTATTTTTTATTATCATTATCATTGATTCTGTTGGGATCCACCCAGAGTGGCTGGGAAACCTGGCCAGATGGGCGGGGTATAAATAATAAATTATTATTATTATTCTAAGCTACAGTTTTCAGGATTCTTTGGAGGGAGCTATTTGCTGTAAATGTTCTTTAAACTTATGTTGTGGGTGTGACCTTCAACTCTAAATTAGAACAGAGAAGAGATTAGGACACCCAAAGAAATTAAATGATGAAGGTAAAAGTCCTCAAATTCCACATTGACATAGGAGAAACAATCCCATCGTCACCACACATGAAAAATACAGGCATTTGTTTCGAGGGGGGGAGGAAAAGGTTAATTTTGAAAAGCCTCTTCTGCACTTCTTCTCATTTTATGGTTACTTTACCACATCTGCTTCGGATGAAGGTCTTCTTCAGAATCACCTGACTTGCATTGAAAACAGGATACTGGATTAGACTGACAGCTCATTTGAGGCAGGAAAAATGCCGAATGTTTCAACACAAAGAATGAAATAAGGGAAATTGGCCCCCTGTGTTTTGCTGGCTCCATTTTTTTACACTACACATGTACATTACAATCCCTTTTTGATGCTTACCTTGTGATAAAACAACACAGAATTGTGAGAATCTTGGCAAGCATCTTAAGGCTGTTTTAATTCAAAATCTTTTTGCCAAAACTGGAGGGGGGGAGGGGGGAGAGAGAGAAATGTGATGTCTATATTTTTAACAAACAAACAACAACTATGTTTCTGTTATAGACACCGGAATCATGATCCACACATATGATGAGTATACCTTGTGTGTCTGGAATCTGATGATCACTCAGCTTAGAAATTTTTGGCTGTCATCTGCTCCCTAGTGGAGAATTTACCTCATGATACTGTTTTTCCTCCTTCTTTCCCTGACATGTTTTGGCACATCGAGCTTTGTCCATAAACACCTTTGGTCAGTTCACCTGATAGCATAATAAACTAGCTTCTACCTTAGAACAAACTTACCAAGGGAGGAATAGAAGAAATCTGGGGGTGGCAGAACAATTAACCTGTTCCTGTAACGAGGCAAGATACTCTGTACAGGGTTTCCCAGTGCATGGCACTCCTAGGAAGAAGTGTTGTTGTCAAAGGTGAGACCAATCACGTAGGGATGAAGAAACCCTGTGTCCCTCCCTGTGTTGTTAGGCTACATCACATCACCCCAGGCTATTTGCCATGCTGGCTAGGGCTAATAGAAGTTAAAGTCCAACAACATCTAAGGAGTCGTGGGTTCCCCATTCCTGGATTAAGGGGGAATCTAAAGCTGGTTGAGTTTCCTAAAGCAGTCAGGAGGAGTGAGATGGATGGAATGGAAAGATGGAAAGCAGAGAATGACCTTGGGTAAGGGGGCAGAAATTGTTCTGTAACGGGGTTCTGGGTGATCCTCCTTTAATATGCAGGCTGTTTAATAGAGACAGTTTGCTGTAGTTTTAATTAATCTCCGTATCACTTCCCTAACCAGAAGTCTGTGCCAAACCCAAGCCCTTCTCATGTGGACCTCATGTACCTTAACGTACCTACTTAACAGCCTCAGTTCCTACAAATGAAAAATGGAAATAACAGAGGTTCTGTGAGAGTACAGTAAATAAAGAGTAAAACTAACACCTTAGGCCAAGAAAAACACTCTGTAAA
Organism: Podarcis melisellensis; assembly: GCF_964234715.1. Taxonomy (NCBI): domain Eukaryota; kingdom Metazoa; phylum Chordata; class Lepidosauria; order Squamata; family Lacertidae; genus Podarcis; species Podarcis melisellensis. The sequence goes on from NC_138531.1 coordinate 28,028,779, forward strand.
TGATACATTAATGAAAACCAGAGGGAACGGTTTGTCCATTGCTGACAGCACATGAGACATGTAGCGAATTTATGGGCCTCCAACCCACACCAACCCAAGCCTGCATGGCCATAGTTTGGGACGGTAGGTCAGCAACACCTGAGGATCAGAAAAGTGATGAGAATCATAGAATTGTTGAGTTGGAAGGGACCGCAAGGGTTTAGTCTGACCCCCGGAATGCAAAAATCTCAACTAGATCATACATGACAGACGGCCATCCAACCTCTGCTTAAAAACCACCAAGGAAGGAGAGTCCACCTCCTTCTGAGGGAGTCCGCTCCATTGTCTTACTATCAGAAAGTTCTTCCTGATGTTTAGTTGGAATATCCTTTCTTGTAACTTGAAGCCATTGGTTTGAGTCCTAGTCTCTGGGGTAGGAGAAAACAAGTTTGCTCCATCTTCCATGTGACAGCCCTTTAGATCTTTGAAGATGGCTATCATCTCTCCTCTCTGTCTCTTATCTAGACTAAACATACCCAACTCCCTCAACCATTCCCCATAAGGCTTTGTGGCCAAATCCTTGATCATCCTGGTTGCCCTCCTCCACACATGCTCCAGCTGGCCAATATCTAAATTATGGCACCCGGAACTGGACACAGTACTCCGGGTCTGATTATCGCAGAATGGAGCAGGACTATGGCTTTCCTTGATCGGGACAAATACTTCTATTGATGCAGCCTAGAAGAGCGTCACTGTTTTTGCTGCTGCATCAAACTGTTGACCCATGTTAGATTTGTCATCAGGCAATGGGACACAATCACCCACCATATCTGATGGGCACTAAGCTAGCCTAGTGAGCAGGCCTCATGTCCTCCAGCACCTTGCCACTCCACCTTGTGCCTGCTTGCTCAAGCGGATGGTGCAGTTTGTAGCTAATGAGCTGAACAACACATGCAAGAAATGCCTGCAGGAAAGCAGGATCTGAGCTAGCTGCCACTCAGCCTGCTGACTATGCCTTTCCCAACTTTCCTGCGGTACACATTGGAAGACGATGACAAGCAAGATAGGCAGCTAAGCAAATGTTGCTGCCTCAGCTCATGAGAATGGGAATAGCCAGAGGCACATGTGGGTGAGTGCTCAGTTGCTGCTGTTCCACAGATTCTGTCACCTGAGGCAGGTGCTTCATTCTGCCCAATGGTAGGGCTGACCCTGATCTCCTGTGACTCCAGAGCAGTGTTAGAAACTGAGATATGAAAGCTAGGAGCTAAATGGCACCTTAAACCTAGGTCAGTGTTTCCCAACCTTGTGCCTCCAGCTGTTTTTGAACTACAATTCCCATCATCCCTGACCACTGGTCTTGCTAGCTAGGGATGATGGGAGTTGTAGGCCAAAAACATCTGGAGGCCCAAGGTTGGGAAACACTGACCTAGGTTATGGGTGCTGCAACAGAATGCCTGGGTGCGCATTTTTATAACAAGAATACAAAGCTGAAAATGAATGAACTGCAGCTAAAGTCTTATATTAATTTTTCACATGGTCTAGTCCTCATATGAAGACTGCAAAAAACAAAGCCATACTTCCCCTGCCCACCTCCCTAATATGAGGGTCCCTTCTCCCATCCTCAGAGAGTGGCTGGAAGTGGGGAGGCAGAAAAAGGTCCTCCTTTTGTTCCAGCAGTGGCAATTTTAATCTGGTATCTTAGGCGCGGTACTGCTCCCAGAGCTCAGAAACATTAATGAAATTCCCTGTCGCAAAATGTGCCTAGAACAATGGGAGTTTCGAACGCTGCTCCAGAGGGAAGGCTATTTCAGGCTCAACAAACTTTTTATTAAAGCCGAGACACAGTGGACACAGCAGCTCCCACCCAGAGCACAGTGGACATGCTGATGTCCCCATAGAATTTAGGTTACCCATCACTAACTTGCTCACTTTTCAGTCAGACAAGCGCGGCTACTTTTTGCTGGAACAGGGCCAACAGGTCTACAGTGACAGTTGCAGAAACAACCATAACATTATTTATGTGCCAGCTCTCCACACCTGTGCCAGAGTTAGGGAACAGATAAATACAGCACAGGGAGGAGTGTGCTCTTGGATTGCATCCAATGGAATGATGCACAGGTAGCTGGAATGTTTGGCCAATCTAAACACACTAACTGTTCACCTAAGGCAGGGGGCCTTTTTCCTTCCACAATGATAGATATATGGTTCTCTCCTTGAAACGTGTGTATGGGGAAGAAAGAGAAGAAAATAGTAATTATATTGTTTTCTCTAATGGCTGCATCTAGGTAGGTTTGTTGGGGTTTTTTCTGCTGCGCAACCCAAAGTTGCACAGCTCAAACCACATCGATTTAATGAGAAAGTTCAGCACACGGTTCACTCTCTCCTGTGGAAATCAATAGGACTTTTAAAAAGTGCCCCACGTTGCTTGGATTGTGTTCTAAAGCAATGAGAGAGAGAGAGAGAGAGAGAGAGAGAGAGAGAGAGAGAGAGAGAGAGAGAGAGAGATATCCCTTCCCAATCCCCATACAGTAACTTGTCTCAGCTAGTCTACTTGCTGGAAGGAATATTCAAAGCGAGTTCACTGCTTGCTGGTTAAGAGTTATAATCACTGCTTCAACTATGTCGAATTTAAATGTAAGATACGGGTATGTGATTTAAAAAATTTTTTTTTTTAAGCACATATGCAGTCACAGTTGCCTTGAGATTTAGGGAAAGCTCTTAATTTGACACGGGCTTTTGAAACGAATTTCTAGAAAGGTAGTTAATGTTTTCTGCGAAGACCACACTGCCGCAGCCACACCTCAAAACTTCAGAGATATTTAATTTGTTCAATCCCTGCAGCATATACCATGTTGTAGCAGCAGCAGCAGCATTAATGCTGAGCTCCCCCCACCTCCCCGCTATCCTACTTCAGAGCAGGATTTTTAACTCTTTCCTCTCCCAATACATTCTCAAGAGAGAGAGAGAAAAGATTAATGAATCTTATCAATTTTCTGTTGTGCCTTAGGTGAGATTCTTAGATGCCAACTTTTAATATAGGAGACTTAAGGATTTCCCAGAATGTTTTACATATGTAACAACAAAGCCCCCTCCAAAAAACACACAACAAGCTTGAAAAGGACAAGAAGGAACATATAAGAATAAGGCCACCAACTAGACATGGAAACCTAATATTAAGATGCTAAGGCTGCACTCATTTTCCTGGAACCAATCCCCACGCTCTTCGGATCAGACTTGGGGCAGACAGCGCTGTATAGGTCGAGCACAATTCCAAAACCTGGCTTTTCGAGATGAACATTTTGTCTTTCTGGAAATCAAAACTTTATACACTGGGAACAGGAAATCTTGGGCAAGACCTCCAAAAGCAAGATACATAGAAAGCCATCTTTATTTCTAGTAGAAAAGGGGCAGGGAGGCAGGGCGGGAGGCAGAATGAAATATCAGGCTGTGCATTCTTCTTCCTCTATAATAGTGAGCAATTAACAATATTTTAACATAATTTTATGCTCAGCTTTTAATGGAGAACCCAGACTACATTGTTGCTAGCGTGTTGTTTTCTGTCTCCTGTCGTTTTTCAGATCTGATCTGAAGTGGTTCCCCTCCCCCTTTAAAAACAATTAAAATGCTGTGGACAGTCAGCAAGGGCAACCAAGTACCGTAACTTCTGAGACTGTTCAAGGCTACTGTGCCTTTAATTAGAAGCTTCCCTCTCTAGAAAGAGCAGCTTCCTCTACCTCTTATTGCTTCCTGTTCAGCATAGCCTTGGGTTCAATGAACCCTGTAATGAGTTAGATCCTGTTTCCCATAGGAATGGAGGATGGCTTTAATTACTGGTCTCATCTAATTTTTAGTTTATGCTGACATAGCACTAATTTGCAATAAAAGGGGGGGGGGGAGGGAAGGAAAAAAATGATAACAGTAGTGAAATAATTTCCAGGGAATAGGAATGCACTACTTACAGGATCATTTCATCAGTAATGCTGGGCTTGCTCGTCTATTAAATAGTGTTGTTCAGCTTGACACAGCCTTAGAAACCATTTAATTAATATATATTTGCTAGTAGAGAGCCACAGAAAATTAGGCAACCATCCTCTGTACTGATAATGATTCATATGCACAGACAGAATTAATTAGCAGCAGTATCACTTCATCCATTTCCTTCTCCTTGCAAACAACATTTTTACAAATTGATATAGGCTTGATTAATTCATGCCTCCAGAAACCATTATTTTAAACCAAATTTAATGCACTAAATTCTTCCACACGCATACTCCCACCCACAAAATGAGAGACTTTCAAAATAAGTTTTATGAAGAGCATTTCTCCATCTGATCTGATGCATGTCTAGCTGGTATAAACACCAACATTTTGTTGATTCCCCTTCACTTTTTCTTCTCGCTCATCAGGTAATCATTGATTGGTTAAGAACTCTACTGAACTAAACTAGTTGAACAACCCACTTTTAGAACAAAGGAGGAACAGAGTTTATCAGGGCCTAATAAGAAGGACCGACTCAGAAGTAAGTCCTATTGAGTTCGGTGGGACTTATTCCCAGGTAATTGTGTTTAGGATTGCAGCATTATGTCAACGTACTTGGGACTAAGTTATATTGAAATCAGTAGAACTTACTTCTAAAGTTGAAGCTACAGTCCTAACTACAGCTACTGGAGGGTGGAACTTACTTCAGACTAAACATGAATAGGGATTGCACCATTAAATGTTTTTCTTGCAATTAACAACTGATTTTTTCTTTTTCAGGTAATTTATCAGGATAATATGCTGCACATGGGAGAATGTAAATGGAGTCAAATGTTTCCTTTTATCATGGTAGGTATTTCAAGGACATATGTTTCAGAAAAGTCGCTACAGTTATAAACCCTAGAAAATTAACAATAAGCATAATTTTACTTTTGTTAACCTGAGCAAACATTATTTAATATCTGCACAGTTGCTTCAGATGAAGTCCTTGTAGACATCATCAGGATTTCTTCCCCAGAAAATATTTTGAAATATAATATGAAATCCAACTACTCTTAAACCTGTTGCATCTCAAGGATATCAGCAACAAGAATACCTTGTATTAGGAAAAACTGCAAACATGCAACCATTAGTCAAAATTGCATACAGAGATGAAGATCATTAAGCAAAAAGCACACAAAAATGCACAATTTTATGCAGTGTGTTGTTTGTTGTTTTTTTTTAATGCAAAGTGATGTGGAAATTGGAGAAATGAAGACTGGAAAACGAGAAACCAAAACGGACAGAGTTGTCCATCGCTAGAGAGTGACAAGGCATGGCAATAGCAGAGAAATTAAAAGTCAGAGTGGTTCACCCTCTGATAGTATTGTTTTTAGGCAAATGTGATGCATTGACAACTGGGAAACTGGGCAATGGAATTAACCAGTATTCATCCTTTGGTGACAGGCGTCACTTGTTTATTCTGCTAATGCCGAATATTCCAACTGCGGCGAAAATGAGTACTACAACCAGACTACCGGAATGTGCCACGATTGTCCGCAATGTGAGCCAGGAGAAGAACCTTATATGGTGAGTTCTTCACATACTTGCAATCTTATCCTAGAGGTGGCTGTAGGAACATCTGCACTGCACTGCGTTATCCATAGTGGTCCTTACACACTTCTGGAAGTCCAGTGTTGTTGTATTTAATAACTGCTCAGCCTTCCTCCCTTTTCAATACTACCGAAAGGAGATCGGTACTGCTGAATATAGTTGCAGTCCAACACACCACACAGTCCTGCAAGTGCTGCTATTTCTCATGCTCCATGCTCATTATACTAAATTCCCCCCGCTGTCAGGAAAATGGTCACCACATGGCTGTTGCGAAGGAAACAGCCACCATGCTTCCAGGAGGAATGTTAAAGCAGTCTGGCACAGGCCAGCAGGGCAGAAACAATCTCTCTCCAAGGCACTTTCAGATAATTACACTGAATCAAGAAATTTTATTTGGCCTGTGTTCTGTTGTCCTCGTCGACATTTGCTTTTTAATGGGGACCATATTTCGAACGGAGAAGGGCTACACAACATTGGCTCTGCCCTCTCCTGCCCCAGCTGAGGGGCTCTTTAAGGCCCTCCCTGTAGTGTAACCAGTCACAGAGGTCCTGCCAGAGTCCCGTGCTTTATGTATCTCATCCTCCCCACCTCCTTTGATCAGGGTCTTGGCTCCTGATGAGAGGAAGCAGTAGAGAGAGCCATAGCCCCCAAGGACTTTGACAGAGACTCTCTGTGGCTAGTGCAACACGGAGAAAGAGAAGGCTTAAGGCACCCTTGAGTGAAAGTTGCTGGGGTGTTGTGCCATGTTCATTTCTATGACACCTATGGGGAAAAGGAAAGGAAAAGGAAAAGACCCACCCCCAAAAGGCAGCTCACAACAGCTAAACTACAAATTTCAAACAAGAAAATAAAATGGCTTTGTTTTAGAGAAAACACCAGGAAGCAATACAGTGGTACCTCGGGTTACATAAACTTCAGGTTACATACACTTCAGGTTACAGACTCTGCTAACCCAGAAATATTAACTCAGGTTAAGAACTTTGCTTCTGGATGAGAACAGAAATCATGCTCCGGCAGCATGGCAGCAGCAGGAGGCCCCATTAGCTAAAGTGGTGCTTCAGGTTAAGAACAGTTTCAGGTTAAGAATGGACCTCTGGAATGAATTAAGTACTTAACCCGAGGTACCACTGTAAACGTATTTTTAAATTTAATTGTTGTTCGTTTTGCAAATCTACAAAAACAAAAACAAAAAAAACAACCTGCATGCAAATGTTGCAAAACTGAAGAACGTTTTTTAGAAAATAAAAGAAAACCAATGAGATCTAGAACATCATGGTTAAAAGCAATCAGCTCTGCTGTTGTTAAATCATGGGTGGCAGTGGGGAGAAGCAAGAGTAGAGATGCTTCCCCAGGGAGGGAGTTACACTGCCCGGCACTATGTCAGAGAAAGACCTAGATCCCCACCAAACAACCTGGCTTCAGACTGTGATGGGACACCTATAAAGACTCCATGGAAGGGACTGGGGGGGGGGGTCATCGCAAGAGAATCAGGTGCTATGCTTGGGGATGGCTGTGAAAACATTGAGACTGGTCTTCCAGTTGCTTGCCCATGCTCTGCCCCATCACCTTCAGTCTACCCAGTCAGCCCCACATGCCTGCTTTCTTTCTTCCAATCAGCCCAGGAGATGGCCCTGGTTGTCACCCTCCTCCTCTTTACTCTCAACATTGCCTTTGTCGAACTTGTCAAGAAAGAGGGGCTAAACTAGAATGAGTTGGGATGTTTGTCATTGGTCCTGCCCGCCCTTGGCTCCGGCTCCACTCATTTTTGGCTTATCTGCCTTCTGACCTACCAAATGGTCACCGGGCACCTCTGATGTGTCAAAGCTTACTCAAAGCAGCTTCACGTGCTGCTGCAAAGAACATCTCGCTGTGGCTGCAAAAATCCTTTTATTCACAACTGAGTTTGGAGAACAGCAGACCAGAAAGGTCTCTGGGCTTTCCTGCTCCGTTAATATACAGTGCTATTAGGGAGTCAAGAGGACCACCAACTTTGGCCTCAGACACTGCAGGAAACAGTGTGTTACTGGGCTGTTAATGTTCTCTTTTATTTTCTTGAAAGTTGGTTTAAAAAGTGGCTTTTTCAATTCAGAGACTCTGTTAACCCCCCCACAGACGTGTGGATACGGCACCAGAGATGATGGTTACGGCTGCGTTCCTTGTCCGTTGGAGAAGTTTTCTAAAGGCGGGTACCAGATATGTAGGAGGCACAAGGACTGCGAGGGATTCTTTCGGGCAACAGTTATGACACCCGGAGATCAAGAGAATGATGCAGAATGTGGGCCTTGCCTCCCTGGGTAAGGATTTAATTATGAGCCTTTGGTCTCTTAACAAAAACTCCAGTTATGCTGAGCGACATAAGCATATTTGTTGCATTCCTGCTGCTGGCCACACTACTTTCTGCATCCATTTAAGTGCACGATAATTAACTCTATGTAAAGAATACAAGCACTTGAAAAAGCATGTTTTAAATCAAGGAAAGTAACAGATGCTATTAGAGCAAATGAAATATAAAACAAGTGCCTTGTAATAAAAGCTAGGAGGAAGAATATATTTTTTGATGTTAGAAGGGGAGGAAGCTTGCCCATATAAGGATGCCATTGTAACTATGAACTTTAGACCACCAAATTATTGGAATTTTAAAAACAAACAAAATAAAACCAGTATTTCTTGGTTACCCTAAAGGAGGCTGAAGTATCGCTCTGATAAAATGAAAAATCAACATGGTCAGAATATGATCCTTCATCATTTTATATGGAAAAGTTGATTGCATCACTAGATCTTTATAGTGACATTAAATAACACACCAGATCAGTTAAATTTATTTTTCTTTCCCCAGTAAAAGCAAATCACTACTTTTTATTAATAAAGTATTCGGTTCAACGAAGTCATATTGATTTTAAAGTCACTTTTTATTATATATAAATATATATTGGTTATATATATATGTTGTGGGGTGGGGACTATAGTTTCTTAAGGGTGCTGGGAGTTGTTAGCCAGTATAACCAATGGTCAGGGGTGTTGAGTGTTGAAATCCAACAACATCTGGAGGGCCACAGGTTTTCCACCCCTAACATGATGCATAGGATTCCTGACCACATATCTGGCTGAATGTGCTCAGAGTCCATTCTCACCTGGTCTGGCTTCGTAGAAGGCTGGGAGCTCCATGCCTTCAGATGCCTCCATGTTCAGATGTGCTGTCTTTTCAAAGTGACAACAGGGTCACATGGAACATAGGGAGCTGCCTTCTACGAAGCCAGACCATTGGTTCATCTATCCCAGCACTGTCTATATAGACTTTCAGTGGTTCTCCAAGGTTTCAGGGAAGAGTCTTTTTTAAATCCCTGCTGGAGCAGGATTGAACCCGGGAGCATTCTGCATGTGGCTACTTGACTAAACTTCAGCACATCCCGAAACGCAGATTAAAAACATGTGCTCCTGGTTTTTTTAAAATCAAAAGAATTACTAATTACAATTTGGATGCATTTATATTGCCATTTGCAAATGTACAAGAGGTTCGGGTCTAGTGCTTCCTCACATCTAAAGCAGGGTTCCCCAAACTAGGGTCTCCAGCTGTTTTTGGACTACAATTCCCATCATCCCTGTCCGCTGATCCTGCTAGCTAGGGATGATGGGAATTGTAGTCCAAAAGAACAGCTAGAGACCTGAGTTTGGGAAACTTCTGATCAAGGTGGAATCTACACACGTTCTGAAAATAAGCATCAAATTTTCTATAAGGCTCGCCGCCGCCATCTAGTGCCACACTGTATATTGCACTTACAACACACTTAAAACGTTTTATTTGCAGCTGTATAGCTGAGTCTTTAGAGCCTTGTAGAAGTTTCTGCTCATGATTTACGCAAGCGCATTCCTATATGTCAGAAAGCACACAGGCCACGACAAAGAGCTTCACGTTCTCGCCCTGCTTGTCTTCTAAACCTGATGTTGATTAGTAGGTTTTGCATAAGTTGCTTTCTCTCTCAGTCCCCATCTCCCTGCCCAGGAGGATTAGCCTGGAGCTGAATACTCAGCATGCCAGCAAAATCAAGGTAGCTGGTGCTTGTCTGGAACATCACTTCTTTGGGGTGGGGGGGAATTATCCTTGCACAGAGGGTCTCATTTCAGAGACATGTCTTGAGCTGCATTGCAAACGCAGTGGACAAACATCTGTTGATTTAGGCAGTGATACCACCTCATGTCATGTACTCGAATGCTTGATTTAATTGCCTTTATGAGGGCAGCGGAGGAGAGACTGTTTCTAGTCAAGCAGGATAAAAAGTGGATAATGCCATTAAACGAGTAACACAAAAAAATTAAAGTCAGTGATTTCATCTTGCAAAGAAAGTGATTTACTTCTCAAGCATACCTGAAGGCTACCAAGCCAGTTCTGCTGTGTGGTGTGTGTGTGTTTTCCTGCCTTGTCCTTTCATTGCCTTGTCCTTTCATTGCAGTTACTACATGCTAGAAAACAGGCCGCGGAATATCTATGGAATGGTTTGCTACTCTTGCTCCCTGGCACCTCCCAACACAAAAGAGTGTAAGTATTGCCACTCTGATTTCTATTTAGTTGTATTCGGACTTAAGAAACCTCAAAACGCCGTCTGAAGTTTTCCTGAGCAATATGCGTGTTGACAAATTGAGCCTGTCTTAAAATGGAGCACACTTCAGCAGCACAGAATGGAGGAGGGCACGTGAATCTCCATCATGGTTCTCTTTTCAGAATAACTTAGGGACGCCTTCCTGAATCTGGTTCCCTCCAGATATTTCCAGACTACAACTCCTATAAACCTTGACCGTTGGCCATGCTGGCTGTGACCGATGGGAGTTGGAGTACAGCAACATCTGGCAGGTCCCATGGGGAAAGACTGACCTAGAGTTTTCCATTGGTGGTTTTTCATTTTGCTACTACAAAAACCAATAGCTGCAGTGCAGAAGAAGCCAATAGCAAGACAAGCAGATGCACAAAACCAAGGGTGGTATTCAACTAGCAGTTTCCCATCAGCACAAGGATTTCCACCTTCTTCCCTCCCTTCTCCTGGTGCAAACCTTCCCAAAATCTGCTCCAGATTTAGGGAGGCATGGCGGGAAGTAAATTCCCAAGGTGCAAGCAGAAATCCTAGTGCTTTACTAAGCACCACTTTTGATACAACCTCAAACCCCAGCTTCCATGGAGCCTTGTATAAGCAAGACCACATCCACAGAACTGCCCATCCTTCTTCCTCCTCCTTCACAAAACAGGCTTCCCAAGGCTTAATATCAGCAATCCATATAGCTTTTTCAATTTATTGTATCCCACTGTTCCTCCAAGGAGCTCAAGATGGTGAACGTGGTTCTCCCATGCCCTGTTTTATCCTAACAACAACACTGTGTGGTAGACTAGGTTGAGAGGCAGTCACTGGCCCAAGGTCACCCAGCGAGCTTTATGGCTGAGCAAGGATTTGAATGCTGGTCCTCATCCAGCACTTTAACCACTATTCACACTAGCAATCCTTAAGAAACCTCCTTAATGGATCCAAACCATTCTACATATTTCAGTTTGTCTCTTTCCCAACATGAAAGGCCGACACGGGGTTATCTTCTAGCGTGGCAGCTAAAATGCAAAAAGCATTTTAAAGCCTTTTAAAAGAATAATCCTGTTTACTTTTTGGCATGTGGATCTAAAGGAAGGGACTGTGGTAAATAGAACATGATACACTGGGGGGGAAAAGCACTTTTTAAAGTCCAAATTATGATTTCCCAAATAGCAACGGAGTTTAATGGAAAGGCCGACAGACCTTCCGCTGTCGCACTGCTTGTAGGTTTCTTCACAACATTCCTGTTGTATTACGTACAGGTGGTTAAAAGCACACAACCCACATTTGTGTCCTTGAATTTCAGTCATCAGCATTTTGATGCCAAAATGCAGGAATTTCCATGTGTGGCGATTTGTCCTTGAGTTCCCCTGCATAAATCTTTTTAGAAAATGTGTGAGTCACGGCTGCCCAACCTAGCTAAGTGGTCTGGGATGTAAATGATACTTGAACATTCATAGCTGAGAATGGTGAGAAAGGGAGCTTGCACTTGGGTTTGTTTCTTGTTATTTACTCCTCTGAAAGCCGGCATGTTGTAGAAGGAGTTTGGTTTAAAAGGTTCTCTGTTTTATTTAGGGCAAGAATAAAAGGGGGGTAGGGGGAAGCTTCATTAGAAAATGCGATCATTTAGCTTGAAGGCTTGTTTCACACGGATGTTCTGTTGCCTTTTTAAAAAAAAATTCAGAACTAAGGTTTTCAGTTACAATAAATAAATTCAAATTCTTAACAATACCTAAACCACAATCCAGAAAGTCACACCATTCACGCTATGCCAATCCCAGCAAAGTTTAGGATTTGGGTAGAAAGAACTGTAAACTTTGATTCTCATTTTTCCAATCTTTAATGGAGTTCTTTATTTTTTCAAAATCTTCATGAAAATTCCTCAGCACTTCAGTGAATGCTCATTGTTACATAACAATACCTGCAAATAATCCAGAATTAAAGCTCTGTAAAGACTGTAAACAACCCTCCAGACTGGCAGGTCTTTGTGGTTGTATTCTGCAACATGCCAAATAGCATCCTGAAATCCTCCCTTGAGTATACAGTGGTACCTAATGGTTACAAACTTAATTCGTTCCGGAGGTCCATTCTTAACCTGAAACTGTTCTTAACCTGAGGTACCACTTTAGCTAATGGGGCCTCCCGCTGCTCCTGCGTGATTTCTGTTCTCATCCTGAGGTAAATTTCTTAACCCGAGGTACTACTTCCGGGTTAGCGGATTCTGTAACCTGAAGTGTTTGTAACCCAAGGTACCATTGTAAATCCTAACTGATGAAAACAGACAAAATGGGAAGCAAGCACACAAGAACTTTCCTAACCAAGCCTCCAGTTCATTCGACCGCCCTAATTCACCATCTTCAAATGTCCAGAACTATCAGGCTTATGTCCACCTAGTTTAAAGTCAGGAGATTTTGCATGCCTTACTATTTCAACACTGCATAAAAATAACTATTTTGGTTTCAAATGAAAATGTCTCTTACAAAAGGCACATACGACATTTAAGAACTAGCCACGCTTGTAAGGTACTTTGCTCTGTTATAGGAAAAACTCATTTCAAATTGCTGAGCTATATGCTTTTCTTGGCCACGTTTCTAGCTAGTATTTGTCTTTGCCATTAGTGCATTTTATATTGTGTAATAGTTCTTCGTTTATTTTGAAAAACACATCTTTATTTAGAGCATGCACATTTCTTTACTTCATAAGCTGCAAGACGTTTTTCACGCACTACAAGAGAACTTAATTTCCTGTCACATTTGTCTGATGGAGCTGGGCCAAGAAAATTCTCAACTTCCTAGAACTGCAGAACAACATCAGTCATTTTTTCAGTGGGGCATGAATTTAGCCAAATAAATTCTCCCATCTCGTATGCCCAGTGTTGTCTTTGCTAGAGATTCAGTGCCTTAAATGCTGATAATAAAAATCAGTGCTTTTTAAACAATCTTAAAAGCATAGGCTGAAAATATATAATAAGTCTAAGGCTGCAAACCTGAAAGTCCAGTTGAAACCATTCATTTCAACGGGAGTTGCTTCTACAAAAACAAAGGGGAGGGGACCAAGTTTAGGACTGCACTGCTGTTCCTCTGGCGTTGGTGTTCAGCTGGCACATCCCTAGGTTCAGAAACAAATGTGTGCCAAATGCGTTTTTCACAGCTTGGCATCATAAATCCACATTTAGGTGTTTGACATTTGAATTGTAAGCATTGGCTTTTAAATGGACGGGAAATTCATGCAAGTTAAGTAACTGTGCTGTCAGTTCACAAATGCATCAATTCATGGCCGAGATTTTACAAGCGTCACCAGGAAAATTTACGGCAAATTTGTTTTTTTTTATTATGATAGGTGCAGGCATTACCTCTGGTGTGTCAGCCAGTTTCCCAATTACTTCTGGAACAAGTACCCATTCTCCTTTCCAGCATGTGCACAAAGGTAAGAAAAGCAGCCCAGTTTCCCTTTTAGCATTTTCTTGAGTTGGCTTTTGGTATGTAATCCTGGGAGGCTGGAAGACTGAGCAGCCAGGGGAGCAAGGTGCCTTCTTCCCTACAGAGATGTGTGGTTGATGTGCCGTCTCAGAAGTCTGAGCTGTTTCTATTTAAACTTTTCTTTTCTTTTTTACTCAGCCTATGGGTCTGTCAGGCTTAAAGTTTGTGTTTTAATTTCATTTCACGGTTTTCTCATAGATGAAGTATCATTAAAAATATTCCTTCAGCAATCAACATGCTTCAGCAGAGATGAGTTTTACAATGAACTTTGCAAATGGGGTGTATTTATTTAGATGAAAAGTTAATTTAGCTCAGGGGTAGGCAAATTAAGGTCCAGGGGCCAGATCTGGCCCAATCGCCTCCTCAATCCGGCCCACAGACGGTCCAGAAATCAGTGTGTTTTTATATGAGTAGAATGTGTCCTTTTATTTAAAATGCATCTCTGAGTTATTTGTGGGGCATAGGAATTCGTTCATTATTATTTTTACAAAATATAGTCCGGCCCCGCACAAGGTCTGAGGGACAGTGGACCAGCCCCCTGCTGAAAAAGTTTGCTGACCCCTGATTTAGCTCCTTTATCTCATCAAATGAAGTTTATTTGGATTGTGGGGACTTAGTTCATTTCAGTCGTGTGATGATGTGAGCAATCTCTTTTGGTGCTAATACAATCAGATGTATCATTATGGGGCACAAAGTCAAGGAAATCAGGTCACCAGAAAATTGGTTGGGGGGGGGATAGTCATCTACTGATCCCGATCCAAAGACTTGGTAATGCGTGTAAGGAATTCACAGTGATCATAACTTTGTTCGCTGCAAAGCAAGAGGCACTTTAGCCAACTTTAAACACAATTGCTAAGCAGGGCCAATTACTCTTGAATTGGGAACTCATCCATTCAGCAAATCCAGCTCCACAAACAGAATGATTTGAGACACTAATGAATATTGGCAACTGACTGCAGTGTTTCACCTTAGCCCAGAAACGTGTATCAAGAGCGTTATTTCAAACAAGCAAGTAAACTGCGGAAAAACAAAACAAAACCAGATGATTTCGCTTTTAAATAAATGGGTTATTCACAAAAGCTAAAGAAGTACTTTGTTTATTCATTTCAAAGTAACTGGGGAAGAGAATTTTGCAGCAAATGTTTCTATTGAAGGTGCGAGCCTTACCTTTTCTGGAGTATTCTAACTGTAATACTTAGATGGCTGCAAATGGACTTTACTTGCAATTACTCATTAGTGGTGGCTTGTTTTGTTTTTGTTTTTTTAAAAAACCCCAACACACAACACTACCACTATGAAAAGGCCTGCATTGGCACATATGAAAAGTGAATTGCTTGTTTGAAAATTTTCATATTCAGTAATTAATGTAACATTTTGATACACTCACAAACAATTTAGGGAAGGGGAATCTAGTAGTGCAAGCTTGCTAACAGTTAAATGACAATTTTCTGAACATGCAATTTCACCTGCAGGAGTGTGATCTGAGAAAGGTGCTCTGTGCCATGGGGGGGGGGCAGGAATAGAGGCAGTTTCAGTTTGAGTTTGAGGGCAAGGCAACCTATTTATGGAGCGTTTATCCTGATTTCCTTGCACAAAGCGGAAACGGCAGTTAGATGATATTCAGACTTTATCGAGCATTCGTTCTACTTTGTTTACAGGGAGGTTATATGACAATGACCATTCCTCTTGGTTTCGTTCCAGGGCGTTTGCACATTATCCTATTACTCATTCCATTAATCCCACACTTTTCACCATCACTTTCTTAACTGCAAAAGATCTGTTGTTGTTTACATGGATATGTTGTGTTAGGGCAAGAGAGAGTTTAAATCCATTTTAACTGTGCAGACCCACATTTGCCAGATGGACTTGAATCCATCCTGCAAAATACTGGCCACTTGGAAGCACAGACACACATGCGATACTGACTCTGAATTACAAAGACTACATCTGGCATTCTATTGCAAGTAAAAAACTGCAAGCTAAGTAAATGAAAATACAAGATTAGTGTTCTTCCGAGTCCAGTGGAGTTTATTTGCACGCAAATGTGCTTGACACCGTAGCCTTACAGTATAGTCCTGTGCACGCCCTACTCAAAAGTCAGTTCCATGGAGTTCAATGAGACTTACTGCCAGCTTAAATAGATACAGGACCTCAGCCTTAATAATGGTAAAAGAGTCCCCCCCCCCCCATCGATTATCGAGGTGGCAGATATGAAAATAAAGGAAGTGTGCTTCCTGTTTCTGAAATATTTTAGAAATATTTGTGTTATTCCTGTACAAATGCAATTCATAATTGGTGACTAGAGACAAGCTCATATGGTTAATACGGTGGTACCTCGAGTTACATATGTTTCAGGTTCTTAACCCAGAAATAGTACCTTAGGTTAAGAACTTTGCTTCAGGATGAAAACAGAAATCATGCTCCGGCGGCATGGCAGCAGCAGGAGGCCCCATTAGCTAAAGTGGTGCTTCAGGTTAAGAACAGTTTCAGGTTAAGAACAGACCTCCAGAACGAATTAAGTACTTAACCCGAGGTACCACTGTACTTTTAAATGCCTTTAATGGGGTTGCAGCTACGGCTCTAATAATCTGTCTCTGTGTTTTCAGGAGACCTTTCCAGTCAAGGACACCTTGCAACTGCTCTTATCATTGCCATGTCAACTATTTTCATAATGGCAATCGCTATTGTCCTGATCATCATGTTTTACATTGTGAAAACAAAAACTTCGGCTCAAGGTAACTGCCCATCACTAAAGAGAATTCTGACTTCTGAGATTCTGTGCATAGGCATCTGCCAAGAATGGGTTTTAACAAGAGGTGTGATTTTAAATTCCAGCTTGCTGCACCAGCCATTCCGTGAAGACTGTAGAAGCCCAGGCCAATATGCAGGGAGAGAAAAAAGAAGTACCAGGTTTGAACAGTTTTTTAATTTCTGCTTTTTACACACATCAGATCCCACACAGCTTAATTTGCCCTGAGGCGATGCCCCGTGTTAATTTAAACTTTAAACTGCTGGGACTCAAATTCCATTTAGTAGAAGAATAATTGGGAAGGCCTATATGTAACCTTGAAAACATCCTTCTGCCTGCAATCCCTCCCCTGACTAATTTAAGACTCAGCACCACAATTCGGTGATTTGCTCCGAAACACCCATACGCAGGTGCCAGCAAGAGAATTTCATTCACAACTGTGATCCGTTGACCGTTTCAAACCCTTTCCCTCCTCTTTTTTAATTTGCAGAAAATGTGGTGATTTTCTCAGAGAAAGATGAGTTTGGAAAATTAACTGCAACTCCAGCGAAGGTTGTCAAGAGGTATGTGACAGAAAAATAAGAATGCCAATAGCAGGGAAGAAGCATGATTATAGTCGACAGGACAAGACATTGAACTCTACAGTAGGCTGTATTCCAGTCACACTAAAGTCAGAGATGTATATACGGAACAGATTAAGTTCGTAAACTGAGGTACCACTGTATCTACGATCACATCCGCACCACATATTTAAAGCACATTTATATCATTAACTGTGGGGGCAGCTTCCCCCAAGGAAACCTGAAAACCGTCGTTTACTGCACACAGAGCTACAATTCCCAGCACCCTTAATAAAACACAGTGCCCAGGGATCTTTGCAGGAAGCCTTGTGCTTAAAATGTATGGTGTATGTGACCTAGCTCTCTAGATAGATGAGTGTGCACACAGACGCACATATGAATCTCTTTTAGGATCCATGGAGGGTCCTAAAACCCGGGGAAAAGAGACAAGGAGGGGCATATTTAGACCCAGGCTTGAGGTTCCTACAGTATTACCAGCAGAGATCTGGAATGAAAGTTTATTTACATTACGTGGGTGAAGATGTAATTTGTCACAGGAAAATGTTGCAGGACAAGGACTTTAGTATTTATTTATTTTTAAAGGAAAGGACTGAACTTCTGTCGGTTGATTTGAAATTAAAAATACAAAGAGCTAAAGCCCTGAAGTTCAGGGGGATACAAGAATCCCTTGCATCAGGCTCAGTCACCAGTAATTTTATTGTGAGGCCTCAATCCATGCATACCCTCCAGCATTTCTCCGATGAAAATAGGGACATCTGGTGCTATTTTTTCTTTAAAAAAAGAAAACACCTCCCTAGTTCTCTCTGAATAGCTCCCCATCTGAGAGGTGCTGGAACTGAGTTCTAGTGAGTTCCGGCTAAAAATAAGCCCTGGGCATATCCTGTTCCATACCCTCAAAAATTTCGCCAGTGCAAATAGGGATGTCCTAAGGAAAAGCGGAAGGGACACGGGTGGCGCTGTGGGTTAAACCACAGAGCCTAGAACTTGCTGCTCAGAAGGTTGGCGGTTCGAATCCCCGCAACGGGGTGAGCTCCCGTTGCTCAGTCCCTGCTCCTGCCAACCTAGCAGTTCAAAGCCACGTCAAAGTGCAAATAGATAAATAGGTACCACTCCGACAGGAAGGTAAATGGTGTTTCCGTGCGCTGCTCTGGTTCGCCAGAAGCAGCTTAGTCATGCTGGCCACATGACCCCGAAGCTGTATGCCAGCTCCCTTGGCCAATAAAGCTAGTTGAGCACTGCAACCCCAGAGTTGATCACAACTGGACCTAATAGTCAGGGGTCCCTTTACCTTTAAGGAAAAGTGGGACATTCCAGGGTCAAATCAGAAACTGGGGTGACTTCTGTAAATCTGGGACTGTCACTTGGAGGGTCTTACCCATGTTAGCAAAGGAGTAAACGCTTAGTGGAAATCAACAGGCAGGTCAACCTGAAGCAGGGAACTCTCTGGCCTGAGTGCACCAGAGTTTTCCACACTTAGAACAGACGGCTGGTTTGGGGCATGTGACTATAAAAGCCTCTTGAATTAGAAAAGCATAGAGTAGGCAAACGAAAAGATCTTATTCGTCTTTCATTTCCAGATTAGGATGCAATGGAGGGTAGGATAAAAAGAGGGCTCCCCACCCCCACAAGAAGCCCTGTTGCCTCATGAAATTGCGTTGCAACACTTTGCAAAAACTAGGCTGAGCCTATTCAGTAAAGACCATGCATATATATATTTAAAAGATGCTGAAATCACTTCTGTTATCGTTTAGAAAAGCAACCCTTCTGTTTTTCCTCTGCCCCCCCTTCCAGTGAAAATGATGCTTCTTCAGAGAATGAGAGGCTTTTAAGTCGTAGTATGGACAGCGACGAAGAAGCTGCGATTGACAAGCAAGGGACGCCGGAACTGTGCTTGTTGTCTCTCGTCCATTTGGCCAGAGATAAATCTTCCACAAACAACAAATCCACTGGCGTAAGTCTCACCTGGAGTTTAAAAAAGGGCATTGGGTCAAGTGCTACTTCCCCCTGTCTGCTTGAGCTTGCTGCTCTTCCATCAGGCATTGTTGGAAAGAAGAATACACAAAATATCGTTAACTGTGGGCTTAAGTTCTGTGGCATGGCTTCAGCGAGAGCCTCCATTAGATGTTGGAGAAAGACTGTATCCAGTTTTGAATCTTACAGAGTTATTGGGATTGAAAATGAAATAGCAAACTTCAGTTCTGACTGAGCTCACATATTTCATTCATATGAAATATGAATATGTTCATTCATATTTTAGGTAGCTATTGAAAGGCAACCCCTGCATCTGTCTAGTCTGTCTAGCTCTGTCATCTCTACATGGATTGGTTGTCCAGGATTTCATCCATGGTTCTCTCCTGGCCTTACCTGGAGATGCCAGGTATTTGAACCGGAGATCTTCTGCATAAAAAACAGGTGTTCTGCCAGTGAGCTACTCCTGGAATGGTGCAAGCATAGGCAAACTCCAGATGTTTGGGACTACAATTCCCATCATCCCTAGCTAACAGGACCAGTGGTCAGGGATGATGGGAATTGTAGTCCCAAACATCTGGAGGGCCGGAGTTTGCCTATGGCTGGGTTACAGCCACGTGGCTCAGGTAAAAGGGTAGCACTAAGATAAAGATAAAGGGACCCCTGACCATTAGGTCCAGTCGTGGACGACTCTGGGGTTGCGGTGCTCATCTTGCTTTATTGGCCGAAGGAGCCGGCTTACAGCTTCCGGGTCATGTGGCCAGCATGACTAAGCCGCTTCTGGTGAACCAGAGCAGCGCACGGAAACACCATTTACCTTTCCGCTGGAGTGGTACCTATTTATCTACTTGCACTTTGATGTGCTTTCGAACTGCTAGGTTGGCACTAAGGGCCCTGCTAATCCCTCCCATATCTATGAGATGTTGCGATCCATGGAGGGCTGTTGTGGGACCTTTATGAAAGAAACTGCAGCTGGCTGTGTTGCTGATATAGCAGTACTGTCTAAAAAAGTTTGCCAAAAGCATTTATGAAACCAGTTTTTGCTCCCAGTTCTCCTAACAAGTTTCATGGCAAAGCAGGCTCTTCACGCAGCCACTAACTCTCAGATGATATAACCCTCTTTCAGGAGGTGTAGGTAGAACTGCTTGATTCACCACAGATGTTTGTGCCCTACGAATCACGTGGTCTCAGGCCATGATATGCAACCGTGATATTTTATGTATTCTTCCTGCAATCTCTGGACAGTGTCTGCTCAAAGAGCAATTAAACGCTGGAACATGTAAGCAGAAACGTCCAACTGATCCAAGGCAGAGGATGATCTGGTGTGAGAGTAATGCAAACTCTCCTTAAAGGGATAGTGGACATGAACAGACTCCGCATCTGTTAAGACTTTTAACTCTTCTGTCACCTCAGCAGCGTACAGCATGAAAGCCTCTAGTCCGGCCATTAATTTCACAGAACTAGCTTTCCTATGGAAACTTTGCAAATATAATTGAAGACGAAATGAAGATGTTTCTGTAGTTGGCTCCTGTCAAAGCAGGGCACACTAAGACAGGATCGAGACCCAAACTTTGTATACTTTATTATTTTGTTTTCGATGGCCCCTGCCCTCTTCTAAGAAGTATGCAGATGTTACAAGCCTCACTAATTAATGCACATGGGGTGTGTGGCAATAGTTGTGAGATTAAGCCTACCGGCCAGGGGTGTACTACCATTTGCCAGTGCCTAGGGCAGGTATGCTCCGCATGCACACCAACCAGAGGTGGAGTGCGCTCATCCAGCACTCACTGCCAACGATGCTGGGCAAGTACTGGAGGGTGCTCTTCAAGCTCTGCTCCACAGCTCCCATCCCTGATAGGCAAGCGCCGGGCGGGGGGCAGAGGGTGCGTGATGGGGATCTCTGCAGGGGGTGTCTGTTTTGTGCATGCCCCAGATTGTGTGCCTGGGAAAATGGCCCCCTGCTCCCCCATACTACGCCACTGCTTACTGGCCTACCAGTGGGATGATCTTTCTTCCCATGGGGGCCACATTATGTGAGCCTTGTGTTCAGACACCTTTGGCTCATGTTAAAGATTCAGCAGCCTATTAAACAGTTGCAATTATGCTCGTATTAACTTCTTTTAAAACACAATTTTTGCTATCCTGCTTGTAACGTAACTAGGGAAACAGCTATATGGGGTTTGCTATGGAAGGCCCACCCTGACTACTTGAAAACTGTATCTAGCCACACTTCTGATGTCAGTTTTCACTAGACAGTGCCCGGAAAAAATAAGCACGTCTCCACATCTATAAATGCGAAAAGTGGGCTTTACCATTCCTGCAAAGACCCCACCACCGCCACCAATGAAATTCATCGGAATTGGTGTTCGGCGCCTAATACCAAATCCCATTCTTTATAGGGAATCATAGAATATACATAACTCCTCCCCCTCTGCTCATCAAACATCTGAGGATGAAGGTCCACATTTAAATAAAAATAATCTTTTATTTTCCTTAGATACAAAGCCGGCGGAAAAAGATACTTGATCTGTATGCCAACGTATGCAGCGTTGCAGAAGGTGAGTGAAAAGAAAACACATTAATTTATAGCCCCACATTATTTGCTACATAGCTTCAAGATGGCTAATATTGTCACAGGCAATAGATTCAGATAAACCCAAGTCTGGAGGTGAGGTAATTTTGGAAGCAATCTGTCTGAACGGCAGAATAAAATATCACCCCGTGCTATTTAGTTAAGACTAGTGCTTTAGGCTGAATTCCTTTACACTTTTACCTGCGAGAAATCCCGCTCAAGTCAATCAAGCTTTGAAAAGACGTATGTAGGTCCCACTGCGTGACAAAAAGCGTTGCTTGATTACTACTTTTTTTTCTTTTTTAAACCCACTTTGGTTGCAAGATTCTTCAAGAACATAAGCCATAGCAAGATATTTACGGTCTGTGACAATAAACTTACAGCCACATATGCATTTTTCTTTCCAGAAGCGTTTGCATCTGTTCCACCCCCACCCCTGCCTTTTCTTTTTACCTCAGAAGATGTGTTTGGAAAATTCTCTTGTTTTTTACCTCAGGATAAGATGGGGAAAGTGGTAGGCCTCACCAGGAATTTCACCCTTTCCTTGAAATATGTATCGGCCCTGAGGTGACAATAATATTTTTTTAAAAAAAGAGGTTCTCTTTGTTGAGGGTTCCAGTGCTCATCGATAGACACTTTTTGCTTTTAATGAAAACTGGAAATTTCAACCTCTCCTGTAGGCAGTGCCAGATTTATGTATAAGCTAAACTAGCTATAGCTTAGGGCCCCACTCTCTTGGGGGCCCCCAAAAAAATTAAAGGAAAAAACTATTAATTGTGTTTCAGTTCAACAATTATTTTGATAAAATACATATTTTGTTATGTGCAAATGGCTTTAGATACCTATTAGGTCCATAAATTACCATATAGCATATATTCAACACAAAAAACAGTGACAAATTGTTGTTGACAAAGGACAGATGGACATATAAAGGGCCCCATTACCTTCAGTAGCTTAGGGCCTCATCAAACCTAAATTTGGCCCTGCCTGTAGGCATAAGACCTCCCATGAAGGTTGGCTGTCAGCTTATGCCAGGAAGATGGGGAAAGGAAACAGCAGCAAAACAAGGAAGGGGAATGTTCTGGATTAATTGATCTCTACAATTCTATGATCCGATGAAAAGCATTGCGAGTACATGCTAATAAAGTAATATTCTGAATATGGAGAACCTATGGCTCTCTAAATGTTGTTGGGTTCTAACTCACATCATCTCTGACCGTGGGCCAAGCTGGCTGGGGCTGATGGAAGTTGGAGTCCATCACCTTCTGGAAGGCCACAGGTTCCTCAGCCCTGCCCGGAAGAGGCACTACTTGTCAAACATGGAGAAGAGAGCTCAGTAAACGTGACCCTCTAAACTTTCTTTTTAGGCCTCAGTCCCACAGAGCTCCCGTTCGATTGTCTGGAGAAGACCAGCAGGATGCTCAGCTCTACGTACAACACCGAGAAAGCCATTGTGAAGACCTGGCGCCACCTCGCCGAGAGCTTTGGACTGAAGCGTGACGAAATAGGTGGCATGACCGATGGCATGCAGCTCTTCGACCGCATCAGCACAGCAGGCTACAGCATTCCAGAACTGCTGACAAAACTAGTGCAGATTGAGAGGCTAGATGCCGTGGAGTCCCTTTGTGCAGATATCTTGGAGTGGGCGCAAGAGATACCTAAACCTGATCCGGTGGCGGCCTCGTGACATGTGTTTCAGTCGCCTTCATTTCAAAACAATTTGTGTGGATACCGATTCCAAGAGCAATGGAACTCATCAGGGAATGGAATCTGAAAAAGCATGGACGGCCTTCAGATCTCAGTAGCATTTCCCGTTGTTCCAAGTATAAAACGAGCCAAGGATTGTTACTGGTTCATCATAAAAGAAATGAAAGAAGCACAGGCTGAAGACTTCTTGAATGAGGCTGACTTGGCCTGTGAAGAGGATATTGCTGTTCACTTCAAACTCCTTTTACAAGCAGAGATACAGATCAGCCTGCCAGTATCATTGCAGGCTCTGAAGAAATCTGATGTAATCGTTATGGTTTAATTTTGTCTCAGTCTTCCGCAATTAGTAACTACTATCAGATATAGTGTTGCCTGATACAGATAATGCGAGTGTCAATTCTATTACATCTAGCGTTTAACCAAATGTCAGTTTTCTCTCAAATAACATTAAGGATTAACCAATTTTTTAAAAAAAATCACATGTGTGAGACTTTATGGGCATAAATTAGTTGGATTATGTGTGTTGAAATTAGACCAAGTAGATGGCAATAGTCCAGTTAATTCAAAATTTCTGCGTATGCTGAAGTCTTGGCGCATGTGGTCCACACAGACATTTCAGAAATATTGTCACATATACTAATGGAAATATATGCCAATTATAAAATTAGCAGAATTTATTTATGAATATGTTCATAAACATACATTAAGTACAAATATTATTTTGACCATCTTTTATGCTACAGAAGGAAAAAAATTGACCTAAGCATAGAAGTATATGGTGACATTTATTCTATCTTCAACTAGATCACAACCGAGGTAGGAAATATTAATGCCTCAGTCAATGCTATTCATTTATTTGTTCAAGTCATTTTTAGATTTAATGAAATTCTTTACCATCGCAACCCTTTTGGAGAGGGTATTTTGAAATGCTACTTCTGTATTGGCTACAACCGTTATGATTTCAAGGCACTGGCTAATCAGATCGATACTGATGGGCAGGTTTCTCTGAAAGACCACAGTCTGGTTCATTTTCATGGCTTGTCATTACAAGAATGAATCTGTGTGAGCCTCATTGCTCCTGCTCCCTCTCCCCTGCCCCAAGGCATGAAGAGACTGAAATCTCTTGCTTTTGAACTAACCACAGTTCATTGTTCTGCCTCAACTCTGGGACCTATTGTTCATTCTAATCTTGATGAATATCAAACTGTGGTTTGGTGCTGGTTTGTTTTAATGACCTGTGTCCCTTGAATTCAGATAGATGTAGCAAAGAACTTTGGTTACTCTAAAAATAGGTGATTTATCTCTTTCTGCAATTGGAGAAAGGAGAAGATGGAATAGGAAGCACATGATGAGCCACTGTTTGTCATTGAAGTGGGTCAACATGTTCGCTGTTACCAGAATTTCCCAGTATGTGTCAATGTGCAGAGGAATTTTGGATGTGTATTTGAGTGTGCTCTCAGTTCATATGGGGCAATGGCGAGATCCAACAGTGTGACCAGTGCTTGACATGAACTAAGACACCACTGGAGAATATACTTCAGAATCCTTTGGGATTCTATTGCAGATGTCTGAAGCTTCTCAGAAGGGGTCGGTGTGAACCGTATTAAGGTGATAATTAAATAACTACTTACAAAAGTTAGGGTGAGGTGTGGTCTTACCATTGAAATTACCCCATTCAATGTAATAGATGTTTAAAATAAGCAATATGGGTTTTTTTCTCATTTGAGAAGTAGAAAAGAAACAACACATTTCTAAAGATCAATACATTTTTTATTTAAAAAAATGGCTTTATGAAATGATCACAAGAACTACCTAATGTTACTGGCAGGCTGTCCATGAGCAGGTAGTTTGGCCTAGGGCTCAGATAAGGGCTATCTCCTCTCAAGGAAATCTTTATTTTTCTTGGCATGGGGCTCCTCGTGAACTCATAATTACAGAGTCCAGGAGCCAGGGGCAGTTTTATTAGCAAGTTTATTAATTTATTATTCAGTCTCCACAAAGTGCTGTGTTGACAGATTTCAGTAAGTTATTATTATTATTAAAAGGAACACCATGTCTTAAAAAGCAATGTTTTTTTAATTACAAGTTGCATGACTGAGCAAAAGCGATATAAAACGATAACTCATATTCTTTAAAATTATAACCAGCCCTGCCCCCTGCCTCTTCAGCTGCAAACAAATGACAGTCGAAAGACTCCACTCTAATGGGTTCAATGTGATGAATATTTAATATTGTCATTTAGTTTTCCCATGTGTGGTATCCAATTTGTTAGCCTGTGCGCTTTGGATTTCTAACTATATTTTACTATCTCCGAAATGTCCTTTCCCCTCTGAATAATGATGAAGAATACCTTGTGTAATTAATTTGCAAATACATACTTTGATTATAGTTCGTTCCTCCCTGCCCAGTGCAGTTCCCTGTAGCTTTTAGACATTCTACCACATAAAGAGAAGCCCCACTCACCCACAACTATCAACTTGAGTCAGTAGCTCTGGAACGATGCAACATGGTCTAGATCAGACATCTGCAATAGAACCCTAAAGGATTCTGAAATACATTCTCCAGTGCTGTCTTAGTTCATGTTGAGCACTGGTCCGACTGTTGGATCTCGCCATTTCCCCATGTTTTTGGACTGCAGTTCCCATCATCCCTGACTAGCTAGCTAGAGTCCTGCTAGCTAAGGATGATGAGAGTTGTAGTCCAACAACAGCTGGAGACCCAAGTTAAGGAAACCCTGGTCTGGAGTCTAGTGCACAGGTTTAGCTTTCAGTTGTAAAGCTCAGAGGAACGCTATTATTTTACAACTTAGAAAGGTTGTCTGCTTTGGTTATTCTTCCACCTACTTCACAAAAAAAGTACAGTAATTATTTCCCATCTCCCTCAAAGCTTTGGGGACAATAGGGCCTTGTGCTGTCCCAGCGTGAACACAGGCCTGGTTCAGATTATTTCATTTTGCATACAAAAATTGTTTTCTTGTATTAAACCTGCACCCCCCCAATAAATAAAAGAGTCGGGAGGGGGGGAACGAAGACTAATTCTGCACTTCTGCCAAAAATGTTTCTATTGTAGCAATTTTGTATATATAACTTATTATTGTTGTACATTATGCAAAAAATAAATAAGGTATTAAGATAAAGCAATGCTACATGTGTGGCGATAATTTTTTTAAAGAAGCTTATACAGTTTACTTTTTATATTCACATCGCTTCTCACCTTCTCCTCCAGGACTATGAACCAATTTCAAACTCGTATATTTATTTTATTTTAAGTAACCTAACCTAAACTTTCCCTTTTGAACAGCAAATCCTTCTAAAAGCCATCAGAGAAGTGCTCTGAGGACCTTCCTCTCTGCAGAAATACACCACCTCAGAGCAGTATTCTGTTTCCTCCTTTCTTCCATCACTGCAACATGGGCAGCTATATTGTTGCTAACCAATGCTGATGGCCCTTCCCATTTTTAATTTTGTTCATGTTTTTCATGATTCTTAGTGCTGGATCTATTTACCATGTGAACATAATAAAACAGGCCGGCCATGTTCTGTTGCCCCCAATGTTTCTGCCCTGAATCCTGGATGAAGATTTGTGCTGCCAGTAACAGCATCCAGGCATTTGATACCAGTTTACTTAAGCAAACTTAAGGGTTTGCTTCTAGGGGGTCGGAAGCACAACAGCAGACTGACAACCTCCACTTATAAAACATTTTACATGTGCATAAAACGCATCATGCCGCTTGAGCCATCACTATTATCAGGCAGGGCTCCCTCCATTCCTTCTGTTCTGTGAAGGAAGCCATTCCAAAAGAATTGAGGAGCTTTGGGCTCATGCAAAGTGACTTAAATGCCTCCATAGGTCCTCTAATATCTCTTTATAGACCTCATTTGTCTAAAAGAAGGGGGAAATGTTCACATATTTGCTGGGCCACACCGAAAGCGAGGTGCACCTCCTTATACAGACAAGAGGTATACTATTCACATCTTACCAGGCACCAGACTTTTCAACAGATTAATCTAATTCTTTGTCATTGTTCTGTTCCTGGGGGGTGTTTTTAAAGGAAAAGCACCAATTAAATAAACTCCCATTCTGCCAGTCGGTAAGTTGCCATGCCTACATCATAAAGAGAGCGGGTTATCTTATTAACGAAATAACCTGTGGGAAAGGTGCCCACTTCCTTTGCGGCTGTCTCCGCTTGAGAGAAGTGGATCTTCCCATTATGTATTTATCTCTAATCACCAAACTCCTGTGAAATGAGGAGGATGTTTAATGAGCCTTCGTTGGCTTGAAACAAACTAACTTTTCTTTGAATATATTCCATACAGCCTTCTAAATCTCTCCTCGGGAACAAAATAGCTTCCCACCCCCCTGCTCCCATCCAGTTGATTTTTATCTTAGCCCACACACAGTGGGACTGGGATACATATTTCTGAGACATCGAATTCTAAATCCAGGCACATCTGCTCCTACTGGATTTAACTAAACCAAAGAAAGTTCCTAAAATGAACATTATTCATGCCTCAGATGTTTTCCCCAAGAAACAGTAGAAGGCATGTGTCTTCTACTAACATAACATGAAGCTTACATGTTAAATGTTTTCTTGAACGATAAATCTACTTTTAATCTGAATAACATGTTATCCAGACATACTTGAACTGAAGCCCTGAAGAAGATAGTAGAGTTATACCTTGGTTTAAGAACAGCTTGGTTTATGAACCACTTGGATTAAGAACACTGCTAACCCAGAAGTAGGTGTTTTGGTTTGTGAACTTTGCCTTGGAATAAGAACATGTTTCACTGCCTGTTGAGTGTGTTCCATTTGTAAATTGAGTCCCCTGCTGCTATGGGAAAACACGCCTTGGTTTAAGAATGCTTTGGTTTACGAACGGACTTTGGGAATGGATTAAGTTCATAAACCAAGGTACCACCGTATATGTCCAAAACTGTGAACTCTGGCAACTATCAGTTGTCATTTTTGTGCCTTTGACGCCCAGAGCTGCAATCCTAACTCCACATATCTGGAAGTAATCCTACTGAATCCAACAGGACTTACTTATGAGTAGGCATGGTTTGGATAGCACTGTGATGTTTTAATGGAAACTGAAATCAATAGGTCGCCCCCTTACAGAGATGAGACACTAAAAGTATGTTACACGTACTTCCCAGTTCCTGAATTGGCTCTCTTTAGTTTTCTGGGCACAAATCAGGTATTGGCTTGGACCAATAAAGATCCAAGGCTGAGATTCAAAGTGTCAGAATTAATGGATGTTCCCACAATAAAACTGGCATTCAAGTACCTTCATTATGGACAGTAGACAAGGAGGAAAACTGTCTTCTGCATGTGATAACTGGAGATTTTTTTGGGGGGGGGGCTCACAGGGTAGCCTGTTTCTCCAAGCACAGTTCACTACACAAAGAAAATGAGGTGTTAAGGAAAAGGGCTCTAGCCCAGCTTGTTCCTTAATACATTCACATTCTATGCGTAGAGAAGTGATTCATTATGGAAGAGTATTCAGTCCTGTGAGCCCCGCAGGTGTAGCCTGAAATGCTGCTGTCCAGAGAGCAGCAAATAGTTCTCTCATCTCGCTGCCACAAATTTGGAGGAAAAACTATCAACATGCTCCACGTAACTCACCAAAATGTTAGAAACTACCTGCCCAGGCAGACTCTGAATAGAAGATGAAAGGATCTGCATGAGATCGTCAGTTTCCTGAACAAATCAAATCCCAAGGGTGAAAAAGACTGCTCAGCTTATAAAGGCTACACTTGTGACAGCTATGAATTACTGAGTTTTGCTCACAGCTCTTCTTTAATTTGATCTGATAAATTAAACCACACAGAACAGTGACATCCATTGTGAATGAAAAGTTCTAAAAGGGGAGGGGGTTTGCTATCGCCAAGGGCATTTCTTGAGTTTCAGTTAAATGCATCTGCTAAAACGTTTTCCATTAATTTATTGTTAAAAACACACACACCACAGAATGCATTTAAGTAAAACTAAAGCATACCTAAAAGAGGAATTGCTATGAAACTATGAAAGGACATATCTGAAGGCTGGTGATTCTTCCTGTACAGGTTCCAGAATGAGCAGTGCTCTCGAGCAAACTCTTCAAATCCCCTGATGACAAAATTTATTGACCTATATATATATATATATATTCAAAATTTTCAACATAACATAAATTAAAACTAATTAATTCTGAACTCCCACCCCCACCCAGTTTCCAATGTCTTCCCTTTGTTTCCTTACACAAGATGTGTAAGGAGACAAAATACATTGACCTAAATAACATACCTGCGAAATCTGATGGGGGGAGGGGATTGAATTCCGATTTACCAAAAAAAAAATTTTTTTTAAAGTAAACTATTTTATTACAGGTATATTTTTATACCTACAGCATATATTTTAGAGGATAGCGTAACTGCAAATACGGATGAAAGATCTTTTAACGTAGAAAGTATCTCTCAGTGCCACAACCACCTATTCATAACCCGGAGCTGCCATATTTTGCTGCGACTCAAAGCCAGATCCTGTACAGCACCAGGTTTTCAGAAGGCTTTGGGAAAGATGCTCTTGGAAAGAGCCCTTCACGTGTGGCCTCCCTCCTCCTTGTCGTAACTCATTTCATTTCCCAGAGAGAAAATCATGCAGAGGTTTCTGTTTCCCCTCAGTGTCCCTACTTGCTGAGAGCCAGTGTGGTGTAGTGGTTAAGAGCGGTGGACTCGTAATCTGGTGAACCAGGTTTGCATCTCTGCTCCTCAACATGCAGCTGTCACACTACTCTGAAGTCTCTCAGCCCCACTCACCTCACAGAGTGTTTGTTGTGGGGGAGGAAGGGAAAGGAGAATGTTAGCTGCTTTGAGACTCCTTCGGGTAGAGTCTCCAAACTCCTCCTCTTCTTCTTCTCTTCCTTGCTTGAAGAGAGCAGGTGGCTATGCAGCGACAGCAAGGTGGCTACGAGGCTCCATGAATTATCACTGGGTTGCATAATGATGCATGGACCTCAGCCGGTGCCCAATGATGCCAGTCTCTGGTGCCCTCATGCTATACCACAGGGTTATGAAACCTGTGACCCTCCTGGTATTACTGGACTACAGCTGGACCATTAAGCCATGCTAGCTGGAATTGAAGGGAGTTCTAGACCCACCTTTGATGTAGTTTTAGAAATACTGTTACAGGCTTGCTTAAAAAATAAAATAAAAATATATCCCATTCATTTGGGAATCAAAGAAACTTCTGTTCAGGACACAACCACAAATGGCCCTGCAGCAACTTGTTCTGAGCAGGACACCAGTTCCTTCTTATCAGATGCCCTTGCTGCTCCTTTTGAAGCAGTGCCATTAATGATCAGCAAGCACTTTAAAGCACTGAAACACAATCCAGAAAACAAGAGCACATAAAAGCCTTTTTGTGTGTGTTTTTTTACATCATCTGCTCGTTTTCACCTGCCCCACCACTCTCAAACAGGAAACAAAATTGCAAGGGATGAAAATTGTGTTTCAAAGACTGCCACCTTACTCTTAAACATTGGCTAATGCCTGCAATGTTAAGTGAAACATGGATGCAATGTTACTGTTCATATTTCATGGAACTTATATACTTGCCCTGAACCCCTGGCCTACCTGGCGGTGAGTCAGGAAGTCAAGTCCCAAGTTCAAAGTCCAGGGTCAATCCAAGTAAGCAAAGTCTGAAGTCCAGCAGTCAGGATACAGTTCAGAGTCAAACCCAAAGCACAGTCCCATAGAAGTTCAGGATTACTGAAGCCAAAGTCGATCAACAAGGGCAGACACAGCCCCTCAGCTCTGATTGCCTCTTGTGCTCTGCATGCTGATTGCAGTATCTGGGCTTAATGAGGTATATAACCCTCACCTGTTCTGAGCCTACTTCAGCTGAAGAATCACAACCTTCGTCCAGAGCTAGCGAGCCTCACCTGGCCAGCTAAGGAGCTGGGCTGTGGGACCTTGCCTGCCTCAGCTTCCTAGAGCTTCCCTACCACTCCTCTCTATGCCTCAGAGCCCACTGTTTTTATCCAGACAGGGGTTCCTCTGGCTCTGGGTCCTGCTGCCATCCTCTGTCACTCTGTGAGTACTTCCTTCCCACTCCCCTGCTTGCCCCAGTGTGTCCCAGCTACACCCCTCACCGGGATACTCTTCCTCCTCTCCATCGTCTTGCCAGTTCATGACATTGCTGCTTGATTGTAAGAACAAAACTTCAATGCAGTTTACAAAACGCAGCTGCAGATTTGCCGCCTGCTAAGTGTTCATAAACACTTAAACTAAGTGTTCATAAGTGTTCATTTTTCCTTTTGTTGTTTGTCGTCCAGCAAACTGGATGTTCTAAGACACAGTGCCACCTTAAAGACCTTTGCCCAGAACAAGGTAGTATTGAAATGGGTCAGCAGCAAGAGGACAAGGTTTGATGGAGAGGAGCTGGAACCAAGAGAAATGAAGATGCCAGACAGGACCTCTTACCTCTCAGATCACCACTCCATCAAACTGAGAGGCAAAGGAACAGAGCTTAAGTCTCTCTCTTTCAACCCCATGTGACAAATTGTTCAGGCACTTGTCTCGTTTAGTCATCATATACTGTACATACAAGATCTCCACTTCTCTCGCATTCCACTATACTGGAGAGAACTGGAAAGAGTAAAGGATCTACACACACCAGTGTTTCCCAAACTTAGGTCTCCATCTGGTTTTGGACCACAATTCCCATCATCTCTGACTACACGTCCTGCTAGCTAGGGATGATGGGAGTTGTAGTCCAACAAACAGCTGGCGACCCAAGTTTGGGAAACCCTGATCTACAGAGGGGATAGAGTTGCCACCCCTTCCCTACAATGTTTTTTCTTTCTTGTGTTGGTTTCACGAGTTCAACAAATCCAGAATAGGTGGTCTTCTTTTATTTTGCGGGAGGTACATTAATGCAAATAACAAAGCTTACTGGTCTGCTTCAATAACTCGCTTTGCCTGCTATTGCTGGCCTCAAGTGTGCTTCCCAACCAGCACTGTTGTGTATTGGTGGGTATTTCTTCCCTGAGCAGAAACAGGGGGGTGGAGAGGGTGAAAGCTAGGGATAAAGAAAGGGAAGGAAATGGAAGCAGGGAGTCTGCTACCCCGCTTATCAAATTAACATGTGCTTCTATAAAAGCTAACATTTGGTTCCCTTTCTTCAAATTACAACTTGCTTTTATGTGCACGCAAATGAGGATTGTATGTAATAGGCATGCACAGTAGGCAAAGTCATAAACATGTGGTAAAAAGCCACCCTGGCTACAGATTTACAACCAAGTATTTTAATCACAAATATAGTCAAACTCCAGCCACATAACTGCGTGGAACTGTTGCTCTTTGTCGCAAGCTGTATGTTTGCAATATAGGAAAACCATGCCTGCGCACCTCTGCTTTAGACCGTGGGTGGCGTAATTAACTTGTGCTCCTAATGAAGGCCACCAGTCTCATAAAATGTAAGGCAATGGAAACATTTAGTTGTGAGCACACAAAGTAATTGTTACCCACAAAAGTTACCCACAAGCTCTTAACGTGGAAAACCGAAGCACTTGAATAAGCAAACGCCTCCACCTAAAGGTAACAATCCCATAAAGGCCTCTGCAGAGTGGCTGGACCTATTGAGTTGATAGCAAATGGCAACTTTTTTTTGCAACGGGAAGATGGCAGTGATCCAGCCTTGCTTTAGTGACATGCCAGGGTAAAGGTCCTTCCTTGCATTACCCCAGACCAGTTTGCCAGCTAAGCACGGCCCAACAGAACTGTCAAAAGGAGTGAAACCAGCGACACAAGGGCAGGCAGCAAGCTCTTGGAGAAGGAAAATATTTACCCATCTGCCACTCACCCTCTTACTGGCATCACCAGCTTGCCAAAGGGAAGTCATCTGGGGTACAGAATCACTAGGAAGCTGTGCATGCAGGCTAATCATTGCTAGCCAAGCAAGTATCTTCCCCTGTAATCTCTTCTTTGCCCCAAGGGAGACAAAGGTATACCCACCTTCCTTATAATAATTTGCTTTGAGAAACTAAGGTGCTGGTTTCTACTTCTTTTTTTGTCAAGGCTCCTGGCGCAGCCATTGCCAAAGAAACAGGGTATAGAAGGGTTACTTTAATATCTTGTTCCTGGCAGGAATCTTGTTATGAGGTTTCATGGACAATTTAAGCAGGTGCTCAAATATTTATTTCCTTATTTCCAGTTAGGATAGTACACACATATTTTTTTAAAAGGAAAGTGCTTGTGTATGTGAAACCTGTACTGTCTACGCTCTCTCTCTCTCATATGAGATAGTGAACAAGTGGGTTGTGCAAGGAAATTAATCAAGAGTTTCATCCTCCCCACTGAATTAAGTAAGACTTACTTCTGTGAAGACATATTTAGCATTGCAGCCTTCATAGTCAAATAAGGTATGAACCCAAAGGGGGAAGTGGGGGGGGGGGATGGCTTACTTTTAGTATGAAGTAAAACTGAAAAGCAATTTCTTTTTGTTGAAGAATTAGGTCCTCGGTGTAGTTTAATTTTGTGGGCTTCTTTTTAATCTTAAAATGCTGAATACAAATAGAGCACTCCAGAATAATCATGTATCAGTAAGGCACAGTAATAGCCAATAAATACATATAAAAGTGACAGGTGACTATGCCTTTGAACTCTGAGTTACCAAACATATAGAAGGCATCAGTCAAAGTGCAAATCAATGCCAAGCTTGACTTCAGTAACTGAAATCCCCCCAATACAGAAATTAGCAAACCCAACATTTTAAAAATTCCTGTACAAAAGGAACTATATTTCTACAAGAGGATAACTCACTGGTGTGACTTTGAAGATGGGATCAGGGCATTCTCTACTATAGCAGGTGCTGCACAAGTCGGCCATGTCTGAGTTCTGTGTGGTTATGAAGTTCTGTCTTAAGGGTGGGGAATTTGTGACCTTCCAGATGAAGTTGGGACTCCGAATTTCCATCAACTTCCCCATTCCAGTTTACTGGAAGAAGTGTCAGGCAGCTGGAAAGCAGGTCAGAGACCAAAGATGCTTCTTGATTTACCAACACCACTCAAAGGCTTTCTTTCTCTCTACTGGCAACCATCCTCTCTCAATGAGAAGAATCCAAGAGGCCTCTGCAACATCAAAATATATCTCTTGGGTATCTTCTCACTATGCTGCTGGGGTGAGGGTCAGGAGTTGGTGACCCTCACATTTGGCAGCAAGCGTTTTTCAACAGGGGTGGGAGTGGAGAGGAACAACTTTCTGGCCTGGGAGGATTTGACACCCCCCACAGGTTAAATAATCTGGCCATTGATGGACGAGGAACTGCTTCCAAAAGGGGCTGCATATCATGAGAGTCAGGGTTGCACACAAAGATCACTGTCAGCTTTGGCAGCACAGATTACCTATTGCAAGGGGGAAAGTGCACATCCCTCTGGATCATGGCCACTGTAAAACTTACAATATTTAAAGGGGGCGGGTAAATCAAGTATTCAATAAAATGGCAAACTGTCCTTGGCTTATTTTGAGGAGCGTATTGGCATAAAAGATTATGTCCATTGTGACATTTTCCCCCTTCATTTATTCATTTAGAATCAACACGCTTCAGAAAACGTCTTAATAAAATGCAATCTGTTACTGGCTCCCATTTAGACTATTGCTTTTGGGGTTGCTTTTTGTCAGTCCCAAATTGAAGAGAATTGAGTTGAGGTTAATACATAAGAACGCATGATCTGGATGTGTTGTCCTCTGTAGCTCTTGAATCATCAGGTGAATCGTGAACAGCTCAAACATCTTCTTATTGCCCCTGTAAGATTATTTTCCAAGAATGTTATGCAGTGAAGGAACATCATTTTGATCACTCTGAAGGACGGGAAGAATTTTAATTATATCTGAACACTACAAGTTACATAGCATCTGAAAAATGTTTGAAGTAAAAATAAATGCCTTTCTTAGTATTAACGGATACTGTAGTAGATTTGAGATGTGTTTGGCTTTCGTTATGAAGCTTTGTAAGATAAATGGACTTAACAGCGGTGTAAAGCCATGGAAAACCTTTTGTTAAATAAAGGTGTCTACAAATTATCCCACAATGGCATCTGCCAACAGCAGCCAAATTAGCACATTGTGCTAGATCATGGTTTAGAGTAGGGGTTGAGGAAACTTTAAACGTGAGGCCTGTATTTCCTCACAGCCAAACTTCTGAGGGCCACATGCCAGTAGTGAGCAGGGTGAGAGGCAAAAAGTGGGCGTGGCCAGAGGCAAATGTGGGTGGAGCAAGAGTTGTACTGTAGGCTAAATTCCAGCCACAGAAAGGCTAGAGGTTTATCCTCTCATACACCCTCCCATCCACGCAAACAACAGATGTTATCATAGTTCAAAGACAGATTGCAGTGAGAGAAAAGCACTCGAGGGCATTAAGGGAAGTGAGGGATGTGGCCTGAGGAATGGACCATGGTCTGAGGAGAATCCTAAGGGCCAGACAGAGGGGAATAGAGGACTACAGTGGTGCCCCGCAAGACGAATGCCTCGCAAGACGAAAAACCCGCAAGACGAAAGGGTTTTTCGGGTTTTGCGACGCTTCGCTAGACGATTTTCCCTATGGGCTTGCATCGCAAGACGAAAGCCCATAGGGAAATCTCGGGGACCTTTTTTTAAATGCTGGCGGTGGGGAGCAAAGCCTTTTCCCCCCCCTCCGGACTTCAGAAGAGGTCCAGGAAGGCCGGCGGGGGCGAAAGGCTTTGCTCCCCACCGCCAGCATTTTAAAAGCGGTCCGGGATAGCAGGGAAGCGCTTCCCGCTATCCCGGACGGCTTTTGAAGGCAGGCAGGGGGGGCAAAGACTTTTGCCCCCCCCCGCCCGCCTTGGGAAGAGGT
Organism: Podarcis melisellensis; assembly: GCF_964234715.1. NCBI lineage: Eukaryota > Metazoa > Chordata > Lepidosauria > Squamata > Lacertidae > Podarcis > Podarcis melisellensis. The sequence goes on from NC_138531.1 coordinate 28,064,806, forward strand.
CCTGGACCTCTTCCCAAGGCGGGCGGGGGGCAAAAGTCTTTGCCCCCCCCTACCTGCCTAACCGGGGGCTTTTAAATCGCCCCGGGACTGTCCGGGGCGATTTAAAAGCCCCCGGACGGCTTTTGAAGCCTCCCCCCGCCGCCCGGCATCGGGGCATCGTCCCGATGCCGGGCGACGGGGCGAGAAAGCCTCCCCCCACCGCCTGGCATCGGAACCATGTCCCGAAGCCCGGCGGCGGGGCGGGAAAGCCTCCCCCCGCCGCCCGGCTTCGGGGCATCGTCCCGATGCCGGGCGGCCGGGCAGGAACGCCTCCCCCCGCCGCCCGGCTTCGGGGCATCGTCCCGATGCCGGGCGACGGGGCGAGAAAGCCTCCCCCCGCCGCCTGGCATCGGAACCATGTCCCGAAGCCCGGCGGCGGGGCGGGAAAGCCTCCCCCCGCCGCCTGGCATCGGAACCATGTCCCGAAGCCGGGCGACGGGGCGAGAAAGCCTCCCCCCGCCGCCTGGCATCGGAACCATGTCCCGAAGCCGGGCGACGGGGCGAGAAAGCCTCCCCCCGCCGCCTGGCATCGGAACCATGTCCCGAAGCCGGGCGGCGGGGCGAGAAAGCCTCCCCCCGCCGCCCGGCTTCGGGGCATCGTCCCGATGCCGGGCGACGGGGCGAGAAAGCCTCCCCCCGCCGCCCGGCTTCGGGGCATCGTCCCGATGCCGGGCGGCCGGGCAGGAACGCCTCCCCCCGCCGCCCGGCTTCGGGGCATCGTCCCGATGCCGGGCGACGGGGCGAGAAAGCCTCCCCCCGCCGCCTGGCATCGGAACCATGTCCCGAAGCCCGGCGGCGGGGCGGGAAAGCCTCCCCCCGCCGCCTGGCATCGGAACCATGTCCCGAAGCCGGGCGACGGGGCGAGAAAGCCTCCCCCCGCCGCCTGGCATCGGAACCATGTCCCGAAGCCGGGCGACGGGGCGAGAAAGCCTCCCCCCGCCGCCTGGCATCGGAACCATGTCCCGAAGCCGGGCGGCGGGGCGAGAAAGCCTCCCCCCGCCGCCCGGCTTCGGGGCATCGTCCCGATGCCGGGCGACGGGGCGAGAAAGCCTCCCCCCGCCGCCCAGTTTCGGGGCATCGTCCCGATGCCGGGCGGCCGGGCAGGAACGCCTCCCCCCGCCGCCCGGCTTCGGGGCATCGTCCCGATGCCGGGCGACGGGGCGAGAAAGCCTCCCCCCGCCGCCTGGCATCGGAACCATGTCCGGAAGCCCGGCGACGGGGCGAGAAAACCTCCCCCCGCCGCCTGGCATCGGAACCATGTCCCGAAGCCGGGCGGCGGGGCGAGAAAGCCTCCCCCCGCCGCCTGGCATCGGAACCATGTCCCGAAGCCCGGCGGCGGGGCGGGAAAGCCTGGGCGCGCTTGCAACTCTCCGCAAGGAGCGCGCTGCTTGCGGAGAGGTCCGCGCCTGTCCTGGACCTTTTCTGAAGGCGGGGGGGGGGGGCAAAAGTCTTTGTCCCCCCTGCCTGCCTTCCCAGGGGCTTTTAAATCGCCCCGGACAGCGGAGAAGTCCTCCGCTGTCCCGGGCGATTTTAAAATGCCGCCCGCCAGAAGAGGTCGGGGGAAGGCGGTTTCCATAGGAACGCATTAATTGATTTTCAATGCATTCCTATGGAAAACCGTGCATCGCAAGACGAAAAACTCGCAAGACGAAGAGACTTGCGGAACGAATTAATTTCGTCTTGCGAGGCACCACTGTACATTTGGCCCCTAGGTGCAAGGATTACCAACCACTGGTTTAGCGAAACATGTGCAAACCATCGCTCATATGCCCTGCCTGCACACAAGGCCAGGAAGAGTTTAGCAGCTTTTACCTCTTTGATCAGTCAGTCTGTGGCTTCGTCTGTGATTAACAGTAATTATGGTTATTACTAACTATGGCTCACTTAAGAAAAGCCAACTTCAGACCATAGTTTCTGAAGGCAGCTTGTTGAAACTAACCAAAATGTCTACCGATTATTATATTTTAACAAAGCATGAATTGTGGAATTGTGTTTAAGGTAATACTGTCTCAAAAACCATAATTAAAAATATTTATTTAGCTTAAATAAAGATTTTTAAGGCTTACATTTGAAAGTTTGGGAATTTTCTCCTACCCCACTCACTTTTACCTACAGTTATTATTTTCAAGTGGAGATCACAATTCACAATGATGCTGAGGGGGAAATAAAGTTAATGTGATTATTACACAATGCAAGAACCTGACAATGGGTTGAAAACGATGACAAAGAGAGGATAATAAAACTGGATAATAAGAAAAAGTTTACAGACTTACTTGATTTTTGAGAGCTTTTGCAGCAGAATACTAAGTTTTTCCAGTATCTGTGTATCTAGCTTAGGGTTTCGAAGCAACAGTGAACAAGTGCGAAAAAAGGTCTCATTACTGCAAGCTTCCAGAAACGGATGCAAAAACCCTGTAGAATAAAGTGACCAATAATTATAATTAGTTGAAAAAAGGAAGAAAAAGGTTTTTAAAACAAATTAATAAAACTAGTCAAAGTAAAGCATATTGCACAGCTTCCAATTTTAGAAGAATACTTTTAAATTCAGATTCAAGCATAGGGACCCTGCAGCCCTTAAGTACAGAACATGAGAACATCACATATCCTGGCATAGCAGAGGGAGCTGAAAAAATGAACTGATTCGATAATCATTATAGAATCAATTATAACGTGTGTAGACAGGTGTAGAATTATTCTACATCTGTAGTGCCCTTTTTCTTCAAAATGTACCATCTCACTCGTTTCTTTGAAAGATTGGTTGATTCACTAGTATCTAGCAGCAAAGATTGCTGGGTAATAGCTGTGAAAATAGGTTTTCTTGTTTCTGGACAGATGCTTGGCATTGTTAAGATGTACCTCTAGTTGATTATTTTCTTGGTTTGGTTAGGAAACAGCCTGAACAAGCGTCTACATAAGTTCTCGTTTCTCTAGTGCAACAAAGTAAATCTTCCTTAGTTTGAAAGTGTAGGAACTGGATTCTAAATGCTCTTGGCTAGTCTCGTGAATAGGCCAGCACAACTACTCAAGCCTCTTTTGGAAATTATTTTGGCCCAAATGCTTTAATTTTAACACCAGAAGAACAGCCAGTCTACTTTCCAGAGTTGTGGCAAGGTATTCTACCATGGAAACCCTGATCTTCAGTTTAGCTGAGATCAGTTGACATCTTGACATGGTTTGAGCCGTCTTCCTCTCTAGAGGGATGGTCTGCTTCAAAGCTTGTTATTGGAATATGTCCTGCTACCAACTTGACCCACCCAGCTCCACCTACAATGCAGCATTTGATGCTCAAATTGCAGTGGTGAAGGGTAAAATTGGCTGTAGCCAGGATAGCTTACTCAAAGGCCAGGTTTTTCATGGTAGAGCAACCTTGGTATAACAAATCTGGGCAAAACAAAAGTCTTGGTGTAAGGAATTTTAGCAGCTGTTGTTGTTTAGTCGTTTAGTCGTGTCCGACTCTTCGTGATCCCATGGACCAGAGCACGCCAGGCACTCCTATCTTCCACTGCCTCCCGCAGTTTGGTCAAACTCATGCTGGTAGCTTCGAGAACACTGTCCAGCCATCTCGTCCTCTGCTGTCCCCTTCTCCTTGTGCCCTCCATCTTTCCCAACATCAGGGTCTTCTCCAGGGAGTCTTCTCTTCTCTTGAGGTGGCCAAAGTATTGGAGTCTCAGTTTCAGGATCTGTCCTTCCAGTGAGCACTCAGGGCTGATTTCCTTAAGAATGGATAGGCTTGATCTTCTTGCAGTCCATGGGACTCTCAAGAGTCTCCTCCAGCACCATAATTCAAAAGCATCCATTTTCGGCGATCAGCCTTCTTTATGGTCCAGCTCTCACTTCCATACATCACTACTGGGAAAACCATAGCTTTAACTATACGGACCTTTGTTGGAAAGGTGATGTCTCTGCTTTTTAAGATGCTGTCTAGGTTTGTCGTTGCTTTTCTCCCAAGAAGCAGGTGTCTTTTAATTTCGTGGCTGCTGTCACCATCTGCAGTGATCATGGAGCCCAAGAAAGTAAAATCTTTCACTGCCTCCATTTCTTCCCCTTCTATTTGCCAAGAGGTGATGGGACCAGTGGCCATGATCTTCGTTTTTTTGATGCTATAGGAATGCAAATCCCAATAAAGACAGCAAAATCTAAAGCAGCACAGTAAAGCAGGAAGAAGCAGTATCAGTAATTGAAGGCCATTAACAACAACAACAAAAAGGATGGAAGATACTAAACAGGCTTCTCATGGAAGAGAGATTTTATTCAGAGAAAACAGCTCTTTAAGGCTCCAAGACAGATGAAAACCCCCAGCCATGAGTTCAGACAGCTCAGCAATGCCTTCCACTACACAGAGCAGCACCACATTGGCTGAATGCCGAGCTCGGCTTCTAGAAGAGAAAGAGAATCCTAGATGAATAATCGGAAGGAAGACTACAAAGGGAGACAGGATGGGAAAGGAAGGGAATCCTTTAAAGAGACGTTTCACTGCTTATCCCACATAAGCTATAAATTATTTCTTCTGCTCCTGCTTCAAATGTTTCTCTTCAAAATAAATTCGCACCTGCCCTTTAGAAGAGTAAAGGATGTGATGGGTTAACCCTTGCAGCGCTGCCTGTACTGTCATTTAGACTCTTGAAACAAAGTTAACGCTACGCAGAAGTTGGTCTAAGCAGAAGCTGTCCGCCTACAACCTTGGTAAAGTCAAGAATAAAAATGTGACCCTTTTGGAAGAAAAATATCTGGCTAAGAACATGCATGTTTCCACTTTATCGTACAAACAAAAGCGGTAACTGTTCTTTAAAAATGCCCCAAACTCAATATTCCACAACAAGCAAGACTAGCACCCATGTTCTGTGCAGGGAAAGCAACGCTTGGTTCTAGTAGACCATTACACAGATCTGAGCCCTTTATAACCTTTTAACAAGAGTCTGGTGCAAGAGCCATGCCAAATAAGAGGCAGCGGTCAAAATTCCTGTAATGTGCTCAATTGCTCACATGTGCGGCAACTTGAAACAGCTAAAGCCCTGTGCAGGTGCATGTTTTTAAACAGCCTGAAGCATGAGCCTGGCACTGTGTTCTTCTTGAAGCAGGGGGAGTGTACACAACAAGCCCAAGGCAAAACATTGCCCTGATTTTCTTGCTAACCTCCACCAAGAACCCCTTTTACTGGGATTTAGAGTAGAAAGAAATGCAACAGGTGGAGTAGATCTTTAAAAGCTGAAGAAGTTAATAACTCCGGCCATGAGCAGCTCCAAAACAAGCACACTCCCTCTAGTGGCTCTGGCTGTTGGGAGAACTTTTGACACAAGTATAATAGTTCTCTTCTAAAAAATGGAGAGTGTTTCGACTGTATGAAAAAGGGATATATTTTAGAGCCTTAAGAAACAACCCAGAAATTCCACACTGCATTGCAGGGCTGCAAGTAAAAGGGTGGGGCGAGGGTAGCTGCATTAGCACACAGCAGGTCCAGTAAAGGACTCTTCAAAATAGGTATATAGGCCTTTCCATCTGCTACATTTAGTTGAGGAGTCTTCCCGGCACAAAACCACCTTCCTGACTATATCCAGGGACCTTGACGGATGGCACCAAACGGTCTCAGCTGTTTGTGACCTTTTCGGATCTGGAGCTCTGCGGTGGGAAGGCATTAAGAATTATTATTATTTATTAAGTTTATTGGCGTGCTCTGGTCCATGGAGTCACGAAGAGTCAGACACGACTAAACAACTAAACAAGAAGTTTGTATACTACCCTATACCCGCAGGTTTCAGGGCGGTTTGCAAGATGAAATCGCAATATAAAAACACAAAATACATAATAAAAATTAAGAAGAAGGTGGGATTTAATTTGTAGATGATGCTCTGTAGTTCTATCTAGCTAGGTAAAGGCAAAGGTAAAGGGACCCCTGACCATTAGGTCCAGTCGTGGCCGACTCTGGGGTTGTGGCGCTCGTCTTGCTTTATTGGCCGAGGGAGCCGGCGTATAGCTTCCGGGTCATGTGGCCAGCATGACTAAGCTGCTTCTGGCGAACCAGAGCAGCGCACAGAAATGCCATTTACCTTCCCGCCAGAGCAGTACCTATTTATCTACTTGCACTTTGACGTGCTTTCAAACTGCTAGGTTGACAGGAGCAGGGACTGAGCAACAGGAGCTCACCCCATCGCAGGGATTTGAACCGCCGACCTTCTGATTGGCAAGTCCTAGACTCTGTGGTTTAGCCCACAGCGCCACTCGCGTCCCTATCCACCTAGGTAGCTCCTTTAAATGTCCTCATTGATGCCCTTCTGCAAGAAATAAGAAGCCTAATGCTCCACGAGATTGACTGCACAGCACCTTAGGCCTTGCTCTGCCAAGGTCAAGTCCTCTGTTTCTCAGAGCCCCTTGTTATTCCTTGAAGAGTCTAGTTTACTGATCCCTACATTGTCCTCAGCATCCCATTGGTGGCTTGTGGCATTAGAGCACCCTCTGCTTTCCTCTCTTCCAGTGCCATTCGCTGTTCCATCTGCCACTCTCTCACCCAGACAGCAGCCATCTATCCTCCATGATTCTTCAACCTGCTTGATCCTGGTCTCGTGGCTGTTGCCCCCTCCCCTTTCATAATTGCTGCAATAGCCTTTCTTCTCTGCCTCTCACACTGCTTGCCCCAGAAGTCATGGTTGGTGGAGTTAATCTTATGTTTCCTAAATTCCGACAGCTCCATCCTCCACAGCCCACCCAGTCTCTCTGCTTTCCACTCTAGTTCGCTCTGCATGACTCTGCTCCTCTCTGCATCTCCATGCTGTTTTCCAGCCATGGGAAACAATAAAAGCTATGGTAGGTTTTTGCTACTGAATGTATAACACTCACACTTTGCTACAAAATGCGGGGCTAACTCCACACTCATTCACTAATGATCTTTATTTTTGCTATAAGCCACATTCTATGTTTTTGGTGTGCGTGCAAGAGGTTTCGCGTGTGCACTTAAAACTACAAAGTATAAAATCATTTAATTAATTAATTAATTATGCATTAAAACACCAGGACAGCTTGCAATGCATCAGTTCACATTCGACCATCAGAACACTAAATAAACCATTGAAATACAGTGGTACCTCAGATTACATATGCTTCAGGTTACATACGCTTCAGGTTACAGACTCCACTAACCCAGAAATTGTACCTCGGTTTAAGAACTTTGCTTCAGGATGAGAACAGAAATCGTGTGGCGGCAGCAGGAGGCCCCATTAGCTAAAGTGGGGCTTCAGGTTAAGAACAGTTTCAGGTTAAGAACGGACCTCCGAAACGAATTAAGTACTTAACCCGAGGTATCACTGTGATGTTAAAAACTGTCATGCATCATACAGGCACATTCGTTAGAGATGTGGGGGGGGGGGGATTCACTTCCGCCCCCTATCAAGTGAACACTCAGTACAAAACCAGGTAATGGGTGATGTCAGAAGTCCTGGTTACCTGTGAGGAGACTTGCTTCTGAGCTGTATTTCACCAAAGGTCCTAAGCTATCACGCCTTCCGGGCATTTTGTGCGATTGAAATAAAAGGAAAGTACACCCAACAACATATAAAGTGCACAAAAATTGCGCTCCTGACATTAGTTTGTAGGGGGCTGAAGATAAAAAGGAGTAATACTTCCTGGTTAAGATAAAACAGCATAATCACCCTAGGCAGAAAGCGTGGGATGAGTCCTAAGCTGTGATTTATCTGAGTGGAAGATCAAACAGGCTGGTTTGCATAGGAATGCATAAGAGCTCTCCATTTCTTAGCTCAACTAGCTGCAGGTCTTTAATGCAGAAGGATTATTCTATGTGGTTGGAGGCACATCTGGGGATCTGACTTAGTTCTGTGTGAGAGTCTATCCAGGAGCAGGCAGTTCGAGAGACTGAAACGACTGCATTCTAATAGACTCGAGGCAAAACTGGATATCATATAGCCCATTCTTTCAGGTAACAATGTAAATATCTCACAAATTAAGACAGTTATACAGTGGTACCTCGGGTTACATACACTTCAGGTTACAGACTCCGCTAACCCAGAAATAGTGCTTCAGGTTAAGAACTTTTCTTCAGGATAAGAACAGAAATCGTGCTCCGGCGGCACAGCAGCAGCAGGAGGCCCCATTAGCTCAAGTGGTGCTTCAGGTTAAGAACAGACCTCCGGAACGAATTAAGTACTTAACCCAAGGTACCACTGTATGAGATATGCTGTACAAAGTAATCTTGTATACAAAACACCCCTCCATGCAGATATATGCATGTCTAACCTCCTCAGATAATGAAGAATTTACAGGGTACTCAAGGGTTAAAAGTGTGGCCTTTATTGTAACAACTTCATGGTGAGTGCCAACACCATTTTTTTCTTTTGGAAAAGCACTGAATAGGGGAGTGGAGACTATGCAATTTGAGACTAGCACAATGCACGATCCCTATTCAAACACAATATCCATTGCATGGACATGGAAGCATGGCAGATGTTGGGGACAGCAAGTGAAACCTTGATTACTCCTCTCCCTCACAAATCGTTAGAAACACACATAGGGTTTCTATCAGGCATCTCAAAGATGTTATTCACTCCTTTTGTACAGTCACAGATGTTTCAAGAGGAAGAAGATAAAACACTGTATCCTCCCACTAAATTCATGGGTGAATCATTTGCAGTTATTTTTCTAGACCGTTTCCTACGGCAAGTTACTGTGCACGTTGGACAGATATCTTCTGGGAAAGGAGAAAAACGGGCTTTACCCTACTCATGTCATGTTTTACCAAACAGGCTAAGTAAAAGTCAGGGGATTGTTGCATTTTAAAGAGAAGTCTCCTTACTGGTTTCTCCCTCGCTTTGATTTCTCTCTCAGTGTGAAAAGTAGAAAGCTAAGCATTAAATCTACAGAAAATACCCCCCCCCCTTTTACTAGCTTGCCTGCACCAAACATTAATGAAAGCAATAAAACAAGACACCCTTTTTGGGGTGGGGTGGGCATAAAGCCTGTTTTGGAAGTAATTCTTCCTTGAAATAACACGACCAAGCAAACGGCCAATTCAAAGGAAACCTGCCATTTAGAAAAGCTGAGCAAAGCAGTATGAAAAGGTTGATCATCACTTAGCACACTTACTGGATTGCGTCGTCATCTGAAGCAAGCTGTCAACGGCGTTGGAAAGAACACCTTTACTCGATATTCTTATATGACTCAAGATAATAGGCACAGCTTGGTAGTCCAGAAACAAGGCCTTCCCTTCATCCGTCTTCAGATCCACGCAAAGGGAATCAAAGGCCTGAGCCAGGTAATCAGCTAGAATATGCATTAGAATTTTAAACAGTAAAACCGCACCACTATTTTGGGTCACTGGTCAAACTAGCAAGGCAAAAGAGGATGCTATACAATACTGATATAACGAGATATCAAAAACAAAATGTCTTTATAGTGCGTTGCTTATTTAAGGCCTAGCCTCCTTCATTCTTTTTTTTTTTTACTAGAAGGAAACCACATTTACAACTCATATTTTATTAAATCAAATAACCATAAAATGTTCCATTTTTCACATTTGCTGTCCTTACAATGTTTATCATTATTTTAAATAAATTTTATTAGTTTATAAAAAGAGATTCAAAACTTAATGCCAAATATCTTTTTTAAAATCCAACCTTAATCTAAATAAAATAAAAACACAGAGAAAAAGAGGGGTGGGGGGAATCATTAGAATCAGAAACTTTTGCTCATTCCTAACTATCCCTCTTGACTGTTTTAGACACAACCTAGGGCCCAGAGATCTCCATAGTCTTGTAACATGGTTTGTATTCAGATTTAATTTTAACCAGGTTATTTTTTAAAAAGAAAAAAACATTCTATAAATTTTAAGGATCCAATTAAAAAAACCAAACCACCCCTAGGTTTCAAAAATAAAATCGGTTTCTATCTACCGTATTTTTCGCTCTATAGGACGCACCAGACGATAAGACGAACCTAGTTTTGGGGGGAGGAAAACAAGAAAAAAAATATATTCTGAATCCCAGAAGCCAGAACAGCAAGAGGGATCTGGCTTCTGGGATAGCCTCTTGCTGTTCTGGCTTCTGGGATAGCCGTGCGAAGCCTCTCCCGGGCAGCGGGATGAAGGCTCCCCCTGCCCGGAAGAGGCTGTGGGCGGCTAAGCTGCCCTCTGTCCCTTCCCCCACCTCCTGCAAAAGCCAGCCAAGAGCCACGGGCTCTTTAAAGGGAGCGCAGCTCTTGGGGGCTTTTCTGGGAGGTGGGGGAAGCCTCCGCAGGGCATGGGGAGCCTTCATCCCCGTGTCCTGCGGAGGCTTCACGGGCTATCCCAGAAGCCAGAACAGCGAGAGGGAGCACTCCGCAGGGCATGGGGAGCCTTCATCCCCGTGTCCTGCGGAGGCTTCACGGGCTATCCCAGAAGCCAGAACAGTGAGAGGGAGCACTGGGCAGCGCTCCCTCTCGCTGTTCTGGCTTCTGGGATAGTCTGTGAAGCCTCCAGAGGGCAATGGGGTGCCTTCATCCCGCTGCCCTGCAGAGGCTTTGCACAGCTAAGCCAGAAGCTAGAACAGCAAGAGGGAGCGTTGTGCAGTGCTCCCCCTCCCTGTTCTGGTTTCTGGCTTAGCCGTGCAGCCTGCATTTGCTCCATAAGACACACTCACATTTTCCCTTACTTTTTAGGAGGGAAAAAGTGCGTCTTATAGAGCGAAAAATACGGTACTCTGGTAGAAAACAATAGCAGCCCATACAGGAAACAATTGTTGTCAGTGAAGCCAGAAGGTCCTATAGCACCCATTTCGTGCCCTTTTGGATCTACCTATTTAGATTTATGTAACAGAAGCTGAGTTGTTGTTGTTTATGAAGACAAAGTTCGTAAAGCCTTGACCTTGCCTTGCATTCACAGTGCTGAACGCTTCTCACTATGCTTGGAATCTAAACCTACACAAAGGAATGATTTCTCCAAATTTAAAGGTTAAATGCTAACTTTAGTAACATTCAGTTATAAACAAGGTGTTAGTGGCATTAATTTCCTCTTCTGTGCAGCTTTTATTCAACAATTCAAGGAATAGCATTGCTTTGTGCTGGATGGCCCCAAATTTTAGTGAAACAAGAACAAAGATGCATTTACTAACTAGCTATATAAATCCCAATCACTTTTTTTGGGGGGGGGGGTAATCAATTATTGCATTCATGTTCAAACACTACTAACTGAGTTTAAAAACATTTTAAGCCCCCTTTAATTTCCCAATGATTTGACTGGGAAAAGGTTTCCTTTGCTATTTTTGGAATGTTGGCATTCTATCAAAAGTAAATATCGGAGATTTCAGGTAATGATAATAAACCACAGTAACACTTATTCTACTGCGTTAAAGGATTATTACATAAACTGAATCATGCCTGAATTTACAAAACCTTAATTAGGATGCCCCCTACTGCATTGTGACTTTAAAGCAAAAAACGTTACTTACAAACCATCTAGAATTATGTACCAATCTATGCTAGCATTTTTATATTGTATATTCATTCTTAATTTATCTAGATTCCACACTAAAATGGCAGAGAATTGTTCCTGTATATTAAATAATTTAGGTGTAACTATAACCATCTTAGAAACCAAGTTTTATTTTTGTAGAAAGGTGAAGAGCTGTGGGAAAGTATTCCTTGCCAAAATTTCATTCTGTCCTTGAGCAGGAGTGCAGAATCTGTAGCCCTCCATGTGTTGTTCAACACCCAATTCCCATCAGTCCCAGCTAGCCATTGGCCAGGGCTTATGGGAGTTGTAGTCCAACACTGCCTGGAAGGCTACAGGTTCGCCATCCCTTGTCTTGAGTATACCTAGGGAGAAATCAATGACCTACAGATCACCGGTACGTTATCAGTAATATGTTTGTGACAAATAGTTTTCAGTTTTCAGTGGCTTCAGAATGGCAAGCCGAACTGAACAGTACCATATTTTTCGCCCCATAGGACGCACTTTTCCCCCTCCATACAGAAGCACCACTCACTCAGTGCCTCTAACCACATCTCCATGACCACTCACACCAACTGCTTATCTTACCCCGATCTCCCTCCCACCCATCATTTGCTTGTTTCTTCCAAAACTTTTTTTTAAAAATCCAAATTCTATTAAACACTAATGTGACGGGTGATCATTGAAATTTAATCATGCCTACATACAGTGGCGCTGTGGGTTAAACCACTGTGCTGCTTGGGCTTGCCGATCAAAAGGTTGGCGGTTTGAATCCCTATGACGGGGTGAGCTCCCGTTGCTCTGTCCCAGCTCCTACCAACCTAGCAGTTCAAAAGCACACAGTGCAAATAGATAAATAGGTACCACTCTGGTGGGAAGGTAAACGGCATTTCCATGCGGTGCTCTGGTTTCGACAAAGTGGCTTAATCATGATGGCCACATGACCTGGAAAAACTGTTTGCGGAAGCGGACAAATGCCGGCTCCCTCGGGCTGTAAAGCGAGATGAGTGCCACAACCACAGAGTCATTCAAGACTGGACTTAATTGTCAGGGGTCCCTTTACCTTTTACATACAGTACCAATTCACACAAACACAATGGCTTTGACTGTTGCAAGATGTGATGATAGCTCATGGCTTTAAAAAATGGGGATAAAATAAACTCTTGGAGGACAGATCTAACAATGAATATTCGTCAGAGCTTCCCTGTTCAGAGGCACTATCTTGCTAAATGTCACTTGCTGGGAAGCAGCAGTTTTTGCTGTTCAAGCTCTGCTTGCAGGTCTTCCCAGAGGCATATGGTGGAAAACCAGATTCTGGACTGAATGACCTTTGGCCTGATCTAGCAGAACTGTCCTTATACTTTATGTTTGTGGTCCTCTTGGGCTGCCAAACATGCAAAAATCTAGATGTTTAGCTCTGCAGACAGAACTAGCCGTTACCCCTTAAAATGCATATTGAAATACTTTAGCCCCCACCCCATTTTTAAAAATCAAGTTTCTTTAACCTACCTTTTTTGCCAGGCTTTTAGAGAATGATGGGTGAAGTGATTTCTGAGTTTTGACACTGCTGGTTAGGCCATATGTTTGTGAGAATGGCTTTGATGTTTTGAACTGCCTTATTCTGACATAAACAGCCCTGAAATCAAGTTGATGGAGGGTGGTACAGAAATATCTCAATAAATAAATCAAATTTACTTCACGGGTCAGTCAGTCGGAACAGGGATCTTTCTGTAGTTTGCTGTTTAAGAGTGGTTGGAGACACCATATGCTGCATGCAGACCTCAAAAGTATTGGTAGAACTTACCTTGCGTCACTGTTTTGATTATAATTAAGGTTGATACAAGTCTTAAAGGCAAACTGGAGCTTTTAAAGAATGCTGCGGACTTTGGCTTGGGATCGGTAGTATGTTCAGGAGAAATATATTGACATCCCTTTGGCACAACACCTTTAAACAGGTCTTCACCCAGTCTTCTCATCGTTGATGTCATTGTTGCATACTGTTATACAAGCAATAAAACTGTATGAAGTCATTTAATTTACTCTGAACAAGTCTCATCAACATTATTCATATTTTAAATGCTTTACATCTGAGACATATTGTCCAGATGGAAAAAGGAATATCAAAGTACACCAAGCAATATGTGAGCACCATATTATAAGCCACTATGCAGAAGGCTGGCTCTTCCTGACTGACACTCACTTCAGATAGCAAGAGCACCAAGAGAAGAACACTCGCAGATGATCTATAAAGCAGCACTTTTGAGACTCCAACAAAAATTGAAATAGGTGTATAAAAAAGCCTGTTATATAAAAGAATTAATAACATGTTATAACTGACTTCAGTGGAATGTAGCTTTATCCTGGCCATGAATGCATTTCACGGAAGTAAGGTACATTAAAACCCGGAAACGGTTATGTGGTTAAATCTAGAATTCTAGCTTTTTCTGCAATATCAAGTTCTTGATTTGGCACCCTATACACAATAAAATAACAATCCTCTACCTAGCAAAAGAATTGTGAATGCAAATACATTAGTACTGTAAGCAATTTATCCAACATATAAATGATAATAAATAACAACGGGTCAAATTCAGATCAAGTAAAACATGGGACCTTCTGCAGTGTTAAATGCAAATGAACTACTTTGCATGAATACTTCTTACCTGTGTGCCTCCATCTAATTGCCTGATTGCCCAGTAAATGAATTTAACCACATGCATGTGCAAGTCAGGATTCACAAAGGGCATCCACTGAAACTGTTCAGCAACTAGAGGCAAAAACTGGAAAACACAAACATATCATTACTGTCTTTTTTTCTCTTTCCAAAATTTGGGTCCTACCGATAGATCCTAGTTGCGAGCTATTTCCAGTGGATATTTTTCATGTGATGCTTCTTAATCCCACATGAAAAATTACCAAAGCAAAAAAAAGACAAAACCAGCAACATGGTTGGCTGACTAGCACCATGAATGTTTCTTTACTTCCAAGAGCGTGCCTTGCTTAGTAATTCAGACAAATTCAATGCTATTGTCAATGCTAATATTGCTACCTTTAAATTCTATACAATACTATAAAACTTTTTTTTTTGCAAAACTTCCAATTTTCCCTCTATACTCCTTGGAGTGCACAAACGTGGCATGCAAGCAGCAGCTGCTGTTTGTCCCCAGCATCTTACATGCCTCTGAACACAGAAGTATCAGTTAGCTATCATTAATATCACAATGTAAGGCTTTTGAGTACATTAGCAATGTAGGGGAATGCTCCGCAGGTTGAAGGAGATGGTGTAGTCAAATGACATGTATAGGCTATTGTGGCAACACACTACCCAATGTTGTTATAGAGTGCCATCTGGGAGGGGCCCAGTGAGGAACAGAAGCATACAGAGACTCTTGTAGGCAGCATTTATTTAGATGAGAGCTCAAGGATGGCTATTATGGGCTTCTGTTAGGCACCACCAGCAAGGGCAACAACTGGGAGCAATTGAGCAACTCTGTTACCTTAGGTGATGTTTCCAAAGCACAACTAGGGAAGAAAAAGCACCGTCAGTTCCAGAGTGTGGGTGCTATTGACTCCAGGTGTTTTCTCCATGCCGAGGTGTGAACAAGGAACAACATGTCAGCCAACAGCTGTTGGAATAGGAGCCTTGTAGGCACCTACCCAAAGCAAGTAGGAACAAGCTCAACAACAGCTACATCAGACAGAATTCTAGGATCACACACTACATCGTAGGTGTATTCATGCCACATCTAATCACTACTTTGCCATGATAAATCATAACACTTGTGCTTGGATTGCTTTTTAATAGCCCATCGAGGGGATATTCTAACCTCTAGGTTAGATTACGGCAATGCGTTATACATGGGGCTACCTCTGAAGACAGTTCAGAAGCTTCAGCTGGTGCAGAATTCAGTGGCCAGGTTGCTCACCAGGGCAAGACAGTTTAAGTATATAATAATGCCAATTCTGGCCCGAATGCACTGGCTGCCAATTAGTTTCCAGGCCCAATTCAAGGAGCTGAATTTGACCTATAAAGTCTTTAACAGTTCAGGAGTGCCTCTCCCCATATGAACCAACCTGGACCATGCAATCATAATCTCCAGGTATAGGGTGGTATATAAATTCAATAAATAATAATATTAACAATAATAACAATAACAACAACAACTGGAGGCCCTTCTTTGTGTGCCTTCTCCACAAGGTCCAGAGGATGGCAACACAAGAGCGGTCCTTTTCTCTGGTGGCTCCCCATATGTGGAATGCTCTCCCCAGGGAGGCTCGCCTGGTACCTTCATTATACACCTTTAGGCGCCAGGAAAAGACATTCCTCTTCTCCCAGGCCACTGGCTAATTTAAAAGGCCTATAACCTTTTAAACTGTGTTTGGGGTGGGGTGCTTCTGTTTGTTACTATGGTAGGTATTTTTGTGTTTTTACTGTATATTGTAAACTGCCCTGTGATCCTCGGATGAAGGGTGGTATAGAAATCTAATTAATCTGGGATTATAGGAAGCGATTGATAGAGTAACACTAATGCAGGGAATGGGGATTCTATTCTATTCTGAGCAGCAGATCTCTATGCATGCATTTGAACTACTGTATCTGGAACAGATTGCTGGATCAGATGCTAACGTTTATTTAAATGGAGATTGCAAAAGCCAGTTAATGAAGTATTTATTGCAGTTAAGATTTTTCCAACTACAACGGAAGGCCCCAACATTCCACATGCTCACAAATGTGTTCCTCTGACAAACAGTATGTCTGAAGTTGTTCCGACATTAATAGGCTTTAAATAGTTTCTGTATGAAACCTGGTAGATAGAACACATGTCCCACATGTGTACAGAATTAACAAGGGAATCCTACGTTAGAAGTCAGTCACACTATGTCCATTAAGGCTAACTCTAGGTAAGTGTTTAGGATTGGAGCTTAAGGATACACAAAATACCTTTGTTTTGTAATTTTATATCACCTTCTACTTGGAAAAAAAGTATTATATTCAACATTAGCCATACTCACTAAAGGCCCCCTGTAATTATTGTGTGTGACTAACTACTCTTAGCATGACTAACTTTGGATACAACCTTTATACAATGATATGAAATCATTAATCAGAGTGGCCTGGATAGCATCCAAATCAAGATGAGCAACGTTTGTATATATGGAAATGCTGCAATCATACACAAGGTTATATCACAGACTACACCCTGCGAACCTGAATAGCTCAGGTTTGGAGAGCACATGGCTCAGTATTATGAAAATGAACATGAATTCTGGGGCCTACAGCGTTGTTAGACACACATCCAAATATAATACAAGCACTTTTACTGTAAAACAAGATGTAGGAAGAGGGAACCCTACCCTGATACACTTCTCCTGTGTGTAGTTTCTGCTGGAAGCAAACACGCCTGTCAGAAGACATTCAGAAGCTTTCTCTTCCTCTGCTACCAGTTTGCTCAGGTGCTGATCTGAGATCCAGTCCATTAACACCGTTAAAAGGTCATATATGTGTGAATTAATTGGTATCTGCAAACATAAAAGTGAATCTCTTAGGGCACAATTTGAAGAAGTTCTTCACCATGAGATAGCTATCTAAAGCACGCATTGACTTGTGCCGTCTGCACTGCAACACACATCTGACTTGCATCAAGGGCACTGAGAGCATATGCAAATCTGCCTGGGGATAATGGGGATGTACTGGTTTGAAGAAGGGGAAAGTTACTCCATTTCAGCATCATTTATATGGATGAGAATTCCTGCAGGATTGACACTGGGAGTACAGGTATTTTTTATTTCTTATTACATTTCTAAACACATTTCTGGTACCTTCCTCTGTTGAGGTATGTCATTATTCTTTTGTGAGGAGGGGGGATTCTTCTCAATACAAGTTCCTTCTTTTCAGAAATCCATTTTTTGCTTTTTCAGTTTCAACTAACCCCAGCCAGTGTCTTCTCAGAAACTAAATATAACCCAAGCTTATTGGAATGGGAAACATATTTGGAAAGAATATTTTCAAGAGTACAGTGGTACCTTGGGTTAAGAACTTAATTTGTTCCGGAGGTCTGTTCTTAATCTGAAACTATTCTTAACCTGAAGCACCACTTTAGCTAATGGGGCCTCCTGCTGCTGCAGTGCCGCTAGAGCACAATTTCTGTTCTCATCCTTAAGCAAAGTTCTTAACCTGAGGTACTATTTCTGGGTTAGCGGAGTCTGTAACCTGAAGCGTCTGTAGCCTGAAGCATATGTAACCTGAGGTACCACTGTACTATTTACCCTACAACTCCCCTCCTAATAAAATATAACAGTTCCAAACCAACATGTCCTTGTGCATGCAAGAGAAAGAGAAAATGAACTTGTAAAATCTGGAACTGATTGCTGAAAAAATATTGACTTACAGACTTGGGGAAAATAAAATGGTTGGGTGTTGATGAGTGAATTCTATAATTAGATGATGATGATGAAGATGATGATGATAATCTATTATTTATACTCCGCGCATCTGGCTGGGTTTCCCCAGTCACTCTGGGCAGCTCCCAACAGAACTAAAAGCACTATAAAACATCAAAGGTACAGGACAGAGAACCAGAAGTCTTTTTATATTTGGTCAGGACTCCCCTTCCCTTTTTGTATAAGAATTAGTATGAAAGAGGCCTCCCAGCATTCTCACAGGCCCATATAAGATCAGCATACACAGTTGGGCCTGATGAGCATTTACTGTTCCCAACCCAAATCCTGCGGAAAGCCATCTAATTCAGGTTTTAATTTAATCCTGACTTGTTTTTAAGAGGTGATTTAATTATTGTTTGATTTTATATCAATGTTTATATTTGATGTTAGCCGCCCTGAGCCCGGTCTCGGGCGGGGAGGGCGGGATACAAATAAAAGTTTATTATTATTATTATTATTATTATTATTATTATTATTATTATTATTATTATTAATTATTATTAATTTTTTCTCTTTCTCTCTCCTTTCGCTTTTCCTTCCTTCCTTTATTTCCCCCTTTCCTTCTTTCTGCCTCCATTCCTTTATAGATTAAGCATTTCTTTTACTTCAGTGTATTATAAAAAGATACTTTGTATTGAGCATGAACTTTTGTTTATCTTTGGACAAGTATCAATAAATATAGATAAATATAGATATAGATACATTTATCAATATAGATATGTAGAATTCCCCTTTCCCCCTATAGTGTACAGCTTACTTTGTAACTTTTTGACGTTGTTGTTTTTTCTGGCTTGATAACCTTTCGCTCCTGGGCTGTGTGGAAAGCTTCTTTAGATTTTTGTATGGATAAAAATTCATGCTTCCGCTGTAACGGGACAGAATGAAAAGAAATTACATTAGACTTCTTTTCCTGCAAAGCTGACAAGCAATACAAAGCATATTGAAATATTACCTGCAAATTCTCTAAACGAGCTTGCACCTTTCGAGACTGGCCTTCCAACTTCTTGTTTTGCTCACTTACGTCATTTAGCTAAAAAAGAAGTGGAAGATGTTGAGCCAAGCCTTATAGATAAAACTTTTCTATTATGTAGTGGGCGGTTCACAAATAATTTCTCTTTTGCTCATAAAACTGTCTGGGTGAGTCCTCCCTACCCTTCATGGCTTGTAAGAATGAAGAGAACTAGAAAGTCCCCCCTTTATCCTCCTTTGCATATGCAAAGAACAAGCTGCCAAGAGTTTGCAGCTGCAATTCTAAACACAGTTATGGAGAAGTCTGTTTTGCTGAAACCAAGGAACATGCTTTCACGTCATTTTTTAGTGCTGAGATGAAAGACACACGAACCACGTCAGGGTGACTGCATCCTTTCTGTGGCGTTTTTGAAAAGCAGTGTCCTGCTCCGTGGCAAGGTGAGGCGAGGCAAAATTCCAGCTGGGTATAAGGCTCAGGCTGTGCTATCGGAATGCAGAACTTCAGCAACAAACAAAATGAGACTGGGAACTATAGAGTGGCAACAGCTGCCTTCCAATTGTCAGCCCTCCTTGCACTGGAAGGTGCTTAGAGGTCCATCCTGCAGCAGGAGCCTCCTACTGCGATAAGAATTGGGGAGCATCTGGTCTCACTGGGTCTCAGAATTTGAGGACAGCAGTGCCACAGGCTCATCTGGTGGAAGCACATCTGGGGCTCCTGCCCTTTCTGAGCCCTCGACTTCATGTCCTTAAAAATTCTGGGTGCCTGGCAGGCACTAGTACGGTGTTTTTCTTAAAAAGTGTGGTCAATATTTGTAAGAGCCACAATGGGCTAAGGCTCCCCCAAACGGACAAAGGCTCCTGAAACGGAACAGATGTAGCCAACCTGCAGTATAAAGATGGGTACCCTATAGTTTGTTGAAGCTCTAAGAGACCCACAAGCATTGGAATGCACAGCTGACAGAGAGAGAAGCACTTGAATTCAAAAGCAAAGCAACTACAACATTAGGTGCGAACACTCTGGTGCAGCAGCTATGCTTTTTAAATAATTGCAAGACCTCTTCAATAAGATAGTATTACACTAGGCTAGCGTAAGGTAATGTGTGAATTACATTTAACTATTCTGGTTACTATATTTCTTACCCAGCATCACCCATACACCATAAAGCTAACAGAAACTGTAATAACCATTTAGTATTAGAACACTTAACAAAAAAATTCTGTTTATAATATTTAAAATGCCTGATTTGTGTGTATATTATTCTTTATTATTTTTTAATTTATTAAATTTGCTTACTGCCCTTCATCTGTAGATCTCAGGGCGATTCACAACATAAAAATACAATATAAAAAACACTTGCCTGTTGTCTTAACGCATCATTCAGTTCCTTCAAAGTTTCAAATGATGATTTAAGCCTTTTGTTTTCCTTTGCTTTTTCTTTCAAAGCTTCAGACAACTGCTGAATTTCAGCTTCATGTTGCTAGAAACAAAATGAAGAACTTGTAAAGAAAAGGATTAGCAGTTTTGTGTTTTTGAAAGCATTTAAAGGGTCCAAAATCACATTGAAACACCCTCCTAAATAGCCAGACGTTATGTCTCTTGATCATCCAAAATGCTACTTGTTATGTTTTCCAGTTCTCTTCCTTATGCCTTTTCATAATTAGCTGCTATGGCTACATCGGGATGATTGTATGTCTGCTTAATAAGTGAAGAGATGAGCTTCCTGCCCCCATAACCAGTCACTTTACACATCCCTTCACAAGAGCTGGGGGGGGGGGGGGCTTGTCTCCTGCCTGACAAGAATAAGAGGAGGAAAGTGACTGCTTGTGGGTGTGCAAAGCTTGTTCATATCTTGACTTATCACCCTGTGATATGACTGAATGTGGCTTGTAAGTGATAAAGAAGCGCAATTATTTTAATTTAGATTGTTTCTTTAGTATAAACTTGTTTGATCGCATAAATTATCTGGGGGAAATTTTACTTGCGGCACTACAGCATACAGAATATTACAGAGTGGTAACCTAAAAAGGAATATTTTCCTCTGGTGCACTGTTAGTGGGGTAGGAGAGCTAAAAAACAAGAACAACACACATCTGGCAACCAATGTGTCCCTTTGGTTTCAGATAGTACATAGGTAGAAAAGTCCGAAAAGGCTGGGGCACCAATTTTCAATCTCTCTCTCTCTCTCTCTCTCTCTCTCTCTCTCTCTCTCTCTCACACACACACACACACACACACACACCATGGCCATGGTGGCTCATTTACCCAAAGTAATGTATTTAGCATTAACTCTGGAAGTGTATATTCTATTCTGACCAAACTAAGCCTCCTAGAGCAAAATATACATCAGCCTCTAGAGCAAGGTTTATGTATGTTTTAGTGGAGATTCCTGCATTGCAGGAAGTTGGACCAGAAGCCTCTTGAGGTCTCTTCCAACTCTACAATTCTACGTATCAAGTAATGAGAGTTGCTTAGCTGAGATGTGAGAATAGTTCCCACCTTTGTGAATATTTTAGCCAGAAACATTTTCCCCTGGTAAAGAAGCAATTTTAGATGTAACCATACCTCTTTCATAATTTGAAATTTTGTGTGAACTTCCTCCTCAACGTTTCTTATCTTGGTCAAAGCAGCTTCATGTCTACAAAGCAGGGTCTCTCGTTCCGCCAAACAGTGCTCACGTCTTTCAAGTTTTAAAGCATATTCCTCCTGGGCTAATTTTTCTTGCTGCATCAGAACAGAAGAGGAGCACAAACTGTGGTGCTGTGAGTAAATTTTAATAAAATCCAGCATTTTCTTTTTAAATGTAAGACATCCCTGCAATTAAGTGTCAGAAGAAATGACTACTCCACAAAAGATGCGCTAGTCTGCCTTCCTTCCTTAACGTACCTTTGGCCTGAAAGGGCAGAGCTGAATCTTTTCCGATCACTGGTAACAATGAAGGTAGTTTTAATAAGCTCGTATATAGCAAAGAAGACTGAAGTAAGCAAGTAACTCAGTCATAACCACATTAGTTGCATATGGTACTGAAGGTTACTCATTTTTATATGACAGCCTAGATCAAACTTTGGTAAAAAAAATTAATTTCCTTAATTTGAAAGAGTATTTTACATACTTTAATATTCACATTATAGATGGAATTTAATACAGATGTAAAATTCAACAATAAAAAACTGGAAACGTTGGTTAAAACTGATGTTTATAGCACTGCAACATCTAAACAATCAAATGCTGCAGGAAAATTTATTGATTAGAAAAATAGAAACATGATATTAACAATAAGGTCATGCCACTGCAGGACAGAGAACAGTAAGAAAACATACATGATGTACATTAAATTAAAAATCACTATTTTTATTTTTAAATCTACCAATAGATCATTGTTGATTTTTACCTGCAGCTTTTGATGTATGATAGATAATTCACGATAGATTTGACTGAAATGAGATGGTATCAAGTTTTTCCCGTTTAGTTCTTGGCTTTCAAGAATTCTCACACTCTCTCTTGCTGGTTCACCACCACTATCGTAATCACAAGATGTGGTCACTGTCAAACTGGATGGCAGAGTAATGTCTAATGGGTGAAAACAGATACAGACATGCTCAGAATCTTAGTGTACCATTCCTTTGTTTAGAGCATGAGACTGTTAATCTCAGGGTCATGGGTTTGAGCCCTGCATTGGGCAAAGGATTCCTTTATTGCAGGGTGGTTGGACCAGAAGACCCTTGTGGTCCCTTCCAACTCTGCCATTCTACTTGTGTTGAGAATACATCAAGTAATCAACATAATGTGTGAACCAGTCTGAAATGACTTTCAAAGCCCTCATCTACAGGTTTACCTAGCCATATCTAGGAGCACCTTGAAAACTGTGAATCTGTCCTAGAAAAGGATGACACCCCCCCCCCAGTTGACCGATGCACCCACCATCAAATCATCCACCTTGCCTAGATTGAGCTTCAGTTTCTTGGCTCTCATTCGTGTTTCTAATCCCACACACCAATTTAGCATGTTCTCTGCCTCATTTAAATCAGATGTAATGGGGAACTGTAGATGGGTGTCACCAATATACTGATAACACTCCCCTCCCAATCCCCAGATGATCACTCTCGTGTTGAAAGGTGTGTGGGCTCCATTGCACAAATGCTCTAGGGGCCAAGCAGCCCCAGGACCTTCTTTTGCAGTCACTTCTCCAGTGTAAGAGCAAAACTACTACAGTGGTACCTCTGGTTACGTACTTAATTCATTCTGGAGATCCATTCTTAACATGAAACTGTTCTTAACCTGAAGCACTACTTTAGCTAATGGGGCCTCCCGTTGCTGCCGCGCCGCTGCTGCATGATCCTGAAGCAAAGTTCTTAACCCGAGGTACTATTTCTGGGTTAGCGGAGTTTGTAGCCTGAAGCGTATGTAACCCAAGGTACCACTATACTTGCAGAGACTACCCAGGATACCATAGCTACTGAATGTTGTTGAGAAGTCCAGAATGAGCAGCATCATGATATTCAATGTAATCTCATCCTGAAGTTGTAATGTCTTATTACTTGGCAGACAGATGTTTGGCTACCACTTTAGACTCTGAAAAGCTATCACAGCTAGTATACAAAGGCATTTTAGACTGCAGTTGATTATTGGAATTGTGTTCTCTGTCCTGTTTTTTAGGTTTTTGTTTCGTATTGGTGTAGATGGATTTGTAACCCAAAGAGTGCTAATAATGGTTCCTCTTCATCCTAGAAAAAAGTGACAAGAAGGGTGCTGCAAGGTTCTGTCTTGGATGAAGGTCTCGAGGGGGTGCTCATCAAATTTGCAGATGACACCACACTGGGATGGGTAGCAAATGTCACCGAAGACAGAAATGGGATTCAAGATGACCTCAACAAATTGAAGAACTGGGCCAAAACTAACAAAATGACTTTAAATAGGGACAATTGTAAGGCTCTACACTTAAGCAGGAACAACCAGCCACACAACTATAAGGTGGGGAATATCTGGCTTGCCAGCAGTATATGTGAAAAGCATACTGGGGTCACAGTAGACAACAAGCTTAACACGAGTCAACAGTGTGATGCAGCAACAAAAAAGTTAAATGTTAATCTAGTCTGCATCAACAGATGTATAGTGTCCCAGTCAAGAGAAGTAATAGTCCTGCCTTGGCCGGAACAGAAGTCTAAGTGGATCTCCAGTCTAGAGGTATACTTTGGTTCATCTCAAATGGGGAAAAAGCTTCATCTCCTTCCTCTGAGAGCAATGCTTACTGTTGTAAATTTTGGACATAAAGAAATGCAGTTAACTAGAAATGCTTCCAATACATTGCTTTGTTGCATATAAAGAGCTGTTATGTAGCTAGCAACACAAGGTTATGTTCCGCTGCCATGTGTAGAAGAACACGGGCCAGCCAGGCAAGACACTTTCAATAGTAGAACAAAGGGATACTCACCCACCTGTCTGGAATTCGGAAGAGATGCCTCCCCCATTGGCACAGCAATCATTGCCACTGTTGCATCCATGTAATGGGGGGGGGGGGAAAGAGAGGGTAAATTACCCACCATGCTTTCCAACTAATTTAACACAAAACTTCACCTGTGAAGATGTGAATTAAGAGAGGGGGGATAGTCTGAACTGTAACTTACTACCTCGTATAAGATGTCACTACCAATCCTGGAGTAAATGTGCTAGAAAAAAATCATGCAGTAAGTCAGATGAGCTGCCAGTTACATATTTCATTTAATTTCAGGCTGTGAATGGGCTATCAAATGAGATTTCCTTTGAGTTGTATTAGAATTCATAAGAATGTGATTACCTGATTCTGAATACGTGTCTCTGGGAAAATCTCCAACGAACTCAGGCTGTATGTCACGCTGACTTGAGCCATATAGAGAATCCAATTCATCACCCTGCCTAATAGACACAAAATGATTGCATTAAGCTGCACACTGTATAAAACAATGTTCGTTCACATTCCTTGTACGGTGGGAAAGATATCCAATAAAACTTTCAGATCTTAAAATATATTATTCCAGAGTACAACGATGAGATTCAGCAGTATGCTTTACAGCAAAAAGAAAAGACTGGCTCAAAGAGTAAAATGGTTTTCTTACCGACTTAAATTTTTAACATTCTTTGAAGTGTCTGAAAAATGCTTTGTATTTTGCTTTCTTCTATTGCCAGTATATTCTAACTGTGAGGAGCATTTGAGTAACGATGCAATTGTATCATCAAGTGAGCTGTCCATTTTCTCTGCAAGGAAATAATATAGGATTGTGCTAATTAGAAAAACAGAGCCACCCTGCTAATGTACCCAGCACTAGTACCTGAAAACCCTGCTAATACTTTAAACATGCATCTAACCGCAAGAGCCAGTCCACACAAATCTGGGACTAGGAAGAGCAAACTCTGGGTGAAGGAGCAAATCCTAGGAAGTCTTCAGCATTGGCAACTGGTTTAATATGTAGCCATTATAATGATTAGCAACCTGTCCACTCCTCACTTCAAAAAAGACACTTTGCTGCATTTATAAAGCCAGCAGAAAGGGGGAAAAACACCCCCAGCCTCCACAATTCATAGAGAATTGGAGATAAGAGTTTTTGTGTTGGGCATGTTGGACAGAAGCACTTCATATAGGAAATGTAGCAGAGTGAATGAGTTTGAGAAATGCTTATCAGCAGCTCTTATTTTGTATACAGGCGGCGACCATTTTGCAAGCATCCAACTAACGGGCGATCGGTGTGAACACACACTGCTTTCAGCCCTGGAAGGGATGTGCGCAATGATCAGGAATGCAAGACTTTGCCACACTAGAACACTACTCTCTGACTTAAACATTGAGACCACCTACTCTTAAAGGTATTCCCAGGTTTGTTAAGAAGCTAGCATGGGAGCACTGGCCCACCATCCTAACCATATCTTCTCAGTGGGACTTAATTCCAGTCTAAAACTCCCAAATTATTAACTTTCGACTGCACCTAAAACTCCTAGATTCAGTAGCATGGGTACTTGTCTGTAGGCTGCAAACTAAAGAATTAGGAAAGAATAAGAGATTAAAAGGCATAGGAAGGTCAGACAGAAAAGGCCAAAGAAAAGAAATGCGTCCTTGCGCTAAGAGACTGCATCCCCATTCTATTTTCCTAACTCTCTCTTATCAAAATTTAAGAATTCTTTTAAACAAATAGATCAAACACCTTTTAAAATGCCATACCTGTAGATATTAGGGACCTTCTACTTTTGCATTTGGCCTGTGCTGCATCCAGAGAATTATTCTAAAAGAAGAATTTTGTTCTATAATTACTAACATCAAAAATATGCTGGCCTGTTACATCTACACAATGTGTGTTTATTTGATTGTTTTGAAGTGACATTTCACCTTTAAACAGGAAAGGGTTTTCCATTAAAACTTTACAAGAAATCAAAAGTGTTTTCCTTAAGCCAGCCCTTAAACAAAATATTTAGCCAACGGTGTGTTTGTGACACACACACACACACACACACACACACACACACACAATAGCAAGAGAACACTAAGAAGAAGGGGGAGTAAATACAGACAGGCATTTCAAATACTGGTCTTCATACAAAGGTGCAAATATCTATCAAAAAGTTCCACAACTTGTTTTTGTTGGACCAAATGTCTCTCTCTCTCTCACACACACACACCCAGTTAGTGTATGCGCACAGAAAAAGGCTAGGAAAGCCTTTGTCAAGCAAACAAAGAAATCGAATTAAGTCTCACTCTTTGTTTAAGTGTTTTATTATGTCTTGTGCATCTTTTTGTTTGTTTGTTTAATGACAGGGGCCCCTCAACAGCTGGAAGTAGCCAGGGGTCCCCTCTGGGCCTGAGCATGCCTCTGGGCATGTGCGAAGTGGTTTCCCAACCCAAGACAAACAGCAACTCATCGCCGTACATTTAGGTCTGCAGGCTGGAAGTTTTTCTGGAGGACGGGAGCCCCCAGCACCTGAAGAACCGAACAGGTGAGCGTCCGGAATTAAAAGTGCTACACGAGAACGGGGGGAAGCCGGCAGCACTCCTGGCCCACCCCGCGTCTCGTGGGAATGGAAGAACACGCATTTGTAGTTTGCCCTCCTGACCAGGCAGCTGTTCCACACACGCAAGCCCACCCTCCCTCACGTATTCCCGCTCGCAGGAGCCCCACCTGTCCGGCCAGGTAGCGTCTCCTCCAGCGCTCGACTGAGGGGCTCAGCTCGGCGGAAGCCGCCATTGGAGGAAGGGCAGAGACAGTCAAGAAGCCCGCGGCCGCCTCCGCCACTCACAGCAACGGCCCGAGGAGAGGCCGAAGGGCGCCTGCGCGAAGACGCTCCTTACCGCGGTTGCCAGGGACAACGAGGAGCGGGAGGCTGCGCGGCCTGTTTCGAAGGCCGCGCTCGACCTAAGACTCTCTTTTCCTCACCCGCCTCCGCGGGAGGGGGAATCAGCTTGTTTCTCTTTGACGCCGCAGGAAGGGGAGGGAACTCCCTGGAGGGTAGTCCCATGTCTATGTAGAAGAGAAGAGGTGCCTGCTTTGGGATTGTATAGTTGGAAGGGAACCCCCGAGGTCATCTATCCCAACCCCCCCTCCCGCCACGCAGCAGGATTCTCCGCTCCATGACCTGGAAGTTTTTTGAGCATATGTTGCATGGCTAGTTGCTTTGCATGCTTTTTGGCTGAGATGGCATTGCAGGGGGTTAGGCTAGATGACCCGGGGGGGAGGGGTCATCTAGTTCAATTCTTTTCAAATAACTTTTACTAGAAAACCGGAGGCATTTCGTATTTTAGATAAAGAGATCCCAAAAAATCTAAGAGAGGTATTCTTGTATGCAACCGCAGCGGCTCCTATACTTGTGGCCAAGGGATCGAAAGATCACGAGGCTCCAAAAATAACAGATTTTACAATTAGGAATTGGTGGAGATGGCTCAACTGACTAGTAAACTCAGAGGAAACTCAAAGTGAAAATTTGCAGGAAAATGGGATGGTTATACAAGATATGTTCAAAAACACAATAATAGTTTTGACTCCGTGCTAGCATTCGAGTGATAAAGGAACTAAAAGGAGGTGGACAACAATTAAGGATTTATTATGTTTTCAGAATGTATTGGGAAATTTATATAGAAAGGTTTATTGTTTTGTGTACATTCGATTGTAAGATAAAATATATGCAAAGGGACTTGACAAGAAGTCAAAGTTGAAGAAAAGATTTTGGAAGATAAAAGGGGAAAAATATTTACTTTCATTATTATCATTTTGTGTGTGGGTGTGTGGGTGTTGCACACATGTGTTTTTGTATGGAATGTTTGGGAGGAAATAAGACGGTAAATAACAAATAAACTAAATATTGATGTATGTAATTTTTATTTCTTAATTATATTTAGTGGTAGTATGGCTGTATTGTTTTTTGTAACATAAAATCATCCAATAAAAATTATTTAAAAAATAAAAATAAATAGTCCAACAATTTTCAAGATCCTATATTCGCTGTGTGCACCCAACACAGTGAAATGGCGCTTGGCACGCTTCAACCGTTTGGAATGTAAAAAGCCACCAGCAAACCTTTTGTAAATTCCGTACTTGGCTCTTACGGGCTGGTGACTTGGATGCTATAAAAACTTGCAGTGTTAACCATAAGTCTCCGTGTTTGCAGCCTTCAGCAATGCAATGCTGTTTGTGCCTACTTGCGTTCCAATGAACTCCTTGGGAGTCGCTTCCAAGCAAACGCAAAAGATTGGAGCTTTTTCAGTTCAGTGCATAGGAGCAGGTGGGGAGAGATTAAGAGCAAGATCTATTTCTCCTTCAAAATTCTCCATAGCAAGACCAGGTCATGAGGTACCACCACCACAATTAGCAAAGAATGATCACCACGGCAGCATTTACTTATATGCATTTATATCATTTTTAATCCACCTTTTGCCGCCAGGCAATCCTCGGGTGGGTTAGAAAATAAAATGGAATTGTTCAATGTAATTAATAGACATAAATTGTAATTCCATCAGCCGCCTCCTCTGTCTTAGGGGTTGCGAATGCTTTTTGGACTGTGTGGTTATAACACAAAATTAAGAGTAGCTGCTCCTTGTCCTCCTCCCACAGTATTATTAGTGGTTCTGATCGTACCTTCAGGCTGAAGTCCAGAGAGCATTGGGAGAGTGCCTTATGTTATGGGGACTATCTTGTCTCTAGTGGTATTTAATATCTACATGAAGCCATTGGGTGCGGTCTTTCGGCATTTCAGGGTGAGGTGCCATCAGTATGCTGATGACACTCGGCTCTGTTTCTCCTGCTCAAATGAATCAGGAGAGGCCATGCAGTCCCTGCGCCATTGCCTGGACAGTGGTGAGATGGATGAGGAAAAACAAGCTGAGCTTGAATCCTGGCAAGATGGAGGCACTGTGGGCAAGTAGTTTCAGCACCCAAGAAATTGGTCAGTTACCTACCCAAGATGGAGTTAACCTTCAAGAGGAGCCTTCATGGGGAGTGTAAGTTTGTGGGTGTTTCTGTGTCCAGCTCTGTCACTGGTGGCTCAAGGGGCTCTTACCAACTCTGGTTGGTTTGACAGCTACAGCTTTTTCAGGACCATGAACAGTAACTCATGCACAGATTACTTTCAAGATAAGACTGGTGCAATGCGCTCTATGTGGGGCTTCCCTTTCACTTGATCCAGGAGGCAGGCCGTGTCAGCATATAACATCTGCTCAGAGATCTGCACTGGTTGCTAATTTGCTACTGGGCCAAGTTCAAGTAGCAACTTGGGACCAGTTTACCTACGAGATCACTTTACCCTATGTCCATTTAACTGGCAGAATTAACAGACTACCCATTTTGCATTTGTAAGAATGCATTGTATAGTGTGGCAGTACCTGCACTTTGGAGCCCCTTGCCTATTGAGATCAAGTAGGTGTGCCTTCATTGTGCTCTTTTTAGCACCTGCTAATACATTGTTTAGAAGGGACGCGGATGGCGCTGCGGGTTAAACCACAGAGCCTAGGGCTTGCCGATGAGGTCAGCGGTTCGAATCCCCGTGACGGGGTGAGCTCCCCTTGCTCAGTCCCTTCTCCTGCCAACCTAGCAGTTCAAAAGCACGTCAAAGTTCAAGTAGATAAATAGGTACCGCTCCCATGGGAAGGTAAACGGCGTTTCCATGCGCTGCTCTGGTTCGCCAGAAGCGGCTTAGTCATGCTGGCTGTACGCCGGCTCCCTCAGCCAGTAAAGCGAAATGAGCGTCGCAACCCCAGAGTCGGTCACGACTGGACCTAATGGTCAGGGGTCCCTTTACCTTTTATACATTGTTTAGACAAGCTTATCTAGATGCTAGAAAGTTGAGGCTATTTTAATCTGTTTTAAAGTATGGTTGCAATTATTTTTCAATTTTATTTTATCCTCTTGTAAACCGCTTTGGGGTTTTGTTACAATCAAGTGGTGTATAAATTTTATGACATAGGTAATAAAATGAATGAATGAATGAATGAATGAATGGTGTCCAAAAGTACTGAATAGAGATCAGCAGATTCCAATTCTATGATTTGTTCACTAATACACAATTATGGCTCATGTGAATGAACCACTGCAGACTGCCCAAAGCCACACACTTAAATTTACACATGCAGGCAGGCAAGTCAACATAAATGTTTTGGGGTTGTCTGTTGTTCAAGTAAGTCAAGAGAGGAAAGTAGTAACCACCCACTAGTTTGTAATTTTATTTAAACCATTCAATTAAACTGGGAAATTGCTCAAATCAGAGTAACAGAACTTCCGACTCGTATTTAATTTTAAATCATTTAATACAAAAATGGGGATGAAACAAAAATACACCTAAAATTTACCAGTGTTTGAACTTTTATTTCACAACATGCAGTCAATTGAAACACTAAAAAAGGACTCAGCTATAAGCTGTAACTTTACATTTATACATCGGAAATGTTCATTTTAAAAGAAGCTGAACATAATTTTGTCTAAATCTGAACATTTATTTTAATCCACATACAGGTAATAGCAATGATTTTATATTTGACCACAGTCTGTAATCGAAATTCTTTTTGACACTTCTCCTTTAGGTGAGCCAAAAGATTCTATTTTTTTCACGACATCCATCCCATCCTTTACAAACCCAAAAACAACATGTTTAAAGTCCAAGTGCTCTGCTTTTTTGAGAGTGATAAAGAATTGGGAATTATTGGTGTCTCTGCCACGATTTGCCATCGACAGTAAGCCAGGGCCAGTGTGTTTTATTTCAAAGTTTTCATCCTCAAATGCTTCTCCATAAATGGACCGGCCACCTGTACCATCTTGTCTAGTGATATCACCTCCCTAAAATGTAAACAAATAGAGAAAATTCACTTGGTACACTTGGTACACGTTGAAACATCTGAAATGTGTGTAGAAATACATTTTACCAGCACAATGTGGTGTCCCATCTGGTGTTCACAACTGCTAAATCAATAGTGGTTTCATTCAGCTCCTGTGTTCAGCTATTGCAGCAAACCATGGTGAGTCATTATGTGCACAGGCAGCAGCAAGCCTCAGGTAAATGTCATTTGAGCCCAAAGCTCACCACCACTCACACACATATTAATAACAAACCATGGTTTGTCAGGTTTGAATGCAGTCATGGTTTTCACTTACATTTGCCTTTCATTTTCATATATAAGACTGTAAGGTGTTATGTCCCACTAGCTTCAGAGGCTAGCATAAATACACTTGTTCCTTCATGCTGTCACTTCTCAAAATTAATGAAGGGGATGAGTGAGCCTAGAAATGTATTCTGATTGTTCTAAGGCAGGGATGGGGGTACCTCCAGACTGTGGGGCCTAATTGGTCCTGCCAGAGCTCCCAATTTGACCTGCAGTGCCCACCTGACTCAGTCAAAAGGTGTTTTGCTTTCAATGGGGAATCTGAACACCCCACAAGCAAAATAGGAAAGCTGATGTCATTGTGACATTAGGTGTTTGACAGAAGTGCAGCTCTGCCTATATGTCAAATATGATCCCCATATTTAGCCTAGCTAGCTGGGCAAAAACATTTCCCACCCCAGGGTTTAAAGGATTGGCCTTTAGTGTCCATTTACATTCTCTGTGTAAGTGTACATCTATTGGATACAACTGAAGGAGATAAGAGAAAATGAGAAGCTAACTTGGCACTAGAGAAACTACAGAAGTAATGGAATATAAACTGAGAAGCAAGGCCCCAAATTAACTTCCAGACTTTCATGATATGAAAGGCTCATATCATGTTTCATGTTTCTACTAATTTGCTTGCAAACTAGAACTTTTCTACTGAGCCTTAAAATATATTCCTGTTAATCAATGTATAGTATGAAATGTATGTTCAATCTTAGCATTTTCACTTACTTGACAGATAAAATCTGGAATTATTCTATGAAATATGGAATTTCGGAATCCAAATCCTTTTTCTCCTGTGCATAATGCCCTGAAGTTCTCAGCAGTTCGCGGAACAATATTTGAAAACAATTCTATGGTTACATGACCTAGAGGTTCGTCATCAGCTGAAACTTCGAGATATACTATAGGGTTAGATTCCTTTGACAATTCTGCTGCCAGAGAAACATGACCCTTCTGTAACTCTGACAAGCTTTGTTGACATTCTTCAAATTTCCTCTTGAAGGAATCAGCCAGCTCTTGGCTTTTAAATCTGACAGCAAGCTGTTCTATCTTAGCTTCACCATCTGAAATTAAGATTGCAAGTGTTATTCATGATGTAATGATCAGAATGCAGCCTTCTCTCAGCATTTGTTCCTGTGTACAGCAACATGGAAGCTAGGAGTGGGGCTGTGCTGGAGTAGCCCTGCCCCAGACATAGCAAACTTCATTCAGCCCTTCTCCCAACATTTGTGCAAGGATCTGTACTGAGGGGGTTCTTCATTTACTTGCTGCATGCAGAAAGATTCCAGATTCTGTGGAAACCTTCACACTAATGCCTGCTTTCTGCGGCAGCCAGGGAAAGGGCCCAATGGAGCATCATGGGCATAGCTACTTGGTGAAGTCCCACTCCTTGCAGCATCATGGGAACCAGCACAACCACAAAGGGTTAGGAAGGGAATATGTCATATATAATGGATGGGAAATAAAGTTATAGAATATCTTTACAAATACTCACCGGCATAATCTGTTGCAGTCCAAACCATAGCATTGTTTGAAGTATTCAAGGGCTTTAGATCCATCGTTTTTGTAATCATATGATTTGCACAGACTTTGAAAACTTGGTCCCTTCTCATTAAGATTCTATACCATTTCTTCTGTGTATGGTAGAGGATCTTTATTTCTCCCACACCACGTTCTTTCCACTGATTGACGTCTCTGTCCCATCTGTAGAGTTTTGCCCTCTCTTTGAAGAGAATTTCTTCATCTTCTTCTCCTGACTTCACCTCAACCTAGCAGGGATAAGTAGTCATATTTACTCAGATCACTGCTCCTGAGTTATTATAAATTCTATGCACGTTTACAAAGGAGTAAATTCCACTGTGTACAGTGGGGCTTAATCTCAGGCTAGTGTGCAAAAGATCACATTCTTAAAGTAGTATATTCTTGAATTATGGGAGCTTTTTTAAAAAAATAAATGACCTGCATACTTCTTCCATTTTAGAGTAAGTAAAAACAACAACCCTATTTTGCACACAAGAGAAATTGTGCAGCTCACTGTCCTCACATGTGTTAGAGGAAAGAACCAACTCTTATTTTATTTAACAGATTCATATCTTACCTCAGGCAGTGATACAATCGGTTCAAAATGAATATCATCACTATGTACAACTTCTTCATCACTTCCATCATCTTCATTGTCACCTTTAGTGGCCACTTGTCCGCCAAACACAGTTGCTCCTGTATTTGCCCACTTGAAGTTTTTGTCTGCTTAGATGGGAAGACAGAATCTTAATACTATAGAAAAATATTTCTGAGATTACATTTTCTTATCCCACCCCCACAAAAAAAAGTGATTTCACACACAACAACTCTCTTAGCAGCAAGCAGTTTTTATAAATAGTTAAGTAGATAATATGTGAATGAATGAATGGATTTATTACGGTCACAGACCAAAAATTAGACAATATGTGCATCTTACCTTTAGAACCAAAAGCAAAATCTCCAGAATTATTTGAAGCCAGATCAGCAAAAGACAAGCCAGGTATGTTGCCAAGGGCAAATGAGAAAGGTTTGCTTTCTATATAAAGGGAGGAAAAGTGTTCATATCATTCTGTGGTCCATTTTACATTGCATAATAGGTCACATTCCCCCACTATCATAGCTCCAGATATAAGCACAGGTAGAAGGAGAAAGTGAACAAGTCTGAAAGTGTAACCTCTGAAAGGACACTAGCAAGGCATTAGTCAGTCCACTGGAGATACAATGAGTGTTGTCCACTAGTCAAGGCCCCTTTCTGTTAAACTCTCAACCCTTCGTATTCTATACAATCAGTCAGTCAGTCAGTCAGTGAATGTTTATTACAGCAAACAGCCAGCATATTAAAGCAGAATTTCTGCATAATTTCCTACATGAACAATAAAATGATCGATGTGGGATTTAACAATCAAAATACTAATTAAGTGTACTTAAAATACATGCCCAGAAGAATAGAAGTTTTAATTAGCTGGAGATTCTCTGTATGCATTATTAGACTTTGCAATGTTAGTTTCCTTAGTATACGTGTCTTTCACACATCAAATGTGCATACCTTGGTGTGTAGAACTGGCATCGCTTTCTTTTTTCGTTGACAAGTCAACTGGTTTGTCATCTGCTGCTAATAACGTCTGTATAGTGTATATAGGTTCAGTGGTAGAATCTGGTTCTTCAGCTCTACTGACTGCTTCAGCAGGCTGTTCCTCCTTAATGGAGCACACATCATCAGTTGAACTGGTTACTTCTTCTACTTGAGCTTCCTGAAAAGAAACGAACCGAGTTATTATTTAAACTGGTGCCAAGTCTTCATAGGCTCTTTATGTAAATGCATATGTAAAGTACCGGACAGTATCTGAAAACAGAACCAGCTGATCTCTAGAACAGGTATCTTCCTGGCAGGGAAAGTGGAGGAAACTAAAACTGCGGCCTGCACCTCTGCACTTTCAAAATGGTTTCACATCATACTATCAAATGCTTGTTTTAGAATTGGGAATTAAAAGGAACTAGAAGTCTATGTTATCAAACCCACATTCCATGAAGTCTCTTATAAAGATCCTATTGAAATAAAGGAGGTAGACAGAATACCTCAGCCCTCAAAATTTATAAAGCTAAAGTTGTCCAACGAATCTGTAGTGGGGTAGGAGAGCTGAAAATAATGCCAATCTATTTCACATCTGGCAACCAATGCGCCGCTATGCTTTCAGATAGTACATGGGAAGAAGAGTCTAAAAAGCCCAGGACACAAATTTTCAAGGCCCTCTAGCAGCTATGGTGAAGAAGAAGAAGAAGAAGAAGAAGAAGAAGGAGGAGGAGGAGGAGGAGGAGGAGGAGGAGGAGGAGGAGGAGGAGGAGGAGAAGAAGAAGAGGAGGAGGAGGAGTTTGGATTTGATATCCTGCTTTATCACTACCCGAAGGAGTCTCAAAGCGGCTAACAATCTCCTTTCCCTTCCTCCCCCACAACAAACACTCTGTGAGGTGAGTGGGGCTGAGAGACTTCAGAGAAGTGTGACTAGCCCAAGGTCACCCAGCAGCTGCATTTAGAGGAGCGGGGAAGCGAACCCGGTTCACCAGATTACGAGTCCACCGCTCTTAACCACTACACCACACTGGCTCTGGCTCATTTACCAGAAGTAATGTATTTAGTGTTAACTCTGGAAGTGTATACTCGATTCTGACCAAACTAAGCTTCCTGATGTATATTGTGTTCTAGATCTCTTCCATGAACTTCTAGTAACAAAATGGCACTAGGGTGCAGGCAATGTGGAATATACCCCACCCTACTCTCAGACCCAATAACAAACAAAAAGGAATAGCATCTCTGCACTTAGAAGGAAGTCTTCCTGTTATGCCAATTTTCAAGAATCACACGTTTGGACCATAGCAAGTCCAGCTGAATTGGTGCTTAAAGTCCCATTCTTTTGCTACTTACATTCGTTTCTTGGACTTTTCTAAGTTCTGTTTGAAAGTCTTCTAAGTTATTGTCTTCATCAGTGTCACTGCCAATACCACACAGAAAGGTTGGAGGAAGCTTCAGGGTTTCTGCTTTAGCCTTTTCTTCAGGAGTTGGTTTCTTCTCCCACACAAGAACACACTCGCTCTCACATTCTGCTTCATTTTCTCCTTCAACAGCTAAACAGAGAGTATTTTAAGATTTTATTGAAAAAAAACTAGAATAAAGTAAAAAAACTTAAAATCTCAAATAATGAAGCCTAGGGATAAGAGGTTTTAGTAAAAAATAAAAAAATTGTCCAGTAGCACCTTAGAGACCAACTAAGTTTGTTCTGGGTATAAGCTTTTGTGTGCATGCAGACTTCTTCAGATAGGTGTCTGAGGAAGTGTGCATGCACATGAAAGCTTATACCCAGAACAAACTTAGTTGGTCTCTAAGGTGCTACTGGGCAATTTTTTTATTTTGACTGTGTCAGACCAACATGGCTACCTACCTGAATCTAGGTTTTAGTAAAAGAATCTAGGTTTTAGTA
The DNA here is from genome assembly GCF_964234715.1 of Podarcis melisellensis. Classification (NCBI taxonomy): domain Eukaryota; kingdom Metazoa; phylum Chordata; class Lepidosauria; order Squamata; family Lacertidae; genus Podarcis; species Podarcis melisellensis. Next base: position 28,101,264 of record NC_138531.1, read on the forward strand.
AAAGAGAAGGAGCAGAGGAGCTCTGCCAGTTTCTGCATCTTTAGAAATCTCAACGTTTTGCTGTAATAAATTTCTCATTATACCACCACTTGGCATTTTCACTTGTTTTCTCAGCCTTTAATTGTAAAACTGAAACTAAAATGGCCAGGTTTCTAGCAAGGTATCTCAAAGTGCATTTGAGGGGATTTCACCCCATATGCATGGGATTGTAACACATTCTTATTAAATCTATTCTTCTTCTTCTTCTAATAGTGTTTAGTACTACAGGGAACACTTTAATTATTTCAGCTTTTATCTCATTATAGCAAGCAAATTCATTACAAACTTGAAATTATCATTTCCCTACACAGTTCCCCATTCTTTTATGATGTTTTTCAAGTTATGGAACCATGTAATAAATGGCATGGCAAACAACTGTGAGTCAGAATGTATTTTCATTCCCCCCAAATTCAAAATTATAGCTACAATTATAGTTACAATCTTCCTCCCAAGAAAATTTACTTGTATCAGTTTCTTTCAGTTGTGCATGTTTTTTAGGTTTATCAGGATACAACTTTCCGTTGAGCTTCTTCACGGCTGTTTCATAGTCCTCATCTGAAATATGAAAATGAAAGTTTGTTTACACTGCATATCTGTTATGTCACTAGCTAGTAAGTATTTGGGTTTGTATGCCCTGTTATACTTTAAAAGGAGTAACAACCTTAAGCATGGACAAAATGCAAAAGATGCAAAATAGCTTAAACAGTAAAATGCAGCAGTTAGACAACTATGGAGCTTGAAAATACCTGGGGTTTGCCTGGTATGAGTATATTGAGTATATTTACCTGGTATGAATATTTTGATAAACTGAGCGCCAGGCAAGTGTCCCAAGTGAGGGAGTACCACAGAATAGGGTGGGAAACCTTTTTGGCTCCACAAGCCAAATTCATATCAGGATCTGTCTTGCAGGTCACAAATGACATCAGGTGTTGGGGCATCAAAGCACTTTGCAGGCAGCAACACATTGCTGAAAGCAACATTTTCGCCTTCCCTTTTTAGCAGCATATTGTTGCCTGCAAGGTATTTTGAAGTCCTGACACCAGGACTTTGAAGTTCAGCTAAACAGCACCACATCTGAGTGCACAGGGGGCTCTCATGTGCATCCAAATCAAGCTGGCCTGATCTCCCATTGCATCAGCTGATGCAGGGGGAAGTCAGTGCTGCTTAGCTGAAGAGTGCTATTAAGTTTCATCCTGCTCTATATGACTGACTAGGGCCAGAAACAGGAGGCTTTGTGATCCCTGAGAAATGATCTACTGCACTGTGCAGGTGATACCCCGCCCCCAAACAGCCCTTAATTCATGAAGACAAATACATTTCCAGAAATGATGTTCTTCTGGACTGGACCAATGCTTCCTTCATTCCTTAATAGGGTTCTGTAACTTAAAGAAGAAGAATTTTCAAGGAATGCGTCTTACCATCATCATCATCTTCACTCAGATACCCAGGTTCATTCTGGTAGCAGAAGAATGTTGGAGGTAACTTAAGGGAGTCTGCAAGAGCTCTTTGCTCAGGTGTGGGTGTTAACTCATATACAATCAAAACATCGTCTGAAGTGGCAGTATCATCCGGCTCCTTCTTAATCTCAACTGCTGGGGAAAGAAGTGAATTGTCTGAGCAAGTCTGAAAGCAGCAGCTGCACTTGAATACTAACACATTCACAAAGCAGGCAAGAAATACTTTCAACCAGAAAACAAGCAAGATTTAAAGTCAAACCAATAAGAAGAGTTTAGCCACTATGAGATGGGTTTCCTTTCCATAAAGCCAAACTCATGCCATGCTTCTCCTAAGACAGCTGCCTACAGACACAACAAATCTTCCATCCATCTATTGTCTTTAAGTAGAACTTACACTGTGCATGTATTGTGTTTAGAAAAAAGATACTTCTGGGATGTTCAGTGAAATGGCATAGAAACATTTTAAGTTAAAAACTTGTAAAGCAGAAGAAAATATACTTTAGATAGCACTTTAATTCCATTTTATCTTAGACCTGATTTAGGTTGGGTTTTATTGATATATTAAAATATGAATGTATCTTTTGTTAAGGTGACTTAACAGTGGGAATAAATTGATAGGCTGTGAAACAGATCTGATTTTATTCATTTGGAAGCTGAGAATTCAATTTTACAGTTGTAATAACAATAAAGTCAGGCTCTTTCAAATTATTCAAATTATATATATCAAGCAGGAGCTTGGCAAGTGTGCATGGCCCCAAACTCGGACTTTGAATCACAATATTTTGACAAAGCTAAAACGTGATTTCAGTGAGAGCCGAGCACATGGCATTAAGTTCTTCTCACTGAATGAGACAAAATGTGTATTGCACAAGGTAGATGACTAGATAGTAAGCATCAATAGTAACACTGTATACCACTGCCATCAATTTTTATTTAGCCATAATAATGGCTTCAGCTATTTCATTTATCATTGTTAGGATTACTCTTGTTGTGCTGAAGTTCTCTTTCCAAAGTGTATTTTTAAATAGGTTCATCAATACCGAGTTAACTATTCTGCTTACACAGTACTGGAAAAGAAGCAGAGTAGAAAGAGCTCACTAAGTCCTAGCAATTTGCCGCTATTCTTTTCATCATGAGGTGTTCAGGTGTTTCAACATGAGGCGTTCAAAATCAGAAGCAATCTGATTTTGTCTAGCTGATCATCGTTTGCTAAATCTATCTCAATACAGCAGTAAGCCCTGTATAACACTCAGAATGTGATCAGAACATAAAACCTACTCATGTGATTTCATAAAGAAAAGCAAATATCAGTCCCAGAAGTAGGGATTTCCAGATTCCCAGAAGTAGGAATCAATTATTAAAGTCACAAATTGGTAGATCTAAGTATGAAGTACAGATGCAACAAAATCAAATAGTTTCAGACCACTTAAAAAGAATTATATTCCTTTAAGCGCCAACACCACAATGGTTAAACTGCTCCTCAAAAGCGTCATCCTATAACACCTTACTATTTGACTAAGAAAACTATTTCTGAAGCTATGTCTGAAGCTCAGACAATCATCTCCGAGGCAAAGTCTGTATGTCAATTGACAAATACATATTAAAAGAATACATGCCAAGTACACAAAACATTTTCATGCATGCTTATTATCAGTGTGCACTCTCTCACACAAGAATGCAAGCCATATCCTAAACAGTTAAAATTAAATGTTCCAGACTTCTAGTCTCCTTCAGAATGCACAATTTAGAAAAACCACCACCACAGATAGTTGTGTTAGGTTCAGCTTTAGTAAAACACAAGCCTTGGAATTTCTCATTTCCTTATGCACCTCTTCCAATCTGCTTCAGAGGGTTGGGGGATGGGTGCATGGGAGGAAGAGGAAGTGTGGAAGTCCCGTGGCACATGCAGAAGCCCTTGCACTAGTGGGAAAACTTCTCTAGATAGAACCCAACATCTGCAGCCATTTTCTCTTAATGAAAAATGGTCTTTTCCCAGGATGTTCCTAGGTTCTTTAAAAATATTTTAAAAACTAATCAGATGGAGGGACACTGATTATGAAGTGAAACAAAAGCAAATAAATATGAGGCTGGAGAGTAGTTCAGAAAACGTTCCATGAATTAGCATAAATCTCCCCCTTCCAAGAAGGAAAATAATTTGCTTTGTAGGATGGTTCAAGAACAAAAATACTAATATCGAGATTGGGGGACAATAAGGACACCTGAAACATACTTATTCCATGTCTAGCCTTTTTTCCTTGCCTACTTACCATCCATCAAGCAAATTTTTAAAAAGTCAATAACTGGGCACTCAGAAAACATAGCAATCAGGCAATCACATCCAAGGATTTAAATAACCAATCTCTTACCACAACAGCTGTAAAGCAAATTCAGTCATTACTATTCTCTTTTAACATGCATGTTAATTTTTCTATAATTCTATTAGCCAATAGCCTGCTAAAGTTGGGGAGCTGTCAGTGTCTTCCCAAAAGTGATACAACACAACATTCAGTGCAGTATGTAAATACCTTTACTATTGGGTTGAGGGGGAGATGCGCTGGTCCAAAAGGCCATTGGGTTAGATTTAAAAAGGCTAAAATTAAATCCTAGAAAATAAAGTGTGTGGATTTAAGTATTTAATTAACTTCATTAAAGGGTCAAGGGGCGCTACCAAACACACACACAGTCACAGACACACAGTCACAGACACACAGACTTGTCTATGATTTTACATAACTTATTATACTAATGTAATCTGGAACAGTGATCTTTCTAGCTGCAAAAATTAAGACGTTAGCTTTCAACTAGCAAAACAATTTTATCAGTACAGGAAGTAATGTTGCAATCCTAACCCTACTCTTTTGGGAGTAAGTCCATTGGTTTCAATACAGTGGTACCTCGGGTTATGAACTTGATTTGTTCTGGAGGTCCGTTCTTAACCCGAAACCGTTCTTAACCTGAGGTACCACTTTAGCTAAATGGGCCTCCCGCTTCCCCTGGCACACGATTTCCGTTCTCATCCTGGGGCAAAGTTTGTAACCTGAGGTACTACTTCTGGGTTAGTGGAGTCTGTAACCCAAAGTGTTTGTAACCCGAGGTGTTTGTAACCCGAGGTACAACTGTAGAGCCTACTTCTTAGCTGACATGGCTAGGCGTTCAATGCAAGATACCTAAAAACAAACAAACAACAACAACAACAACAAAAACCCCTGCTGGATTTCATTACCCCATTTTTCAAAGTGGCCAACCAGTTTCTAAGAAACACAAGCCGGACACGAAGGCAAGAATTTCCCTCACTCTGTTGCGACAACTGGCATTCAGAAATACAATCTCTGAACATGGGGAGTCAATCTGGCAAATAACTGCTAAGATTCTCCTCTAAATCAAGATTTTACATTTCAAAGTTTTAAAGAGAAGCAAACAAAAGATGAACCATGTTTTCCTTTTATTGACCTATTAGTGCCAATATTTATTCTGATCAAGTTCCCCTCAAATTTTCATCCTCCACGACACTTTGGCAGCCTCCTGCAACTTGGCCTGCATGGGCCTAATAGTTGAACTGCAGTGTGCTCTTGCCCACTTCTGAATGGGTAAAGTCAGAACTTAGAACAACTCCTCGGTTGACAAAATATTCTCCAATTCTTTTTCCTTGATTAGATGCATTTTCTTTTTCTTTTGTATTTTCTTTTGTTGTGAATATGTATGCTTTCTAACTTGTACTTAATAAAAATATTTTAAAAATAATTTTAAAAAACATCACCAACTCCTCCGTAACTTTGTTACCTACCAGTTATGTATTTATCTGTAATTTAAAGAGATACTTCTGATCTCTAAAGTGCTAAATAGCTTGGGTCCTGCATACCAGATATTTTTTTTAAATCTTCCCTAAGAACGTTTATGATAATCCAGGATACATTCGTTTAAAGATTTTTCAGTATCATTTTTTCTTCTTAGCTAGGATTAAGCATTATAGATTTTGAAACTATACATCAGTAGGCAATTTAAACTCACGAAGACTGACAAGGTGGAACCTAAGTACATTTATAACAACTTGAATTTATTAAGTAAAAATTATGTAAATGCTCACCTTTTTCTAGTGTTTTAAATGAAAAATTAGGAAGTCCTTCTGCCTTGGAGGTAGCCACTTGACTTTCTCCTTTGCCATCGGAGTGTTTCCAAACAGTAGCATCACTTGCCTGATGCTCAGCACCTTTGCAGGAATCATATGTGCCATCTGCTTCTCGCTGTTTTGTGCTATGACACACTGAGCTATCGCTTTTGCTCTTGGGAGAAGCGTTAAAGCTGAAGCCAAAGAGAGATCCCGTTGCTGAGGTGTTTCCAAATGTGAAAGGCTTTGATTTTTCATTGCTAAAAATACTTTTGACAGATTCTGAGCCAAAGACAAATTTGGGTGGCGAAACCACTGCTTTCGTCGGCGTCTCAGAAGTGCCCGCCGTTGGTGAAGTCTCTGCAGTTTGTGTAACTGTTTCTTCATCCTGCTTTAAATCAGTTCTCTCCCTGGTGGTTTCTTCAAGTACTGCAACAGCAATCTTTCCACATGGCGATTCCTTTGGAGTATTGGCCCGTGAAGAGAGTGGTGTGATTAAGGTGTCTTTTTCTTGAGCATGTTTTGCTTCCTCAAAGATCTGCTTAAATGAGTCAGCAACATCTTGCAGCTTAAATCGCACAGCCAAGTGCTCTACTTTCCGTTCCCCTTCGGCAAAGTCACATGCGGTCCATACCCAGGCTCGCTCTGTGCCTTTCATTGGCTGGATGTTCATGTCTGAGGTTATTCTGTGATTGGCACAAAGCTTTAATACCTGGTCCCTTCGCATGACTACACGAACTTGTTTAGTGTCATAGTTTTGCAAGATCTTTATGTCTCCGATACCCCTCTCCTTCCACTGATTGGCATCTTTATCATATCTATAAAGTTTAGCACGATGGCTGAAGACAACCTGCTCATTTTCTTCACCACTTGTTATTTCTACGAGGTCAGGTAAAGGTACTACTGGTTCAAAATACTGACCATCTCTTTCATCTTCTTGTGTAACGTCAGATTCCTCATCTGTGCCTACAGAAGTCCTACTTTGGTTCTGTTTGGAAGGAGACTTAGAGGGACTTAATGCAGATTTGAAGCTGAAGTTAAACCCTGTGGTGGACTCTCCAAACCTAAATAGATTTTTCCTCACAGGGCTACTGGCGCGAGGCAAAGCATACACAGAACTGTCTGTACTATCATCCAGCGCTTCTCCACGCAAGTCATAGTTGTCCCACTCTAATGTAGGCCCAGTGCTTTCAGCGTGTGGCTTAATAACCAAATCAGAGGCCTTTGTAGCAGATACAGAGGTTTTACTCTCTTCATCCGCAAGTTTAGTTTTATCGTCTGTCAGGAAGGTTTTGAGATCTTTCAAACCACTTTTCATTTCTTCTGCTTTTTGTATCAGCTCAGCTGTTTTCCCAGAATCTATTAGTTTATGTGGGGTCTGGAGTGGTATATCCAGCAATAGCCTTTGACATTCTTCGAATTTCAATTTAAATTCCTCAGCTTGCTCTGGACTTTTGAATTTAGCTGCCAATTGCTCCAGCTTTGCATCACCATCAGAGAAGTCGTTGGCTAACCACATCCATGCTTTGTCCGAGCCAGAGAGGGGCTTCAAGTTCATGGTAGTTGTGATCCAGTGGTTTGCACAAACCTTAAATACCTGCTCACGTCGCATGATGATTCGTGGCTTGCCATTAACTTCATTCTTAAGGATTTTCAAGTTGCCCACACCACGTTCTTTCCACTGGCTTGTTTCTGCATCAAACCTGAACAGTTTTACTCTTTGGGAATACAACACTGTATCATCTTCTTCGCCAGTCACCAGTTCGACTTTCTCGGGCATCTGGACAACAGGGTCAAAATGAATATCATCGTTGTCTTCTGTTTTATAGGACTCATCTTCCTTCTCAAGATCAGCAGAAGTATTTCCTTTGAATGAAGATTTAGCAGCCTGAGAAGAAAATAGCTTTTCACCTGCACCTGTAAAGCCCTTGAAATTTGGATCTTTCCGACCAAACTGAAATCCTTCACCTGCAGTTGTTTTTGCAAGGTCAGCAAAAGTGAATGTGCTGCTGTGTTGACCAAACACCAAATCACCGCTTTGTTTGCTAGATCTATCATGAGATTTCATTGCAGTTTCTTCCTCCGACACCTCCTCTTTTTCATCAGTACCATGTTCTTTATTCTGCTGGTCGTTTGCAACATCTTTGCTAGGCTCTTGTATACCAAATTTAAATTCACCTGGAGGTACAGGCATTGAAAAATTAAACCCTCCTTTCATAGGCTTAGTTTCACTGCTAGCAGGAACCTGAAATGTGAAGGAAGAAGACTTCCCTTGATCTGTAGAAAGGCCAAATTTAAAACCCTTCTCTGTTATGTCACATTTAAAACCCGTCCCCTGTGGTCCTCCAGTGGGTTCAGATAACTTGCTTTTGAAGCCAAACACAGGCAGTTGAGCATCACTGGCTGGTAAAGCTGGAGCATTGCTAGATGGGTTTGCAGCCTGACAAGCAGCACAAGTTGGTGAAGAGCCTTCATTTCTTACTAAGCATATGCTGCAATCCCACTGGCCCTCCTTTTTCTGAAAAGAAGCCCCAAAACCACTTTGGGGCACTTTTGGAGCCTCTGCATGACCAAATTTGAATGTGGTTTGGGAATCGCTAGATGGGTTTGCAGCCTGACAAGCAGCACAAGTTGGTGAGGAGCCTTCATTTCTTACTAAGCATATGCTGCAATCCCACTGGCCCTCCTTTTTCTGAAAAGAAGCCCCAAAACCACTTTGGGGCACTTTTGGAGCCTCTGCATGACCAAATTTGAATGTGGTTTGGGAATCGCTAGATGGGTTTGCAGCCTGACAAGCAGCACAAGTTCGTGAGGAGCCTTCATTTCTTACTAAGCATATGCTGCAATCCCATTGGCCCTCCTTCTTCTGAAAAGCAGCCCCAAAACCACTTTGGGGCACTTTTGGAGACTCTGCATGACCAAATTTGAATGTGGTTTGGGAACCAAACACTGGTAAATTTGTACCACTGGGATTCTTGCAGCTAATACAATGCGATGCGCTGGCTTCGTTTCTCACAAGACAGGTCCTGCATTCCCACTGGTTTTCCTTTTTTGGAGGAATTGGTCCAAATGTACAGTGTGCACCTTCAGTGTTGGGTTTGAAAGGTATAGTCGGTTCTGTCGGAGGAAGCACAGCCTGCGCTTCCCGATTAGCTGGATTTGGAGTCTGGCATGCTACACAACTCTGTGCAGTTGCTTTATTTCGAACAAGGCATGTGTTGCACTCCCACTGATCTTTCTTTAACATGAACTGTTCACCAAATCCGTAAGTAGCATTTGCTCCCAACCCTTCTTTAGCAAAAGAGAAGGATGCAGGTGTAGCAGCACTGGATGCAATTGTAAAAGTACTTTTGGCATTAGTGTTTTTAGCTGAACTGCTCACATCGGGAACAGGAACCTGAAAGCTACCACTGACAGATGATGTCCCACTCTTGAAGTTAAATCCAGAGCTCATGAGTCCTGAGTCAGATTTACCAGAATCTTTTGTATCTTGAGCAGTAGCTTCTCTTGATGACACAATACCCTGAGAAGCCTGCTGGCTATCACTTGATCCAGATACTCTCAAAATATTTTGTGCCTCTTCAAATTTCCACTTGAAAAGCTTCGCTTCCTCTGGAGTTTTAAACCTGATTGCAAGTTGCTCAGGTTTTGCCGATTCATCTGCATAGTCCAAGGCATGCCACACAAAAGATTTGTCTGATCCAGCATTTGGGTTCAGGGTCATATCAGGATTTATATAGTGATTTGCACAAATTTTCAGCACTTGCTCCCGTCTCATAAGTAGTCTGATTTTGCCAGTTATTTTATGCCTCAGAATTTTCACATTACCAACACCTCTCTCTTTCCATTCTTTGTGTTCAGCATCAAAGCGGAAAAGTTTTGCTCTATTGCAAAACATCTCCTCTTCATCTTCTTCACCTGTTTTTACTTCAATTTTGTCAGGTAGTGGCACAACAGGTTCGAAATGAGGGCCATCATCTTCTTCTTCACCACCACCATGGACACTTCCTCCATCTGTTTCGTGACTTCTGTTTGCTACATCTGAACGTGGAGTACCAAATACAGGCTTGCCAGGATCCTGAAAGCTGAACGCATCACCCTTACTAAAACCAGAGGGCCTGGGTTGATTTTGTACCATTTTATCCGTAAATGCGATGCCTGATGCATTCTTGCCACCAAAACTGAAGATGTTTCGCTGTCCAGTGGGATATTCAGTAAGCGGCTTTTGTCCAGCGTATCGGTCCTCTTTGATAGGCTTGTCGGATGTCAGAAGGCCCAAAAGACTGTCGCTGTTACTATAGGGGGTACTATGTGGCTGTGCTGCAACCTGAGGTGATGAAAAAGTAAAATCTCCATCGTTAGATTTGAAATTGGAATTAAATTTGAAAGTGGTTGGCTGTGTCGACTGAGCAGAAGTTATCAAGGAAGGTTTTGCTCCCTCTACTGGTGGTACAGGCTGCACAAAGGTAGGCTTCCCAAATTCTATCACTTTTGACTCGGCAGACCGGGAGACCGGGGGTGCTGCAGAAGGTTTTGTAAAATAGCCTGGCTCGGGAAGTGGCGGGTTTGTAGTTGTTGGTGGAACGCTGTAGTTGTAGTAGTCCTCATTGCCACGAGGAGACAACATTCCGGTTGCCGGAGAATCAAAACGCAGGGGAGTACCATACATTTCTTGTGAAAACATGCAAGCAGAAGTGTTCTGCAGTGGAGGAGTATGCATTGGCTGTTGATATGTATATATGTGCTGCTGAGGAGTAAGCCTGTTCATGGCATAGACAGGAGCCTATAAATACAAAAACGATCAAACTTAGTTTTAAAGCCTTAGTAACTGAACATAGGTTATAAATTTAAATTTCCAATAATTGCTTAAACTGCATTCAAAAACAACTGCTGGTTCCTGCTCTCCTGCCCACCCCCACTATGTGATGAGAAACCTGCCTTTTGAATATTTAACAGAAAGCAACACAGTTCTCAGTTTTCCATCTATTTACGAGTTATGAGTTGTATCAGAGAAACAGCAAATAATTACCTTTGTGGGGGTCACGTTCGTGGCTGCTGTCCGTAGGAGATACTGGGAATTGTAAGCTGGTGATGGGTTGTAGTAGACAGATGGACCTGTTGTAGCAACTGGACACACAAGAGATAAAAACAGTGAGAGTCCTGAAATTGACAAGAACCCTAAATCTTTATCTTAAATATGTATAAAAGGTAAAGGTAAAGGTACCCCTGCCCGTACGGGCCAGTCTTGACAGACTCTGGGGTTGTGCGCCCATCTCACTTAAGAGGCCAGGGGCCAGCGCTGTCCGGAGACACTTCCGGGTCACGTGGCCAGCGTGGCATCGCTGCTCTGGCGAGCCAGAGCCGCACACGGAAACGCCATTTACCTTCCCGCTGGTAAGCGGTCCCTATTTATCTACTTGCACCCGGAGGTGCTTTCGAACTGCTAGGTTGGCAGGCGCTGGGACCGAGCAGCGGGAGCGCACCCCGCCGCAGGGATTCGAACCGCCGACCTTTCAATCGGCAAGTCCTAGGCGCTGAGGCTTTAACCCACAGCGCCACCTGCGTCCAGTCTTAAATATGTATACCCTGCCTTTAAAAACAAGAAACCTCAATGTGGTTTATAATCCAACACACAATCCCACATATAACCATCTAAACACTCAGGTTTCCCCCCACTTCTAGTATTCCATCGTTTTATATGCAAGTGTGAAGATACAGCTTTAGTGATTTACTTCTTTCTATAAGGATATCACGTGTTTTTTTGTGGAGTATTCTTGTGTAGTTTTTTAAAATGTACGGTCATTATCAAACTCAAATAAAAGCAATCATTTAAAAAGTGTGAAAATGCACCCTCCCCGCAGCACTCATGGTAAGTTTTAAATAAAGCCTTAAGATTATGAAGCCAGTAAATGAAAATACTTTAGATCTTTTTAATAACATCCTCCTCAAGGCAGCTTGTGATCCCTTCAATGCTTTTTAATTATAATCAGACGTCGCATCAGAAACTGCACTTAAATGTTTCTAGGATTCTCCACCTCTGCATGTAGTTACCAGTTAACGGTGCTCCATGAAAGCTCTGTGTGCCTTGATAGCCGTCTGGCATGGTATCTGCTGCATAGCTTTCGGCAGGCCACCGCTGAGACATGGTTGTATTAGAATTGTTAAGTTTCATCTCTTGCATCTCATTCTATCAAAAAGACAAGCATGGTCATTAAAAACTTTTGTGCCAACCCCATGCTGTTTCTTTTGCATCTACAGAACTGAAGAGGAAAGAATCTAAAACAGTTTGGGATGAATATGCTTGTATAAGTCCTGGCTACACTGAAACCTTGGATTTCTCTCTTTTTTTTTATGGACTTCTACCATGAAGGCATTTAAGAACAGTTACTCAGAGTGAGCCAGAAAGTGACCAATCCAGGCAATAAAAGATTGTTTCCTCCAACCTCTTTATATCTTTCTGTATGCTTTGCTTGTTTCTTCAAGATGAAGGATCAAAGTACAGTTGTACCTTGGGAGTCAAACAGAATCCATTCCGGAAGTCCATTCGACTTCCAAAACGTTCAGAAACCAAAGCACAGCTTCTGATTGGTTGCAGGAAGCTCCTGCAGCCAATCGGAAGCTGCAGAAGCCCCGTCTGACATTTGGCTTCCAAAAATAGTCTGCAAACTGGAACAGTCACTTCCAGGTTTGCGACGTTAGGGAGCCAAAACGTTCAGGAATTAAGCTGTTCAACTTCCAAGGTATAAGGGAAGAAAAAGCAAAGCCAACCTTTTCACTCTCCTCCTTACCAGCTCTTTGTCCTTTGCTTTTCTGTTAGCCTGTCTTATCCACTGATCAACAGTGTTTTGATACCTTTAGGGCCACCACAGCAACACACACCTTCACTGCCAGTGAGGTCAGTCTCAGCCCCTTCCTCTATTTTCCGTCCCCGCAATGATTCAATATTCTCTGGCTACTAAGCATTCTCAATAATCCCTTTAGGATTTTTTCCCTAAAGATTTTTTGCACTTCTGCAAGTACGCCAGTACCTCCCTCTTGTGTGAGGATGGTGTTATTAGCATTTGGGGAATGGGTTCTGAGTTACTAGCAGTGATGATGGCAATGACTGAAAATGAACCATGAACTGGCTACTGTTGAAAGGTTAACTGAGCAAGGAACAGTTGTGTGCAAAGTAAGGCAGTTACAGAAATCAAATATATTCTGAACAGCCCAAATTTTGATTTTATTGCTTAAAACCTTCTGGAGTATAAAAAGGCATGAAGTATAGTCTTTGCTATTACTTCTTTCTTACAGCACACTCATAACCATGTTTACTCAAAACAGTGGTCTTTATTCCTTAATGAGTTTAGTATTTTAGTGTTAATGAAAATTTGTACAAATTATCAGTCTTCTCTCAATCAAAAATGGCCAGGAGGCTTTCCCCCACTCTCTAGTAGAGGAAACTTACTGATGTCACAAAAGGCTGCTTTGCAACTGTACTTTAGCTAACTTGAATCAAACTAGCAAGACCTTTCTAGTCTGCTGCTGCTGCCATAAGCTTATTACATTGTTTCTACTACAATTTACTTTGCTTTAGTGTTGGGGTTAATTCTGTTCTGATACATGGACATGAGAAAAAGTTGTGCCAGCAGACACAATGGAATTTCCCCTTCTTCCCTTCCCCTTGCAGCCCCTGAACTCCTCACCGGCTACTTCAGAGGGTTCCCCAACCCACCAAAGAAGATTTTTAGGGGGTGGGTCACAGGGTGGGAGAAGGGAAATATGGACATCATTTCACATATTTGTAGATTGCCGTTAAGTTTTATTTTTTATTTTTGAACTTGCATATACCACCTTTCAGAAAATAATCATACGTCAGTCATTTTTATAGTAATTGTATTTTCAGCAAAAGAAATTAAACCTGCCTACGCAAGAATGACTACTTCTATGAATGCATTTGTTTGCACCCTGCTGAATAACTCAAAGTAAAAGACAGTCTAGATTGCCAACGTTAAAATCAGCACTTTGTCTTAAATTAATTACACTGCTCATAAGCATGATTACTCTGGAAGTATAATTATTTGGATAGGATCTTCTTGAACACTTGACTTATCCTTCCTGACTTCGATTATCTAAGCTGAATAAATCACATCTATCCCCAGAGTGAGGTACAGAACATACATACACAGCAGTGCTCTTATTTACCTTTATGGATTCTACTTGCTGACAGATCATCTTAAGTAGTGATTTTTGATCCTCTGCCCAGCGAGGAGGAGTTTTGGGCGAGAACTGAAAGAACAATATTTAGGTGATTAGACCAACTGAAACATAATAGAGATTTTAACAACAAAAACATATTCGTTTGCTATACCTTGTAGCTTTTACTTGGAGACAGAGAGAATTTTGTGGGCGATGGGGTAGAATGTTTAATTTCCGTGTCCGCTGGTTGGCTCAAATCATTGTTTAGGATAAGACTCCTTTCTTCACCATTGATTCCAAGTTCTTGAATTATACTTTCCAGCATCTCCTTAACTGTCTCTATGGATACAGGTAACTAGGACGAAAATTAAAGAGTGTGTGAATTTAGGGTGAGTTTAAATATATACATGGTTACATTAATGAACTGCATATTCTTCCCAGGTTTACAAATTATTGGCTTCAGAAGTTTGGGTTGCATATAGTGCTGCTATTCTGCTCTTTCGGCAGAGTTCTACCTCTCCCTCCAGAGCAAATTTTTGTGACAGGACAAAGTCCTGGTGTGCAAGTAAAACTCTGCTCAAGCAACATTGCATACAACTCTCTGTATTTCGCTATTTAAACAGAAAATGGTCACCAGCACCAAAAAGTCTGCATAGAATTTTTGCATCTGAACAAGTTTTAATTCTTAGCTACCCATACTCAAATGTTTGCTTTAGAGCCCCTAAATTCTACTACATTTCTAGTAGATTTACTATTAAACCAAGTATTATATATCTAGACATATAATCTGACAAATGCTTTCTTCCTGTATAGATTTTCCTAGCAGTTTTTAAAAAAACAAAACACATTTTAAACCTTTTCAGTGACTGACGTATCGCTGCTGCTTTCATCTATAATTTTTATGAGGTAGTCTCTACTCTTTTTCAGAAGATTTATGTATTCTTCTTGCTCTTCTAAAGACAGACCATCATTCTCTATCTCTTCAGCTTTCCTCTGGAAAATCTATCCAAGAGAAGGAGTCAGTTGAGAATTCAGCTTATTAAGTGTGCATGCAGTTAGGGCAGGGGAATCGCCTGAAGGAATGTAACACTTACTAGAGCAAGATTCCAATATGAGACAACATTTTTAATAGCTTCAAATGCTTGCATAGCATCGTCTGTTTTTCCATCCACAGAATCCCAAATAGCAAATGCTATGTGTGCCTCTTCTTGATATACGCCAACCTGGGAAACCTTAAAAAGAAGGTTTATTAATTAGTTTTATATAAAGAAATGTTTCGGTACAAAATATTTTACACAATTTAATGATTTACAATTGTGTATAAGTTTTGCCCTTTTCAAGGGGGGAACTACTACTTACTTTGTCCAAGATGATAACCAGATTTTCAAGTTATACAATTCCAGGGACAGAAATACGTTTGCAGAAAACATACTGAAACGTGTGTATGGAACACATATGTAACATCTGACAAACTGTTTCTACAATACACATGTGCTTTTATATTTATAATAATAGTATGCATGTAGATAAACATAGGATATGTTCTAACAGATACTTGTAACAAATTAAGTTTATGTGTCTAGCTAGATAAGGTAATTCATAGTCATGGTCTATTTTTCAATCATCATTTTCAACCATGCATGTCAGGGGAACTTATTTCCACATATGCAAAGGAAGTGTTGTGAATCCTTACAGTCCCACCCAAAAGGCCTGCAGTTTCCCACTGTAAATTTTTTAAAATAATCATTACAAGCATTTGCCCCCCGCCCCCAGTTGGTTTAGTGAGTGGTGGGTTAAGTTTTCCATGGGGAAGGGAGACACTTCAGCAACTTGCATAGGTCTTCCACCTTCTTGTGATTAGCAGCAAAAATCTTGATGCTATTTGATATAGCCCTAATGAAAACACTGGAAAAGCATGTAGTAGAATTAAGAGTTTATATACTGAAAGAGTTAATGTCCTCAACAAGTTTTTTCTTGTCACAGATGCCTATACAAAGCCACAGTTCAAAGCAGTGCTATCAATATGCCAGTAACTCAACTTAGAAAAATTAACCCAGGATTGGTATAAAAACTGTACATCAGTGCCTGGAAGCACTAAGAAACTTAAGTTGAATTCAGACAACAGGAGAGGCAACTCTGTGGACCTGGGAAAGAAGATTCTGCTCATTCTGAATGGGGTCAAAATTTCTCTGAATAATCATGTTTCCAGCCAAGGGCTGAGTTCCTGGACACCATCTAGCTCCTATATATGGAGAAAACGGCTACCAACGGCTACTAGCCACAATGGAGATGTTCTACCACCACTGCTGGAGGCAGTATGTCCCTGAATATCAGCGGCTGGGTATCATAAATGGAGTGAGTGATGTTACACTCAGGCGCTGCTTGCATGCTTCCCATAGATAGGCATCTAGTTGGCCACCGTGAGAACAGGATGTTGGATAAGATGGGTCTTTGGTCTGATTCAGCAGGGCTATTATGTTCTTCTTGTAGGTTCAGATAGCAACTGTGACCTAGGTGTTTCCACTCTTCTGGAGAATTAACTGCTATGATCCATACCTCAGTAACCTCTCATATTTCATTATGTTAAGGCCCATCATGTGCTGTGTTTGATGACTGCATGACATCCATGCCAAATAGGGAGATCAGTTAAGTTCCACTTTCCAAATAAAATAAAATTTTGAGCAACACCTAGCTAGCAGACAAATTATGTTACCAGCACATAATTAACATTTGTGGCCTACGAAGGAAGACTGGTCCAATTCCAAATGTGTGGGTCTCAAAGTACGCTAATGGTGGAAGCAGACAGATCTGCTGTTGGTTCAAAAGTTGGCAAGTAGCTTTTTTGTTGTTGCCAGAGTTGGAATGTAAACAGTAAGCGCTTATGGAGGTGGGGTTGAGTTAGAGGAGAAGCGGCAACAAGAATTATACATCAAAGTAAGAAACTGCAGATAAGACCCCCAAAGCATTTAGAAATATAAAGACTACCATAGGAAGATTTGAGCTGCCTTATTACCTGAATATCTTCACTATGAAAGTGATTGAACAATGGGTTAATTGGTTCAGGAATACTTCTCTTCTTCTTGATTGTCTCAAGCATTGGCAAAACTTTCTTCCAGTAATAAACACTTCGTCCAATGTAATCTCTTTGGTCATAGAAAGAATTAAGACTGCACCCCTGTGAAGTAACATAATTTGAGTTATTTTTAATGTTAAACTCAGTAAAAAATGTGACACTATTTCACATTTCTCTATTAACATTCAGAATTCCAGTTGTACATCCAAGTGTTGTATTTATTTATGATTTATTAGATTTCATACCCACCCATCACTGGAAGGTTACAGGGTGGATTATGACAACAGAATATACAATTATAAAAGCTGGTAAAACAGTCACAATTATTGAATAATTTACAAAACAAAATACCTTAACTATCAAAGGCCAGGGTAAAGAGCTGTAACTTCAGCATACAGCAAAAACTATACAATGAAGACGCTAAACACAATGATGGGGAGGAAGTCCCATAATTTAGGGACTGCCACAGAGAAAGCCCTCTCTTGGGCAGCAATTGGAAGCAATTACCAGTTACCAAGAGATTCTCCTCTGGAGACCAGAGAAAGTTAGTAGAGATGGAGATGGTCTTTCAGATATCTGGAGCTTAAGTCATTTAGGCAGGGCCAGAGGTTTTCCACTGGTGTTTTAAAAGGTGGTGGCAATTACATTCCAGACTTCTCTCCCCACATATAATCTAAATACCTGCAATAGGCTGCATGGATCATACAAGGTTAAGAAATTAACTTTATAGCTTCAAATTTATTGAAAATGGCATCTTCTTACTTACTGTTTTAAGGAGACTTTTTGCCCAGTGCACGATCAGAGCTGGCTGAAGACCATGTTTACCTAAGGCTCTGAGAGTGCTTATTTCATGTTGGACCAGAAGCCTCACTTTTGCTGCTGTCCCGGACCTGAAAAGTAACGTGTGCAACAGAAATGCGTCAGCTGCATAATGTAGTTCTTAGTTACCAGTTTCTGCTTGATTATCTATAGACTAAAAGTTATCTAGTCCATTCTTAACCAAGACAAAGGATCAAAAAAGTTTTCTTGTAGATATATAAAAGCCAGCCATTTCACACAAACTGCCATATATATAATCCTTCAGCATGAGAAATGGGCATTAAAAGCTGCTATATGTAGTCGACAGCCACATGTCTATTGTAAGGATGACTACCATAACCAAAAAAAGTCATACTTACACAGTTTGTTTGTGAACAAGAGCATAAACAGCATCCCACCAGGCCCTCTGCCTCTCGGTACAAAGTTGCTTGCATACTGGTAGTGGTAGGAATTGAGGCTGGTGCACAGTGTACTTGGTATTAAATTTCTCTTCCAATTGCAAATGACAGGTAAATATCACCCCAAGCAGAAATACCTGTTTTGCAAACACACATATTTTAAGTTATACAATAAATTGTTTTATTAACTCAAATTGTGGTAGAAATTAATGCTGGGAGAATTTCCTTACTTCAAGGTCCAACATGCAAATCGATTCAGGAGCATTGGTCTCAAGTCTGGATGTTTCCTGAGGCAAGTGGAAAAGTTGCTTCAACCATTTGCGAAAGGTCTGCAGGGGTGATATGGATTTCCACTGCAGACCAAGCCATATGAGGTGTTGGAGACTACCACTGTGGGCTCTAATGGCACCTAACAACAAGAAAGTGCTGGTTCATTTCTAAAGATGCAACTGTGTGATATGACAGCAGAAGACAGTAAGCAAGCCATCATCTCATGTTAATATCATCTCATGTTAATTCCAAAACAGTTAAAAATGTGAATCGATGCCTCAGCTCACATCCTGTACAAAGCAGGTGTTCAAAACATAGCTCAGTAGCAGTTTCCAATGCAGTTTCGCCAGTTACTGAGGCTCCACTGGCTATTTAGATTTCTACAGACCTGTCCACAAGTATTCTGTTTAGAAACATAAACACCATCTACTATGGTACATAAGCCATTATTCATTACAGCTTCTAAATACAACTAGTCAGAGTATTTAGCATCTTAAGTTATGCAAACTGCTTTGATAATCAAAGCATACCCTTATATGTAAAATGGTACACTTGAAAAAGTGAGTTCATTTAAATGAGGGGTGGGGGGACTCCAGTCCATGAGTCAATCTGGACCCATCAGGGGGTTCCATTTGGCCTGCGAGGTCATCTTTTCAAACCGTGCTCATCCATCCATCAGCTGACATAACTGGTGATGGGCAAGACCCTCTTGGAAAACCCAAACTGCACTGATCTCTTCAACCTCCAAAAAGCATCATCATGACCTGGCCTTTCCAAAACAAACAAACAAACAAACAAACAAAGTCTCCTTGCTTTTGTGTGGAGCAGCAAAAGCTAGAATACCCTGCTTTTTTCTTTGTTGCTGCACAATGCAGCAATCCCTGCTAGAGCTAATGCCTGCTTTATAGACACTGGCTTGGACAGACCTCCCGATCACACAACAAAGAAATAGGCACTTGCTTCCAAATGAATTTCCTGCTCTCCCATGCTCAAACAGGACAGCAGAGACTGCAAGGAATTAAGACGTATGGCCAGGGCAACTTATCTGCCAATCTTGTGACACCCCCCCATTACTGGCAGGTAGAATACTTCCCCTCCTGTCAAATTGGGTTGGGGGGGCAGATTAAGATATGGTCACTGGTGCAAAAAATGATCCCCAGTCCACTTTAATATCTTTTCATGAGCTAGTATTTAAATTCACCTGCTTCTTCCAGTGTTTTTAATCTTGAAGTATCATGCTGTATGTGTATCTATTTCATAATATGCAATGAATTTATAATATAAAATAAATAAATAAACCAATCTTCTTACCAATATCGTATCTAGCTAGTTCTCCATATTCTGGTACTTGCACACCAACATTTCTGATATCATCTGTGCCAAGAAAGGAATTCTCTGTAGAAGAACCACTCCCAAATAGTGCATCAATTAAGGCAGACTGTCCACTCTTGTTTGCGAATGATTCAACAATCTCCTTGAAAAAATCCTGCTTCCTACGGCTTAGGTTTAGCAGCATATGTCCTGAAAAGGTAAAAGATACATGATTAACCAAAAGTCAAGTTTCTATTTGGCAAATATACACCAAATATCATGTATCCAATCAAGTTGTTCAATTTATGCAAGGACTTCAGCCTGCACAATGAAAGTCACACACCCCCCGGGACCCCCCCACACACATAAAATCTGCTCCAGAGTGTTGTAGAAACCCCCAGAACAAATTTGGGGAGCATCTAGGGAGAGGAGGAGGTGGCAACACTCCACTGAGCAAATGAAAGTCCTTGTGCAAATGAAAATACTTTGGAAGATACAACCCCTTGAATAAATTTGTCAAGTCCATAACTTGAGTTCAGAGGGCAGTATTGAATGAAGTAGTTCCGCTGGTACAAGAACTTTGGCCACACAACAGAACTTCCCTGCTAAATCTGTTCTGGGATTCCTTCAACCTTCTAGGGCAGATCTGGGGAGGGTGTGAGGCATATGGGGGGAGAAAGAGGGGAAGTTGCGTTGTACAGTACAAGCAGAAATCCTTGTGCTAGTGAAAGTACTTTGTTGAATACCACCCAAAGAGTTAAGTTCTTAAATTTAAAACATTCTGTTCAAAGGGGAAATAACTGTAGGTTTGAAGACTCAGAAGGCAGAAAATGAATCTTAGTCAAGAGGACAAAATGAAAAGTTATGCTGAGGCCTCTAGCGCTGCCATTCTTTACAAACCCACATTATGCTTTGAATTCTTAGCATTGCCTGTTAAAGGTTTGTTACTTTTAATTTCAACTGAGTGAAGTCTTTACACGCTGCTTTAGAATTGCTACTAGATGTCCACAGCTTTGATTTTAAAATGAAATCTGATTTTGAATATTATTACCAGACTGGCTCTGTCGATCACAGGCTAACATTTCCAACTTCTCTTGTTCAGCTTGATCGCCTTTTATTAGTTTTGACTTTGGTCTAGGAACCTGGTAGAGATTAGACAAGTGTAAAGCATTCGCTCTGCAGTGAAATATATTATAACAATACTAAGCTTAAGAATAAAATCCATTTCTGTGAAGTGTAGAAATCATGTCTAGTACAATCATAAATTTTACATTACATTTCTGTCCAAAGTGCCAAGCTGAACATTTTTTGACTCTATATTGCTCTATGCCAAGGACAAGTTGAATGAATGCACTTATTGCTTCTTTCTCAAGAAATGAAGGGAAAGGAATAGTATTTTGAACTGCAAGTCCTGCTTTTACTCATCAAAATATGGTGGTGGAAGGTCATTTAAGAACAATCCAATAGTAATTATTTGATAGAGCTAACTTTTAGAGAGTCCAGAGCAGCCTTACCCAATCTGTTGGCCTCCAAATGTTTTGGACTACAATTCCTATCAGTCCTAGACATGGCCAGTGATCACAGATGATGCAAATTGTAATAAAATAAAAAATCTGATGGGCACCAGATTCGGGAAGGCAGGGCTAGGGACTCTACCCTTTGGCTTGAGAGAAAACTAGCATAAGAGGATGATACAATCTGTCAAAGCAATGAAAAGCATCCTAATTATCACAGATATATATTTGTATGTATAAATAAAAAATAATTATTTATTATTTATACAGCGCCCATCTGGCTGAGTTTCCCCAGCCACTCTGGGTGGCTCCCAACAGAATATTAAACAGAATAAAATATCAAACATTAAAAACTTCCATTAGTGCATTGCCATAATGGCACACAATGCAGCTAGTTTAGTAAAGGGGCCAGAAGAGGATGTGTGTACATCCAGGCAGCAGCCACATTGAACCACACTATTCTCCAAACAAGAATTAGGCCATAGTATGGTATACTGGGATACAATGTGTTGGCTTCTCACGAAAGCCAAAGGTGCACAGCAAAATTAATTTGCTGGGCTAAATTATCTGTAGACAGCAGATTCCTCCTGATTTCACACATACTTATTTCCTTTTACCTCTAGATATGCAATTCTACTGAAAAACATTTCATTTTGATTTTGTACTTTAAAAAAAAAAAATTAAAAAGCACGAACAGAACAAATTTCACCCCCCTGCAGTATCATGCATATACAAATACACCTTGGCACCTTTAACACTGAAATCTACAGCACAAATACTATAAATGATTGAGGGTAACATGTTACTTGAGAAGAACTTTACCTGAAAAGCTAGAAGGTAACATAAAGCCGCCAATTCCGAAACAGCTCTCCACTGCATTTCACTTTCCTGGGCCATTTTCAACAGCAGAGTTCCAGCATGCATGTAGAAGTGGCCTTTCATTTCCAGGAAAGTTACAGAAAGTTCATCACCTCCAGCTGCATGAGGTTTCACTGAATGGAGTGCATGATCAAAGCTACAAGACAAGTGTTCATTAATAACAGTAGTTTCATGGCTCAACAAAGTACTGTTACAGAAACAGCAACACCAGTAAATACTTTTGACTGGTTTCTTTACTAGTGGCTCCTGCTTATTGTTCCTCTGCCATACATGACACATATATACACTGCAAATGTGCAAAAAGCAGCACATGAAAGCAACTAATAAAACATTCAACTGAAATAAGGGGCTTCGTGCAGACACAATACAAAAGCAAGGACATTTCACAATACAAAAATGGGGGCATTTCATCAAGAGGCTATCATTTAGAAGCATTCTGAATTGAACAAATCAAGATACCTTTGAAGGGATTCTCTGCTTTCTTCTACACCTCTGTTCGAAAGTGTCATTACGACCAGATTTGAATAAGCCAACAAAAGATCCCGACGGGATCTAGTCTTTTGCTCGTTAGGTTTATTGGATTCCAACTCCTGTGGAGAGTCAAGATATTCCTAGGGGAAAAATTAAAATTTAAAAAATATATTGTTTAGTCAGCCACCAGATCTCTAATGTGTTTTATTAAGCAAGATCAGACCCTACTTTGTTAACTCATTCTCTACTGAAATTCAGCAGCCCAAAATTATATAAAGCAAAAATCTTATTCCGTGTAGACTGTGAGGATTTTATTTTTAGCAGCTTTATCAGTGATATTTTAAGCTATCTTTTAAGACACCAACTGAGCATCATTACTTAGTGGACTCCAAAAGTAGCAATGAAAGAGCTGAGGGTCTGTGCAAAATGCTGAGAAGGAAGAACTTTTCAGGATTTTGCACATGCCCTCCGAAGAGTGAGGTTTGAGTGGCAGGACAAAAATATGCCAGTCTGCTTCATGCACTGCAGAAGGCCCTGAACACCTCCATGTGTTGTCCATGTTCTAGATCACTGGGGTGACCCACTATATTTTAGCAAGGCAAAATCATGAGCAGAAGGAAGCTTTTTTAGGGCTGTTCCACAGGTACTTGCATGAGTTCATGCAGTCCTACCATAGGTAGATTCTAGTGTAGTTCTCAGGCTTCTCACAAGGTTGTGCACTTGAAAGAACAGCTTTTGACTTTGTCTCAATGTTTCTTATAAATGCTTAGTCAAATGTGAAATGGCTTTTCTAGGGGCCGAATGTCAGGGAAGTTTCCAGTTTATCAGAGGGAGAAAGCATTCCCCAAGGGGGGAAGGAGAGCAGTGAAGCTAATAGAAGAGAACAGGAGGAACAACAGGGAGGGACAGGCTGTTCCCAGGAAGGGCAAGGGTTAAGTTCTAGCTCAGATTGGGAGGAGGGGAGATACAAGCCAGCTCTAGCCAGGAGGGTAGGAAAAAGAGCGGGAAAGCGAAGGGAAGGGCGCCTTCGCCATTTTGAGGGTGGCTGGTCACGGAGAAGCAGAGCTCAGAAGGTATCTGAAAGAAGTGACTCTGAGGAATAATAGTTAAGAACTGTTTATAAGATTATTTTGTTCATACACAATAAAAAGTTATAAAAGAACAAGAAGCGTTTGTGTGGTGATCTGAAGAGGACAACGACCAGTCCTGACAGAATACCTTCTGCTCTGCGCCTCTCTAGGGGCTGAAGACACCTTACACACGAGGGGCATTTGTAGATAAAACCCAGTAAAAGCATATTGTAGGCCTTTGTAGACCTGCTTGTTATAATGTTATTTGCTTGCTCAAACTCTGATCAAAAGTAAGTTCTGTCATGCAACTGGATCCAATTAATAAAGCAAGTTTAGTCTTCACTTGAAGTTACTATAGTAGTTTCTATAGGAAATTACAAAAATAAGTATTTTTACAAGACAAATATAATTAAACAAACCTTAAGTGTATGTACAACACACAAACACCATTCCAAGCTTGACTGCAATGGTATTTTTTTCTCTGCTTCCTGACAGTGTGCCACAGCAGCTGCAAGGTTTTTGTTTGATAAGTACAGCTTCACTAATCGAATGTTAACATAAACATCATCAGGTCTGGCACACAATTCTGACTGGATCAAATCAAGAAGCTGGTTCCACCCAGTCTCACTCTTGCAATCCACCAGACTCTCCTACAGTAAAGATAAAAGGGTTGACATTTTATATTTATTTATTTATTTAAACAGAAGGCTTTCAATCATTCTCAAGGAATAACATCATTCTTATTGCTTCTTTATATAAAACTGCACTGCATAAGCAAGCTAGTTTTGAGACAATATAGCAATAAACATCTGAATCCACTACATATCTGGAAATGCATTGCAGTTTCTTTGAGGAGGGCTTTAAAAATAATAATCAGGAGTTTCTTAACTATGAAAGGAAGTGTTACATGTTATCAGGTTTCTACTTTTTTTGAGACGCCTCAGAAAACAGCAAGTATTAACAAAGTTACAACTACTAAGTTATTGCCAAACTTTTCATACAGGCAATTTCATGTAAAGATTGTGTCCAAATTGTGCCCATGTTTATTCTGTAAGCTGTGACAACTCAAGGTGGGGAGGGAGAGGTGAAGGTTACCTTTAGTCGAAAAACTGAAGGGCTTCCAGGAAAAAGCTTGGCTGCTCTGTCAACCCAGTATTTTGCTCTTCCATCGGTAATATCATTACTGCACAGCAGCTCTGCAATCTTCAATACAAGGTCTTTCTGTGTTGGATTCAACTCCACTGAACGCTAAAGCCACAATTGAAAGGAAGAAGTACCGTATATATAGTTTAATTCTGTTTTTCTGTGACACAAAATGTTGCAATATAGACTGCCAGAACACATAAACCAAGTTAAAGAGGCTTATATAGCTGTTTAAGAAGATCACTTCATTGTCTTATTTGCTATGCTACTCAGGTGCAGAAGAATGATGGAAGAGATGCAGGCGACTACTTTGTTACCACACTTCTGTAGATTAGTGCAGCCTTCCCCACTTCATAAACACAGCATTCACAAAGGACCAAGAAAGGGAAAGCTTTTAGACAGGTGTGGCATGCTTTAGCATTAGAGAATGATGCTATGCTTATGAAATATCACAAGAGCATTAAGTATTTGTACAGAACAGAAACATGATTCACAGAAGTGTTGTTCTTCCTTGCCAAGTTGCCCTGTACCACAACACAGTCTGAGCATTTCCCAAGCTGACAAGTCAAGATGTGGCTAAATTCCATACTGTGATTCTATCACTTAGAAGACAGCACTGAATTCCTTTCATTAGTTCTGAAAGCTATAGGGGAACCCATCACAAAAGGCCAGCTGAGCAGGATTCCTGTCACCTACTCCAAACTTCATTATTAAAGTAGAATTTTTATTAAGCTTATAACACATAGTAAGGCATAGTAGCCTATGTGCCAAGGTGGGATAGGAAAAAATCAGGTTGAGATCCTAGCTCAGATTATGGAAGAGCTAATATTCCCTGAAACTTACATGAGAAGTTGATTGCTATAACTAACTGCTGCTTGACAGCCCAGCTCAGATGATATGCCAAGTGTGTGTGTGTGTGTGTGTGTGTGTGTGTGTAAAATATTTCTTCTGTTTGGTTCTGTTCTTTCCAGAAAAAAGAAAGTTTATGAAACTCTAAGGTCTATTTAAAAGATACCAGAATTATGAATCAAGAACAAAGAGAAGCTCAGCATTATAACCAACAGTCATCTGGTCAACATTTCATGCTTCAGGAATCAACAGGAAGTTCCCCTCACTATATTGACCTGACAGACCCAATTGGACTATCTTTCGATACCACTGAACATAATGTAGCAACCTAAATGACCTGTTAAGTGTTTCGGAATCACTCAAATTATTTTGACAACTCTCTGTGTGGCAATCTGAGGTGGGAATATTGTTACCCTAGGAACCCTCCCCCCCATGGAATACTATAGAATTACATCTTGTAAGGGACAGTCTTGGTGGCTGCTCTACAACCATGCTTTACCCATGCTCAAAACAAATACTTTTTGGGAGGCAACAGAAGTTTTTGTGGGACTGACATTTGGTAATTCTATTGTTTAGTTATAGCCAAGGCAGCAACAATTTAAAAATATTTCATAGCATTCCAAAATATGCACTAGCAAAATAAAATAGATCTGAGTAAATATTTCATATACAACAGCCTCTAGAAACAATGTAGGCAAAATGTAGAAGCATATTTTTTTTTACCTTATAACAACCCACAGCTTTCTCTATGTTTTCTTCAGCTTCATAGAGTTGTCCCAAGAATTTGTGTGCCTTGGGATCTCTTTCTTGGACACTGAGATATGTAGATATGTACCTTTAAAAAACAGCACAGCAAGTTAACATAGCAGCCATCAATAACTAATGATATCACTCCAGAATAGACGTAGGTGATGTCAATGCATTTGATAGTCATGCTATAAATGTGAATTAGGAGCCCCAAGATTGGCATATTTAATTTAACAATGGAAAAACCACAGTACTTGGTTATGAAGCAACTGCCAGTGTTAGTCCTACATGGAGCAATATAAAACCTGAAAATAATTATATATGATTAGTAAAAGCCAGTGTTCTCCAACCTGGTGCCTTCTGGATGTTTTGATCTTCAGCCTTATCAGCTGCAGCCAAAACATCTGGAGAACAGCAAGTTGGGGATGGTTGGTATAAGCCTATCAACACTCATCATGCAGAGTTCTCTCAAACAATTAACCAAACACAAGTTATTCTGAATCAGAGTAAAATAAATCATTGGAATAATTAAAGAATAATATTTTGTATTACCTTTTAGCCAATTCATATTCCTTTGTTTCATAATACAGCTTAGCAAAAAAGAATCCTTTCATGGATTTCTAGAGAGAAAAATACTTTTGTTAATACTGATAGTAATTCACTTACAGTTTGGTCACTGAAGAGCCAGAATTTTATCTGCATAACTCTATCCTAAGTATTTACAATGCTAGAGTGAGAAAAGAGCTGTTTCCAAGCCTCTTTCTAAGCATTTAATTCATCACAATAAGTTATTGTCCAGTGACAGGAATGAACCACAGCAAGCCTCTAGATCAGTGATTCCCAAACTCCTGCCCCTCAGACCACTTGAAAATTGCTGAGGATCTTGAAGACCATGTAATAATGATTGTTCTACCTGCTGTTTAACAACTGTAATGAGCTGAGCTAGATGCTAAAGTATTTCTTAAAAAATAAGTTCAAAGAGGGTTCCTGAAACTGCCTCCCTCACCAGTCAAGGCCTGGGTGGTTGGATGTCCTCTGACAAAGAACATTCACTGGTCCAAGATAGAAGTTATGTGCCAACTACATCTCCATTACCAGCCTAATCAAATTAACCTAATCTATGCTTAAATAATGGTTATATATAAAAAAAGTTTTGCAACCATGAAATAGCCAAGTATAAGTCATACTGATTGCCTTTTGAGGACAAAGGTCTATTCAATAGCACCAAATGTAGATGCCAAGGCCTAATCAATGACTAAGATTGAGGTGTTCATTTGCTTCCTTACCTCTTGTTAATTCTGAGTGTTTTTTTTCTTCTTTCTTTTCCTTCTTCTCCTGGGATGAGGCTACATTTTAATATTTTAATGTTCCATTATTTTAATGTTGTATTTTATTTTTGTTTTTAAGTTGTAATCATTCATCTTGTTTTTATTATTGCTTGTAAGCCGCTCTGAGCCCGGCCTTGGCTGGGGAGGGCGGGGTATAAATAAAAAAATTATTATTATTATTATTATTATTATTACTTGTTGCTGTTTTCAATGGTGGCTATTTATAGTGGAAGGCAAAGAAAGAGGTCCTCATATTGATAGAAACTTTCAGCTAATGGCACCAGTAACAAACACTAGGCTTTGCAGAAATTGTGTACTTTGCAGCATTAACCAGCAGAGCTGCAAACTGCCAGGACCCAGGGCAGAAATGTAGTCCCTCCTGCAATTTGCATTTAGAGCAAAACTTAACGCTTTGTGCCAAATGTAGCAGAACCCTGGAGTCAAAACCATGCTGGGTATCCACTTATGTAACAAGGGTTATGCTCTCTGTTGGCCCTCAAAATCTGCTCTAGGGATTAGTGGATCATCTGGAGATTTTGGGGGTACACTGGGGAGGAAAAAGAGATCATCTAATGTCACCCTGTATTTTCTTCCTGCAGCATGCTCAATACTTTAAGTGCAGAGTGCACCTATTATCTGCTAAGGCCCAGTAACAGCCTTTTTCTGTATAAGCATAAAATCTATCATATAGATACCACCATGTGAATTATTCAAAGCTGACAAGTAACAACTGTCAATTTGGTGTTTCAGAGAAGGGAGTGACAGCAAAATGTATGGCAGCTTCCTATACTCAGAAACTATGCTTTCATTAAGACAGTCAAGACAACAAAATGCAACTTTCATGTTAGGTCAGGGATTCTTTTTTATTCCCTTTAGTTGAATTGTCCATAGCATTGCCGACCTATATGAAGAACTGCTCAATAGTTTCTGCAACTTGTCGTTTATATGTACTGTCAGGGGAATACCCCATTTGCCTGATGAAAGAAAGTTATTTCTGTGCCTTGTCCTAAATTAATTAGTTTTATGTCCATCTCAGGCAGAAATACTTTTATCAGAGAGACAAGAGATCAAAGAATACAAAAAGAAACTAGACTATCTCAAGCTTTTTGCCATAATAATCCCACAAACCTCAAGTAAGAAAAGGCAATGATTTTTAATTAGAATTTAGGAAGGACAACTTCCAATTCCTGCCAGGACATAACTCACAACTGCTAAGAAGAATAGAAAGTGAAACTTAACCAAAGCAACATTAGGGGGGTTTTTTTGAGGGGGAGAGGAAAAAAATTATACAGTTCAGTATAGGAATATCAAATTATCCATGATGTAGCACCTAGAAAACTGCAGGAAATATTTTTAAAATACACAAACACATGGTTAAGTGTTCAATTACCAAATGCTACTTCACATGAAATATGTTGGAAGAAAAAAAACATTGTTTTTAATGAGGACAATAACCACTGGCCACTGTAATTGTGAATGGATTTTTAAAGCAAAAAACATTAAGAAGGTAAGTTGAGCAACCTTATGCCAACTATTTTTAAACCAGCATTTATAAAGTTTATACCACACCCAGAGGCAGCTGGCAAGAGTGCTATATGATGCCACAGTGAAAAGATTATAGGGTTAAGAGGGCAGTCCTATATATGTCTTCTCAGAAGGAGGTTCCACCTAAGATATTGGTTCACAGACAGATCATGAACCACAACTGCCTGTCTACATTGGGAAGTTCACAATATATTAGCTGGAGGAAAGTCAGATGGAAAAGCCACCATACATTAAGATTACCAAGCACAAGCCTGGAGATGGCGCCTGTCTTTTTATGAATAGAAAAAGCAGAAGAATTTGCATTAGACACTGGCTTTTCTTCTTCTTCATCATCATCATCATCATCATCAATTTTATTTATACTCCGCCCTCCCCAGCCAAGACCATCATCATCATCAATTTTATTTATACTCCGCCCTCCCCAGCCAAGACCGGGCTCAGGGCGGCTAACAACAATAATAAAAACAAGTTGATTAAAATACAATTTAAAAAACAAGATTAAAATACAACATTAAAACATTAGGATGTAGCCTCTTCCCAGGGGGAGAAAGGAAAAAGAAAGAGGGGGAGGGAATCAAACTGATTCTAAGCCAAAGGCCAGGTGGAACAACTCTTGTCTTACAGGCCCTGCAGAAAGAAATCAGATCCTGCAGAGCCCTGGTCTCATGAGACAGAGCATTCCACCAGGCCAGAGCGAGTGTTGAGAAGGCCCTGGCTCTGGTTGAGGCTAATCTGACTTCCTTAGGGCCTGGGACCTCTAGAGTGTTGCTATTTATGGACCTTAAGGTCCTCCGTGGAGCATACCGGGAGAGACGGTCCCATAGGTACGAGGGTCCTAGGCCGTGAAAGGCTTTAAAGGTCAAAATCAGCACCTTAAATCTGACCCTGTACTCCACCAGGAGCCAGCGCAGCTGGAAAAGCACTGGGTGAATATGCTCCCATGGCAGAGACCCTGTGAGGAGCCTTGCTGCAGCATTCTGCACCCGCTGGAGTTTCTGGGACAGCTTTAAGGGCAGCCCCGTGTAGAGTGAATTCCAGAATTTGTGCAGGCACGAAACGCTTCCAGGCACTCAGGACCATCCCAGGCCACACCCCTTCCCAAGCCACTTGAGTGCTTTCACCTGGCAGGAATAGGCCCTTCAACTCTGCTCTTACATCTTGCTTGCCTAGGAGGGCTGAGTGTATATTTGTGTGTTTAGCAGGGTACAGAAACCCCTTACTTTTGCATGACTGGGATGTAACTTTGTTAGTTAGAACATGGACATAGCCAGGATTTATGTTACAAGGGGCAGCATTTATGTTGCCAGGGGGCAGTACCTCAGTTAAGTATTTTTATTGATTTACTTTAAAAAAAAATAGTTCTTATTGGGGGGGTTTGTGTTACAAAGCAAACAAATGAACAGGGAACGGTAGTATTGCCTCCGCTTTCGATTCATACTTGGTTTGAGCTGAACACGCCCCCTTTGACTACGCCCAGACAGAAGATGCCCTGCCCACTTTTGCATCTGGCCCCACCAGACCCTGGCTTTGAAGGAAAGACCCTTTGGCTGGAAGGTGGTTCCCCCCCCCCCACTAGTGAAGCTGCATCACCGAGCACAGCCCCGCCCCCTTAGAATCATCATGGCACAATCCCACATGCTCCTCTGTTACACTGGGGCCAAGGAACAGGAGGCCCAACGCGCGAGCAGGCGCTGCCCTAATCCCAGCCGGCCAGCCCCCCCCCCCCAAAGGCGCGTGTCCCTCACGCGCGAGAGGCGGCTGCCAATCCAAACTAACTCCCTCCCCTCCTTAACCGACGCCGGCTCACGTCCAGTCATTGGAGGAGAGTCTCAAAACAAACAGCCAAGGGGACCAATGGCGGGTCGCCTCTGGACTCCCCTCAAAATCGGCTTGAGGGGGGAAGGGGAAGGAAGGGAAACGAAACGAAGGCGCCTCACCTCCCTGGGCGAAGAGGCCGAGGCCTGCAGCGAGGAGACATAACGGTCCACTTCCGCCCTGCTGCGCCTCAACATGGTGGCGGGCGAAGGAGGGCCCGCCGCCAACGGGCCCCTCAGGCTCCTTCCCCGGGCTCGAAGAGGGAGGGCGAGAGCGCGGAGCCCAAAGCCTGCGCCGGTCCGAGGAGGCGACGCCGCTCGAGGAGGAATGACGTGCTAGCAGACGCGCCGGCTCGCGCAGAGGGAACAGCCGCCGCTGTGGCGTCGGCGGCCTCGCGACGGAAATAGCGGGGGGGGGGAGATCGGAAGTGACGTCCTGTCACCCTAGAGCTGCGCACCGGGGAATGAACGCTCAGCTTCGCTTCGTAGAGATACGAAAAGTGAGAGAGTGATCCTACCTCAGCGCGTGGCGGGCGGAATATCTCCCCCCCATTCCGCCGCTATAGACAAGAGCTACTAATAGACGAGAGGGGCTAAATGCAGGGCAACCAGTGGGAATCCTCGTGAAAACGAGCTGCAACAAAAAGAGGCGGACTCTCCTTCACTGGAGATTTTTTAAAGAGAGGTTGGATGGCCACCTTTAGCAGATTTCCCTGCGTTGCAGGGGGTTGGGCTAGATGACCCTCGGGGTCCCTTCCAGCTCTACAGTGCTATGATTCTAAGATGCATGGAGAAAGACAAGCTCCCTCTGTGCACACAGCCAGGGCCGGATTTAGGTTTGATGAGGCCCTAAGCTACTGAAGGTAATGGGGCCCTTTATATGTCCAGCTGTCCTTTGTCAACAACAAATTGTCGGTTTTTCGTGTTTTCCTACCCTTAGTCTGTGCTGCCTGATCATCAGTCTACAAGCACTCTTTAATATTAGCTAACAGGTACAACAGCTTGACCTACGCTCAACTGTGCTGCACTGCAGTCTGCAGCTACATGCTGCATGTTGCCGTGCAACCTGTCCATGCAGAATGTAGGCACCCTATATATAGAAATGAGCAAACCAGTGATATTTTAGGGAGCAGACTCGCAGGCAGGGCCCATTACTTACATCATAGGTGCCTACACAACACAAAACACTGTTGCTGTATGTAGGTTTTATTTTATTTGTTTTTTATCTTATATTTTGGAAATGTACATCCAGATTTTTTTCCCTTTAATTTTTTTTGGGGGGGCCCAAGAGAGTGGGGCCATAAGCTATAGCTTGTTTAGCTAATACGTAAATCTGGCACTGCACACAACTCTCCCCAGGTGAGGAATGGCTCATACACCTCTTCTCTTACATCTGTTGTGCATCCTGGTTCCAACACGTATGGAATCCATCCCATACCCCCTGTTCCATATAGACCATGAGAGAGGCTCACCCCTCATGAGGAGTCCCACTACAAAGTGTCATGAGATTGCTTGTGATGTTCTCTTCCATATCTCATGAGAGTCAGGAGTGGCTGTGCAAGCCCTAGGCTGCTGGACCAGGTGCAAGCCAACCAGCTGACCTTGAATCCTAGAAAGATGGAGGCCTTGTGGGTGGGCGATTCCAGCGTCTGCTGCCTGTTCTCGACAGGATCACATTCCCTCTGAAGAAAGAGCTTCACAGCTTGGGGGTACTCCATCCATCTTTGTCGCTGAGGCCCAAGTGACCTCTCTGGCTAGGAGCGCCTTCTATCAGCTTTAGCTGGTAAACCAGCTGCGAACATTCCTGGGCCAGGAGAGCCTGACCACATTGGCAACCTCAAGGCCCGAAGACTGTAACATCATTTTATGTGGGGCCTTCCTTGCATCTGGTCCAGAAGGTGCAACTAGCGCACAACGTAGCACTAGACTGTTCACAGGAGCAAGCTCTTAGTACCATGTTACTCTGCCGCTGGGAGAGCCGCATTGGTTACCAATTTGCTATCCGGCCAGGTTCATGGTTCTTGTGTAAATTCAGAGAGCCAAAAAAAACTTATGGACTGCCTTATTCCGTATGCTCTGCCACAATCACCGATACCTTCTGATGAGGCCCTTTAGTGATTCCACATGCCCCCCGGGGTTCAGCTGGCCATTACCAGGGACTGAGCTTTTAGTGTGGCAGGCCCTGCTGGCCAATAGCGGTTCAGCAGGAGTCACCCCTGCTGGTTTTTAGATGTCTTCTAAAAACTGTTATTATTCCCTTTCAAACCCAAGATTCTTTGCCAACCAGCTTTTACTGATGTGTTTGACATTTCTGTTGTTTTTGCTGTAACTGTTTTTAGGTTGCACGCTGCCTTGTGGTATTTTATATGGAAGTGTTTTTTAAAAAAAATATTTGAATGAATAACAGGGGACTAAGGAACCACTGAATTCAGCAACTAGAACTGAATCCAGCCATGATATAATCAAATAGATGGCAGCAATGAAAAGGTCCAGCTTTGTGCAAGCAGATTTCATCTTTCACTGAAGGGGCAGCTGGTGTGAGACCTTGGCAGCTGGACCAACGATAAGGATGACAAAAACAGTCCTAATCGGAGAAGAACATAACCAGGCAACACAGCAGATAGTGAAACAGTAACATACTTTGGTTGTTTTTGAAAGTATGCTGATAAGAAATGTGACTACGTTTCTGGAAGGCAAAGGTGGATTTGGGGGAAGTCAGTTCTCTCCTTATTCCAGGAAGAGTTACGGGAATGTATAGAAGGGTGAAGTTCTAGGGTCTATTTGCAGGCCGAGCTACAAGGTGACAAAAAGACCTGGTCACATCTGTTACCAATAAAAATGGGGTGTGAGATAAGAGAATATGATGAAGTTATTTTAAAATGTGTCTTTTTCGTAAATGGGTCAAAACCAGGGTTCCACCAAACCTCTTAATTCCACAGCATGCGTGACCTAGTTTATTGACAATGTAATTTTCTCTACTAAATATGATTTTTCTAACAGGCAGGAACCCAGGAAACGGGGTTGGGAGTGTTGTCTCAGAGCCCATGCCCATGGAACAGTTTCCAAGGAGGGAAGAAGTTAACTTACAAACAAAAAAGCAGAAAAATAGCAGACATACTCCAGTATCCTTGGGACTGTGGCACCAAAATGCTCACAGGCTGCCCCACACGGATGGAGTCCTTTTCTCCCTAGGGGGATCTCAAACCTTTGTCCTAAGAAGGCTGCAATCGTCAGGAGCTGTGAACTTGACCTTCCTCTTCTTTATATAGGCTTTGCTCCTGCTAACCAGTGCTGGTAAGGATACCTGGGCTCTGGCAGGTGTGCAGTTGCAGCTGTTTATGCTGCTGGGGCTAATGGACACCATGGCAATGGGATGCAGGGAGGTGTGCCAGAGGCACAGCATAGCATAGAGGCTAGAAATTGTAAGTAGTTAACAGTGTATTTTATTGACCTAGTGGCACAACAAGCATTCAGTTGGAACCGGGATGCTTTCAGATTTCTATTTCGGATACTACTTTAAAATAACTAAGCTGAGTTGGAAAATGTGTTTTTGAAAAACCCAAGCATCTTCCATCATTAGAAAAAAACAAATCTTAAAAATGCTTAACCTTTTCAAATACTGGGCATATATTCTGCATATAAATACAAAATAACAGTATACAAAGGGTACATATTTTGACTAATATTGCTTAAGTATGGCAGAATAAGGCACAACAAGGAAATGAAATACAAAAGCACAGAGGAATATTTCTGTTACATAGAAGGTTTCCACAAAATTCAAGTAGCTTTGCGTAGACATATTTCTCGCGATATAGAACTATTATGTTTCCAGCTCTGAGCTGCAGTTTTCAAATGACGGATCCCAGAGTTGTCTTTCTGTAGTTCTTTGAGAACTACAGCCAAGACTCTGCTCACACCAATTAATTACAAACACTCTTAATCTCTGAACAAAGCATTTGTTGTATAGGCTTTGTTATGGTTCACATCCAAGGAGCTGTGAAGAATGGAATCTCTGTAATTTACAATGCAATTCTAGATGCGTCTACTCAAAAGTAAGACCCACGCAGTTCACTAGGGCTTACTTCCAGATGAGTGGATCTAAGACTGCAGTCTTGGATATTTAGAGTTCTTTCTGGTAAGTTAGCAGGCATGATCAACAAGGCTTCCTGGCAGAATATGGACTTCTAAGGCTGAGAATGCTAGTTCATTTTGTTTTTTAAAGCTTTCTTCAGGGCAACAGCAGATGTGAATGTCATTTCTCATTAGTTCGCAAACAGACTTCAAGCAACAATAACTCCTTGCCTCAAAAACATGAAGTGTGTGCATTAGACTCAGAATTTTTAATGTATATCAGGGCTCACAACAAAGGAAAAGGTACTCCATCAGCTAGAATCCTCTAATCCCTCACTTATGCCACAAGAACATTGGTAGAATGTCTATGTAGAATGTCTACATAGACTGTCTATGGTAGAATGTCTATGTGTCGGAAGCAATTCAGTTCTACTGCCACAAGCCAGCCAAACACTCTTGTTGGGTTTAGCTGTGCAATCCTACATATGTCTACTGAGAAGTCCCACAGAATTCAATGGTACATACTCCTGGGTAAGTCTGTATAGAATTGCAGCCTCAGGGTATTTGCTTGAACCATGTGCTTCGCTTGCATGGCAAAACATACTATGCCGGAGTTTAGTGTAAAATGAGGTTTGGTCTATTTGGTGAGGGTATCTGCTAGATATGTTAAATTAGGCTATTCAGCACCAACTGGGACCTTTTTTCAGTTGCCCCTTACTAAGCAAATATACAATGTATATATCTACAAATTTATATACGCGTAAAATTCAGAATTTAAATGGTTGGATATGAGGTTACGTAACATGTAAAGAGTTTTCAGAGGTATACTGTCAAGGTAGAGAGGCAAACATTTTAATATGAAGCTAGTCATGCAGAGGAATACTCTCCTTTTTTTTTTGCACTTGGGTTTCATAGACTCAACAAAAATAAGTCTGTAATAGCACTTCCTAAACTTTGCACAGCAAGATGAGATCTGGAGAGGAGGACCTCACTTTCTTCCCAACGTCTCAGCCAATTTCTTCAGTCGCTTCTTGAGCTCCAGGGGGAACTTCTCATAGCACTTCTTGCAGACAGGCTTCATATCAAATTCCACAAACTTGTTTCTAAAATGAACCAAAAAAATTGGGGGTAGTGGGGAAAGAACAAAGTCTTAATGCAAATAATAATCTTTTCATAGGTTTTGCTGG
Source organism: Podarcis melisellensis (assembly GCF_964234715.1). Classification (NCBI taxonomy): domain Eukaryota; kingdom Metazoa; phylum Chordata; class Lepidosauria; order Squamata; family Lacertidae; genus Podarcis; species Podarcis melisellensis. The sequence goes on from NC_138531.1 coordinate 28,137,532, forward strand.
AAACTAATTTTATATATAAATTACCACCACCCCAAACTGAGTGTAGGTTACACTATTTTTCCTTTTTTTTAAAAAAAACAATTTTATAAAGACAAGGATTTGTACTAGTCCTCTAAGGCAGTGTTTTCCAACCTTGGGCCTCCAGCTGTTTTTGAACTACAACTCCCATCATCCCTGACTAGCAAGACCAGTGGCAAGGGATGATGGGAATTGTAGTCCAAAACCAGCTGGAGGCCCAAGGTTGGGAAACACTGCGTCTAAGGAATCATAATTAAAATTCCCACATCTGAGGGGAAAGTGGGTGTCTTAGGGCGGTTTTACACATATCTTTATTAGTTTATGCTTCTGGGTGTCATGCTCCCCCCCAATAAAGAAAGAAATACAGGCAAAAAGAGTGATCACCACCTCACCTATCATTAATATGCTGTGCAGCACAGAATAGTGCTCTGCAGCATTCATACAGATGGTGTCTTTAAAAAGTGATTATTATTATTATTTTTAAAAAAGTCAGACATGTTATGTTGCTTGTAAAGGCTATGGCTCTGACCCCCCAAAATGCACACCTAAAGTCACTCTTAAGGATGGACCGTAGTTGGTTTTTTTAAAAATAAAATCATTATTATGAATCCATTTAAAATGTTGTTGGGGAAATATTGAATCCAAAGATTGCCATTATTTCTTATCAGGTTCAGAGCTGGTCACAATGACAGAAGACTCTTTTCCAGTCTTGGTGTACACATTGTGGAGGTGCTTCTGCAAGAAGTTCCCTGGTCTAACAGTATCCCATGAAAGGGGTGGCAAAACTTTGCTCTGTGGTTGCACAGGGTGGTAAAGGTAAAGGGACCCCTGACCATTAGGTCCAGTCGTGGCCAACTCTGGGGTTGCGGCGCTCATCTCGCTTTATTGGCCGAGGGAGCTGGCGTACAGCTTCCGGGTCATGTGGCCAGCATGACTAAGCTGCTTCTTGCGAACTAGAGCAGCCCACGGAAACACCGTTTACCCTCTCGCCGGAGCGGTACCTATTTATCTACTTGCACTTTGATGTGCTTTCGAACTGCTAGGTTGGCAGGAGCTGGGACTGAGCAACAGGAGCTCACCCCATCGTGGGGATTTGAACTGCCAACCTTCTGATCGGCAAGTCCTGAGTTAGGTCCATTACTTTCCAGAGGTCTACTCTAAGTAAAAAACTTTGTTGACTACCACCCACTATCTTTGTTCCCAGGGAATTTCCTTGGGATAAATATTTTCAAATGCCTTGGGATAGATATGTTCAAGTTGCCGCTCACCTCAGCCTCAATAGCTATGTTCTAATAGATGCAAATACAAAACAAACATCAGAGCTAGAAGAGTATGTCACCTAGAGAGCTCCATATGTGTTTTGGGGACAAAGGACTTGCATGTAAATTAATCCAGTTACTCAGAACGAAGTTGCCTTTTTGTGTGGTGCTCATTGGAGGACCACGCCTGCTGTATAAAAGTAAAGTAGACATTCATAATCCCACCTACTTTTGCCTCTTGGGCCGCCTACCACTGCTATGCGCCCTTTGGAAAACTGCCCAGAAGGCAAGGGGCAGCGAAAGGTTCTTTCCCCTGAAAGCTAAAAAGAAGAGAACTCCCTAAAACTGACCGAGAGGAAGAAAGAAAGGAGCGCAGTTGCTGGGATGTAGGAACAAAGCATGTTTACAGGCAGACAGGCTTTTTCTTTTTGTGTTTGTCTTTATCCTTTGCTTCTCGCTCCCGTTTGGCGAGCCTCCTCTTAAATTCTTCCGGCATTCTCTCGTAACAGTGTTTGCAGACAGGTTTGAGATCGATTTCAACAAACTTGTCCCTTCACGGGTGGGGAAAAGAAGGAGTGGAGGAGAGAACAGGATAGAGTCAAGATACAGGTGAAGCAAAACCAAGGAGAATTCAGCAGGAAAGAGAAACAGAGTTAAAGTAGTAAATGTACTAATAGGAAAACATGTCCCTGTCACTTGGCAGAGGCTGCATCGTTAATGGCTTCATCAGTGCAGGTGTGAGAAACCATCAAGGGCTTCCCCTTTTCCACACATAGCCGAAGTCTCTAAGGGCAACTCACAAAAGACAAAAAGCACACTACTACAATGAAGGAACCCTGTGCTCCAATTCCCATCAGGCCCAGCTAACATAGCCAATGTTCAGGGATGATGGGAGTTCAGCAAAATCGCCGACAGCAAACAGTTATCCATGGTGTGTTAACCTGCAGAAACAAGCCACGCTTTGGCTAAACCAACCATGGTTTGACATCATGTACAAACGTGGCCACATCACCGCTTCATGTATCATCATGAACATCTGATAAACTTACTTGAGTGTTAACTTAGTGTTGCAAGTAGAGCACGCGAAGCAGTTCACGCACCATGCCTTGTTCAATGCCGACACAACTGAGAAAGAGGAGAAATGACAGGATTAGCCGTCTGTTTACCAGCGACAGAGTAGATGATATTCCATTGCAGGTAAGGTAAAAAAGGTAAAGGACCCCTGGACGGTTAAGTCCAGTCAAAGGTGACTATGGGGTTGTGGCACTCGTCTCACTTTCAGGCCAAGGGAGTCAGCCTTTGTCCACAGTTTTCTGGGTTATGTGGCCAGTATGATTAAACCGCTTCTGGTACAACGGGACACTGTGATGGAAACCAGAGTGCACGGAAACGGCATTTACCTTCCCGCCACAGCGGTACCTATTTATCTCCTTGCACTGGCTTGCTTTTGAACTGCTAGGTTGGCAGGAGCTGGGACAGAGCAACAAGAGGTCACCCCGTCACGCGGATTTGAACTGCTGACCTTCCGACCGGCAAGCCCAAGAGGCTCAGTGGTCAGAGCCACCCGTGTCCCTATATATATATTCCACAGCAATGTTTAAGAGACTATTACATTGTTTGAAACTGAATATTATTTACACAATAGGGATGCGGGTGGCTCTGTGGTCTAAACCACAAACTGTGATTTTGTTTGTTTAATATAGTATGTATTTTTGTGTTGCTAAATTGTAAACCACCCATGAGCTTTGGATGAAGGGCAGTATAAGAAATTTAAAAATAAATGAATGAATGAATGAACTTTCAGATCAAGTCCACTTTCATTTGCCTCACTATATTTTGTGATTGCTGTTTTTTTACTATAAGCTTACTTGGAAACCCACTATCAATGCCTAAACAGTTTCATTTCATGTGCATTTTGAGTATTTTATTTTGAACTCAACTTCAACTGTTATCCTGCAGTGTGCTTCTCCTTTCTTAAATCACTTGTATTAAGTGGGTTGTTTATTATTATTATTTTAAAAAAACCCTGAAATGAAGACATAAGCACATCTGCGCAGAGACTCACCATCTCCTTCAATCACACGATTACAGTGGAAGCAAACATCACCAAAGAGCTGCAGAAATGGGGAAAATATTCCATAGTCATGCAAGCATTCATAAAACTTTAGAAAATGAAAATCAGCAGTTGGGACATATTAAAAACATATGTTTTCTCATTATCAGATCAGATTAAGTAGGGGGAGGGGAAATCTCTTAAGTAATTATGAGTTGATTTTTTTAAAAATCAGCTACACACACTAGTTTGGATTGAGAGAAATATGCATTTAATGGTGTTTGTGGAAACTGACTTTCCTCCTCCCCCTTGCAACCCCCCCCCAAAAAATTGAGGGACCCTGATGAGTGAAGTGGGCCGTGGTACAGGAGGTGAAGGTGAAATCCAGATATTCAGGGCTCCTCTTGGGCCCTTCTGTCATGGCCCGCCCCATTCAGCAGGATCCCTCAACCCCCAGGGGAGCTGGGGAAGAAGGGGGCCAGGAACTGGAGCCAATACATTCAGATATAGAATTAGAATTGTAGAGTTGGAAGCGACCACAAGGGTCATCTGGTCAAACCCCCTGCAATGCATGATCTTTTGACCATCTTGGGGCTTGAACCCATGACCTTGAGATCAAGAGTCTCCTGCTTTACCAGCTGAGCTAGGAATACAAGAAGCTGTTTTACACCAAGTCAGACCTCTAGCTCAGTGCTGTCTGCTATACTGACTGCCATTGGCTCTCCAACAAGACAGACGTCTTTCCCAGCCTGATCTGGAGACGCCAAAGGCTGGACCTGGCACCTTCTGCGTGCAGTGTGTGGTCTGACCACTTGGCGGTGCACTCTTAAACAGTGCCCAGTTTAAAGTGAGCACAATGCACAGTCTAGGATTTCTCAATAGGTTCTCATGCAGTACTCTACATCTGTACGATGGCAGCTGTTAAAAACAAGCACACAAACAAAAAGCTATTAAAGGGGAAAGGAGTCTTTAAACTTCAGCGACTCAGTAATCATTTATTAGAGATCAATGGAAATGTGAAAGGATCAATAGGACCTATGAACACGATAAACACACACACACACACACACACACACACACCTCAGATGGGAAAGTTTTAAATGAGCTGAAATGACTATATTCTGAATATTTTAGTCCATATTTTATATGATTCTTCTAACACAGTAATTAACCAGAAAAAAATGATTTCTATGTGTAACGAAAGCTGAAATGAAAACACACACACACACACACACAGAAATGCATTTGAGTTCACAGATTGGATTGCCGCACTGCAAAATATTGCAAATCTGCAATATAGTTTTCCAGCTTCAAATTTAAACCAGGTCTCCAAATATGTTTTTGAAGTGAAGAACCAATAAAACAAAGGGGGAGATATTCCAATCTAAAAGTTTGCCTATTAAAGGTAGGCCATCATGGAATTAGAAGCTTTACAAGCAAATTGTTGTTCAAATTTATTTATTTTTACCTCATAAAATGCTGTATATCCACTGAATGTCAAATCTACATGGTTTGACACATACCAGCGCTTGCTACGAGACAAAAAATGTGGACGATGCGAAGTTTCAGAGTTAACATACTAAAAGTCTCTGGCAGAATGTACAAAATGCAAGACGCAGCCATACCTGGTTGTAATGGGTCTCACAGTAGGCCAGCCCCTTCCTCTCATAGTGACGGTGGCCTAGGAATGGCTTCTCACACTTCGCACAAACAAAATGCTGCAAGGGGAGCGGGAAGAAGTATGGGTTACTACCTTCAGTTTTATGTAGTGATAATTCATCTGCATTAATCCCTATGTGATCTTAAGCAAATAATTTAATTTTTGCTTCTTAACTCACTGTACTGAAGCAAGTTAAGTGTTTGCTCCAGAACACTGGAGCTAATTCTGAGGGCTTGTGAGGAAATGAAAGGAAGGAGAGTCCCTTTGTACAAGCAGAACTCTGGATAGAACCTTACGTATTGCTCTTAAAATGATAAAAAAAGGTAAAGGGACTCCTGACCATTAGGTTCAGTCGCGGACAACTCTGGGGTTGCAGCGCTCATCTCGCTTTACTGGCCGAGGGAGCCGGCGTACAGCTTCTGGGTCATGTGGGCAGCATGACTAAGCTGCTTCTGGTGAACCAGTGCCGCGCATGGAAACGCCGTTTTGACGTGGTTTTGAACTGCTAGGTTGGCAGGAGCAGGGACCGAGCAACGGGAGCTCACCCCGTTGCAGGGATTTGAACCGCCAACCTTCTGATCAGCAAGCCCTAGGCTCTGTGGTTTAACCCACAGCGCCACCTGCGTCCCATCTTAAAATGATTAGACAAGAGTTATCTTGGTATTTTCCTTTGTACTTCTTTTTTGTTGTTGTTCTCTTTTGTGCTCCTTAAAGCATGTTTTTAAAAGTAAACTACCACAACGTATGAAATTACACAGAATTCCCTATTTTGAGGATTCCTTTCTCTGACGTATTATTATCTAGGTTGTTGCACCCATGGCTCACCTCCACATGCCACTGTTTGCCCATAGCATTCACCACTCGTCCTTCAATTGGCCTCCTGCATGCTCCACAGATGGGGACGCCCATTTTGTCATGGCAAGGCAAGCAGTACAGCTCCCCCTTCAGTTCTCGGGCGTCAGCAGTAAGTTCCTTTCTGTTCAGGAGGTACCAAAAGAAATGTGAAGACACAGCGAAGGAAAATACAGCCATGCATTTCAACTGGTGGATATGGTGGCAAAAGAAAACATGATACTATTAATAATAATAATAATAATAATAATAATAATAATAATAATAATTTGGTTACAAACTGGAATGAATACCCACAGCAAAATATTTGGGAACTGTTGAGCCAGTAGCTGAAAACCAAATACAACGGCATGAAAGCTGCCATATGAAATGATCCTTGGGAAAACAAACCATTTTTCAGATTTAAACCCCACAGCATCCATTTCAAGTGGGGATTCCTGTTGCACAAAATGAGAATCGCCAAAAATGGATGGCGAATAATGCTTTCGGTCTGTAGGAGCACCAGTGAAAATCAGTAGACGGTCCACTCAACAGAAGGCAGGCTGTTCAAAGTGATTTCACGGAACTCCTGCTGAGGTAAAATACATCTGGGGCAAAATGAATACAACCCTTCTCAAAAGTAAAAGTAACATCCTGCTTAGAGAATTAAAGAAGCAGGGCCTATAAACTGCGCCGTGCCTCAGCTAAATTCCTCTCATCTCAATAGGCTATTTTACAAGTTGAGTGTAGAAACCTGAATAGTTTATACTAGCCAGAGCCTCAGCTAGACCAAGTTCTTCCCAGATAAAAAGGCCTTGCTGAGGAAAGTAAAGTGATCATATGCATACATATAACCTGGGACTTACTTTTGCAAAAGTATGTGCAGAATGGGTCCTACACACACTCACCTCAACTGAACACAATGGAAATTATTTGGGACCAGGCTGCAAGTTGTTTATAAATATCTTATTCACTGGTAAATGTGTGGTAAGACTGTGTATTTGCATCCACGCTTAATTATCAACCACTTTGATACTAAAGTTTCCATTCTAAAGATTTAAAAAACAAAAACACCCAGTTCCTCTTACCCGCAATTGGCACAGTTGAAGTGATCGGGGTGGTAAGGGTCATTCTTGAAGATGAGGGGTTGTTCTTCAATGATAGCATGGCACTTCTGGCAAATGTATTTGCCCATGCCCCTGGCTTTCTCCCGATTGTGGCAAGGACGGCAAAGGTGTCTAAGAGAGAGCAAAGGAGAAACAGCAATGAAAAGGAACCAGGTTCCTAGAACTGGATTTTGTTTTGTTTTTAACCCACAAAAATGTAACAAGGGCTTTTGCTTCAGCTTGGTAGAAAAGAAACTAGCAATAATCCATAACAAAAAACACACACAAAGCCTTAACATAAAACAGTTATTTTACTGGTCTTCCTACAGAAAGTCATTCTCTGCCTTTAAATTTCTTAAATATAACACGTGCAAGCATAAATTCTGCCAATAAAAAACTGCTCTAAAACTATTTTGGTGCAGGACAATGATGTAGGCTCTGACCCGGTATTATAGCCTATGAAAATTGTCTCAGAATGCCATTATAGAACTGAAGGTCAATAAGGCTTATAGCCCGCAGTGAGTTAGGATCTTCTAATATCATGATCAGATTAAATATATTAAAAGTATATTGTAAGGTAAAGGGACCCCTGACCATTAGGTCCAGTCATGGACAACTCTGGGGTTGCTGCACTCATCTCGCTTTACTGGCCGAGGGAGCTGGTGTACAGCTTCTAGGTCATGTGGCCAGCATGACTAAGCCGCTTCTGATGAACCAGAGCAGCGCACAGAAACGGCATATACCTTCCCGCCGGAGAGGTACCTATTTATCTACTTGCACTTTGATGTGCTTTCGAACTGCTAGGTGGGCAGGAGCAGGGACTGAGCAACGGGAGCTCACCCTGTCGCGGGGATTCGAACCGGTGACCTTTTGATTGGCAAGCCCTAGGCTCTGTGGTTTAACCCACAGCGCCACCCGCATCCCATAAAAGTATATTGTAGCTCTTGGATATTATGTGAGCATCTCCTTAGGGCTGCTGGTTGTAGAACCTTTAGAATGGAGGGAGCTTACAAGCTGGGTTCTGCTCTTCCACATGCCAAAGTGATCTTCTTACCCAAGAGCTGTTTCATATCTCACGCAAAACTATTGCTTAAGAAAAGCAAAACTAAATCCAAGGACGATGTTCTGCTTGCACAACCTCTTGCACACACGGAAGCATGGGATTTACTTATAGCACTGCAAAAATTTGCAGAGCAACCGTGGCAATTATCCTTCCATGCACCGTTCTTTGGTTCCAGCCCTGTACTTCCAGGATACAAATGTCACTCACTGACAGCCACTCCTTCAAAGAAAGGTGGTAGGGCCAGTGGGGAGTCTAGCATGTTTCATCTCCACAAAGTTGAATGCAACTACAACAGCCATGATTCTATGAAACCCGTTTGCAACTGCTGTCTTGGTTAGTTTTGAAATATGTTTTATGCTATGCTTCCAGAATGCCAAAGGTCGGCCACCATTTTAGCAGCTATTGCGTTATATTTGATAGGACAAAATCCTGAAATCGTTATGACCCTGCCATCAATTTACAATGCTCAGTGTCAAGAGTCAAGACAAAAGACGTTGAACAATACCTGCCAGCATTCTTCACAAACCCAATGTCTGCCAATACCTGTTGGCAGATATCACAGCAGAAACATTCCGGGTGCCAGCTGTTGTTCATAGCTTTAATAACACGACCAATAATGAACTCCCCTGCAAGTCAATAACATACCAGGATGTTAAAAAAAGAGAGATTTAATTTTAAATGCTAAGGTGCTGGAGATAATAATATGGTGAGGGATATAACTAAAGAGAGGGCAGATCGTTCCACCAGGATCTGCTTAGCGCTTCGCTCCCAAAATATCTGTGTCCTCCCGGAAGTAAACAAAGCAAAACGGCAACAATCTTTTTATATCCCTGTCTTCTGCCATGTTTCAACCTCAACGAGCAAATTCAGATAATTTTACCCAATGAAATTTATGTTACCCAGTGAAATTTTGGTCAAGCAGAGTTCCTGAAATAATAGCGTACAAAGCAAAAATGAAACACAGAAAAACAATGAGTGTCTGTCATACTTAAGAGCAGACTTCAGCTCATTAATTTCAATGTGTCTTTTCCAAATGTGACTAACACTGGAGATCAGTCAACAGCTGCTAAAGAAGCTCTTAATCTGGAAACCTAAGTATTGTGGAAAACTGTGTCTAAATACAGTATCTTGTAATTTGGGCTTCCAATAATTTAATGCTCCTTCCACTCAAAAACAGGATGCCAATAAAGCCATTAAGAGGGCTGAGAACAAGATGATAATGGACATGTGCAGAAAGGACTGGATTGTAATGGATAACAAAACGATAATAATAATAAATGAATTGTCTTAGAACTATAGTTCTCATATATTTTTAAGATGCTGCAATTTCCCTCAATTTGGGAGCCACCTCTCCTTTTCCAGCTCTGACATAAAACTTCCTTTTACCTTTGCAGATTTCACTGCTGCCTGCAGGCAATTCATATCGGGTTTCTCCCTACTGGTGAATTGACCTGGAGATTCCTCTTTCTAGGCATCTAAACACAACTGCCATAATCCAGGGGGCTTTATTGGGTGTGGAAGATGGAGACCTGTGGGTATATGGAACACTTTCTCCTTCCAAAATGGGCAAGAACCAAGATCCACTTGGAACATGCAGCTGCCTCATTGCAGAATGGAAAGCAAGATCTAAACTCCTGCTTCCTATCTAATTCCACCCCACACATTAAGGCAGAGCTCTGACACTTCTGGAAAAATCCTGCTCAATTCTGTCTACTGAGACAACTCTCAGTTTCTTTCTGCTGACCTTTTTTCTTCTTTTAAGATAGGTTACTTCAGGAATCTCCCAGTTAGTTCCAGAAATAGCATTCCTGTGCCTGATAAACAGAATATTATCTCATTCTAATTAAGTTATTTGACCTGAGTCTCTTGCCAAAGGGCACAGCAAGTGGGGGAAACAAGATATTTTAGTCTGGTTACTTTTGAAGGTTGGAATTCCTATTTAATAACCCTCACTTTGCTTTTAAGTGAAACAAACTTAGGAAGACTTAAGTGGGATTCGGTACATGCCACAATCTAGAGACCCAGTTTAGCCTGCCATGGGGGTGGGCCTTAATTGTCTGTGGAATAGTAGGGAGGGTCTCAGGCACGGATGCCACACAAAATACCACAGTTAAAAGCATTTTCTTTTAACTGTGTATTCAATAGGCTGTAGAGTTGAAAAGTGTTTAGGAACTAAGGAAGTGTTAAGGATAATGATGCAATTTTCTGAAATGGGAATATTTGCTTATGTTAAATTACTGTGTACTTTTAACATGGGTTTTTTCTCCTCTTACAGTAGCTCTCTTGTGATTGGCTGATTGTGAGTCACGCAAGAGAGGCATTCCATTTACGTATTTTTCACTCTATAACACGCACCCGACCATAACACGCACATAGTTTTTAGAGGAGGAAAACAAGAAAAAAATATTCTAAACGAAACAGCAGATGTATGATTTTTGTGGTTCATGCTGTGGCCACAGACATGTGATCTGACAGTGAGTTTGGGGTAGCCGAATGCAAAAATCCTGAGGATCCATGTGGATCCATGCAACAGTGGGTGCGTGATTTTTTTGGTGCAAGCTGTAGCCATGGACATGCTATGTGATCTGATGGTGAATTTGGGGTGACCCAGTGCAAAAATCCTGAGGATCCATGTGGATCTGTGCTTTGTAACCATGTTTTAAGTGGGGAGGGAAGGGAAAGCACTCAAGGGACAAGGAACACGCATGGGGTGGGTGGAGAAGGATGCTGTTAATAATGCAGAAGAGGGGTATAAGAGGACAAGGCTCCTCTCCTCTCCCGCTTTGCTCCTTTAAAGCAAGCAGGCTCTCTGTCCCTCTCTCCTCCCCACTCAGCGGCTCTTCTCCCGCTTTGCTGTTTCAAAGCAAGCCACGGAGGAGGGAAGGAAGGGGAACCATGGATCCTCTGCTCACAACTGCAGCAAATCCCCCTGCCATCTGTAGGCATTCGCTCCATCCATCTGTAGGCATTCGCTCCATAACACGCACAGACATTTCCCCTTACTTTCTAGGAGGAAAAAAGTGAGTGTTATGGTGCAAAAAATACGGTATGTTGTGACTGTTATTCCAGTAACTGTTGTTTTTAACTGCTTTCTGCTGCTTATCTTTCTCTGTGTAAGGAGAATGGCTGCTGAGAGAGGTTTTTCAGGATACTGCTGAGGACAGTGTTGTGTCAGTGTGATCTGTCTGAAGTGAAACAGACAGAGGAAGATCCCTAAATGTTAATAAGGAGAAACCTGTGCAGGAACTCTCTGAAAGGAGCAAAGAGAATACTGCTGAAAGTGAAAGTAAAAATAACAACCCCAAACCCTTCATAAGAAACTGTAAGGCCTGAGTGAGGTAAAACTCTGGTGCAATTCTCAACAGTTTTGTTTATAAGTCTAAGTAAAAAGACTTCAATCTACAATTCAAGTGAGAACATACCCATGTTTGAATAAGCATGAGACTGTAAATATATTCTTCTCAGTTATATGTTTATGAAAGTGAAGTTCTTTTGAATATGAAGTCTGTACCTTTGAAGTCTAACAGAATCTGTTTCGGAAGTCCATTCGACTTCCAAAATGTTTTGAAACCAAAGTGCGGCTTCTGATTGGCTGCAGAAAGCTCCTGCAGCCAATCGGAAGCTGTGGAAGCCCTGTCGGATGTTCGGCTTCCAAAAGAACGTTCGTAAACCGGAACACTCACTTCTGGGTTTCGATCATTCGGGAGCCAATTTGTTCAGGAGCCAAGGTGTTTGAGACCCAAGGTACGACTATATAGTCTTTACAAAGAATCTATCAATCACCTAGAAGAGTTATTTAGCTTCCTAGCTGTAAGCTACTCTGCTCCTTTGCATATCATCAAAATTTTATTTATACACACAACAGGAATCTGCCTTAAGTCAGACCATTAGTCTATCTAGCTCAGGATTATTTGCACTCACTGTCTGTGTCTCTCTAGGATTTGACTCAACCCTACTTGAGATGCTAGGCGCAGGCATCTCCAACCTGGGGCCCTCCAGATGTTTTGGCCTACAACTTCCATGATCCCTAGCTAACAGGACCAGTGGTCAGGGATGGTGGGAATTGTAGTCCAAAACATCTGGAGGGCCCCAGGTTGGGGAAGCCTGTGCTAGGGATTGACTCTGGGACCTTCGGCACTCAAAACAAACACACTACCACTGAGGTATGTGGCGAGCCCTACAGGAGTAGAGTAGTCTTTCCACTACAAACTTTCGCCTCCCGACTCATGGAGGATGGTGGAGAACAAGCGCCTTTGCCCATGCTTCCTTCTCTGTGTTAATCGCGGCGAGAAACAAATGCCCAAAGCAGGCTTATGTTCAGATGAATACCATCTGGGCGTAGACAGTCATTATCCTGGCAGATATGTAACAAAATCTTCCTTGTGTTCCAGACCTGCTTTGTTTTCTTTAAACAGCATATGTGCCTCTCCTCCCAACGTTTGGATGTCCACATTATCTTTATAAAATATTCTAAAATTATATATATATATATATATATATATATATATATATATATTCATTCTAGAACTTACCACACTGATGGCAGCAAGGAGCAAAAAGCATCTGAAAGTCATGTTCGCAATATTTCCTTCCTTCAAACTAGAAAAAGTAAGACATAGAGGAATTAAGAGGAATATGGAAAAGTATAGCACTTCATGTTTCATACATATAAATGGCCATACAATTTCCGAGTTCTTTCAATCAGGATCCAGCCTGATTTTATGGCAGAAAGGAACTGAAGCTCTGCTAATCCATCGGATTGTTTAACAAGTTCTGCTTGTATATTATTATGCCACAGGGAATGATTTGCACAAGAAATCTGGCAGGCTGTGGTGGAGTTTATGTTAGATGGCTGGATTCTGACAGGATGCTAAAAAAATCTGGGCACGGAATCAGCTCGTAGTCACATTTGCTTTACTGGATCAAAATAATAAACACCTGTGCTGGTATTGAGAACAGGAAGCACTTTCTGCTGGCTCATTAGATCCTTTCTGTCCTCTACATTTCCTGAAACCGCACTCTACTGTATTGCAGGAAACACGTCTGTAAAGACGTGAATATTCATACCACCAACCATCTCTATAAATGGGCATACAAATCATGATTCTAGAGATTGCAACCCGCACTTCCAATGTACAATGTACTTATTATGTCAATCGGATTAACTTCCAAGTATGTGCGTGGGGTGGGCAGGTATCCATGCGGCAGACTGCAATGTTTATTACAGAAATTTAAATATTTCAGGTTTCTCTCTGTGACAAAACTGCAGCCAGATCAGGAGCCTGGGTGGATCTGGATCCTGCTCCCAGGGAAAGAGAAGGTTAAAGCACTAAACAACTTAGTACTGTAGACCCAGGTGGACCTGCAAAGGTGACAGGATTAAGAAAGGAGATGGTAAAAATGTTTTAGGAGATGCAGAAGAGTGTGCAAAGTTTACCAGGTGGTCACAGACAACCCCCTGGTATCACAAAAACAACAACATATAGTAGTAGTAGTAATAGTAATAATAATAATAATAATTTATTTGTACCCCAACCATCTGGCTGGGTTTCCCCAGCCACTCTGGGCGGCTTCCAACACAGATTAAAAATACATTAAAATGTCACACATTAAAAAACTTCCCTGAACAGAGCTGCCTTCAGATGTCTTCTAAATGTTAGGTAGTTGTTTATCTCTTTGACATCTGGTGGGAGGGCGTTCCACAGGGCGGGCCCTACTACCGAGAAGGCTCTCTGCCTGGTTCCCTGTAGCTTTGCTTCTCACAGTGAGGGAACCTCCAGAAGGCCCTCGGCGCTGGACCTCAGTGCCCACGCAGAACGATGGGGGTAGAGATGCTCCTTCAGGTATACTGGGCCGAGGCCGTTTAGGGCTTCAAAGGTCAGGTGACCTCCTTTTGTTTGCATGGGCAATCAATGGACTCACATAGCTCCATATGCAAACTCCATGAGGCCCAAAGGTGTCTTCAGCTAACCAATACCTGACATCATACATAACACCAAGTGTAAGGCAAGTGAGTGTGGATTGCCCAAAATGAACAGGGACCCCTGGTTTGCTTAATTTGGCCCACAGGCTGAAATTTCTCCATGCCTGCCATATACTATTAATCTAGTCTGGGATCATAGGAGTTCCTCCAATCAGGAGTCTAAATATTATGCTGGGCCCTGCAGATCCGTAGCACCATGTGACACAAGACACTGAACAAGTTCATCCAGCTGCTCAATGGCAAAAAGAGCCCAGTTATTCTCAATAACTTTTATAATTACATTCTAGTTTTTCTGGCTCATTATGCCTGATTTTCTGGCCAAGTCTACTTTCATCTTCCTCTTGATCTATCGGTGAAAGCTTCAAAGACCTGTAACAAATCCATACTTTGAAGTGAAGTTTATTTGACGGTGACGTATGCCTAAGTTCCTAGTATTAAAGGCTTCCATGGGGAATTTTTGTCTCAAGTGGCCCGTAAGCTAGTTACTAATCTCTATGCATTTTGCTAACTTTTTGGAAATTCCCACCCTCCCTGGCTGAATGTGTTGAACGATTCCTTGGGGGCATCTTGGGGACTATTATTCCAACAGATAAAACAAGTACACTGACAGTATTCATAGAAGCAGCAAATAATTACACCCTACCAAGATTTGCTCAGAAGCAAGTCCAATGGATTTTAGCAGAATTTACTTCCTGGTAAGAGCGTTTAGGATTGAGATCTTGGTTTGCTAAAGTCGAACACAAAATAAATATGGGTTCTGGCATAAAGCGAGCTCTCTTGGTTCTTCAGTCTCATGGATGAGAAAGGAGATCAAAATAGTACAAAACGACAGATAATGGCATTCATCGAAAATGTAATAGAGCACCTGGTTTGCATGTAGAAACTTCCAGGTTAAATCACCAGGGCCTCAGATAGTGCTGTGAATGTCCCCTTGGAGAGTCGATGCCTCTGTGTAGACAGTACTAAGCTCGATGGACCAATAGTTGAACTAAGAAATATGGTAGCTTCCTACAGTGAAATAGGCAGCCTTTCAAATTATAATGTGTTGGGGTATCAAGATAAGATAGTAATGGTACTTTAGGGCTGAGGAGGAGTAAGTCAAAAGAAAGATGCCATTCAACCAAACCCAGATTCAAAATCATTGCTTCAGCCTTAGAAAAATGAGCTGTAAAATCCCCAAGGATTGAACCCACAATGGAGGTAGCCAATATGGTGCCCTACAGATGCTCCTAAACTACAACTCCCATCATTCCCAACTGTCGGCTGTGCTAACTGGGATTGATGGAAGTTAGAAGACCAACAAGCTCTGGAGGGTGCTAGAACACTGCTTTAAGGAAAGTTGTGATCCGTGCTATTTTTCTAGAAAAAGAGGTGATAGAACTCTCCATGAACGCTTCCCTTGTTCTCCTATAACGGCAATGGCGCCCATCTGAGAGGTGCCAGAACTGAGTTATTTGCAAAGCAGGTACTTTGTGAATGCACCACTAAAGCAATGACTTCATAGAGGACAGATGCACGCAAAGTTGATACACTTCTTTAAAAAGTGTGCCCCCTTATTAAAAATATCTACTGTCCTGCATATGTCTTCCAGATTGCTAACTTCACCCATCATCACCTCACTGTTCTCTTGCAGGCCAAAGTTTTCTGATCATTTAACTATGCAGCACCTCTGGTAGTAAAGCCCATCACAAATTTGACCAGTGTGGTCAGCTCCCTGCCTTAAATCTAATTATGATGACGGGCATCTCTTAAACATGTGCCAACATTTCTGTGGACTTCCTCATTTACATCTAGCAAATACGTATTTGGTTTCATTACTCCTCTGGACATCTTGGCACTGGCACTCCTAATTTTAGCAAGATCTTAGGAGTGTTGCTAACTCTCTGTGTTGCAGCACGCTATGGCAAACAGCTGGAAGCTACAGGTGACTGAGTTCTAAGCCCAAGCAGGTAAGATTGCCAAACATGGGCCTTGTAGACCATGAGTTCTGGTCCCTACTCAGCCACGAACCCTCACCGAGTCAGTCACAATCTCTCGGTCTAATTGAACTCAAAGGGTTGCTAACAAGGTTAAACAGAGAGGCAACATTTAGCTCTTTGGAGAAAGCATAGGGCAAAACTCTCGTTCATAAATAAAACAGAAAGTTAAAACCATAGATAGGTAAGTCATCACTCCACAGATGGACATCTTTATTTACCCGACACACTGTTGCTTTTTAAAGTTGAATTCTGTTGCCTGGTGCTTAATGTCTAAACATGTATGTTAGGGCTGATTGAAAAGCTTTGTTTTCTAATAACTCCTGTATTGGATCAGCTTGTGGTTATGCTGTAGGGCAGCTGTGGCCCTCCAGATGTTGAGGAACTACAGCTCCCATCAGCCTCAGCAAGCGTGGCCTACTGTGGAGTCTGTAGATATGCTGAACTCTGCGGGTGCTCAAAATATGCTCTCTTCTGCATTTTCATTTCAAATGTGCTGGAGGTAGGTCCTGGCACTTAAAAAACAGGTTAAAGGAGAGAAGTTGATCCCAAGTCTAGCACTGCAGTGGCCTGGAATCAGTCGTAAATAAAAATGACCCTGCGTTAACTGCCTCCCAAACGACACCGCAGGAAAGGGAACAATTGACCAACATACACAACCTGGCGCAGTACGGGTTTGGGAATAGTTAACAGAAAAGTGAACCAACCTCATAAAAAAGCCCTTCGGGGAACTGCTGGAAGCACTGGGCACACACGAAACACTGTTCGTGATACAGCTCGCCATTGCTGTTCACAATCTTCTCCGCAGGTGCGAAACCTCCCCGGCAGCGCTCACACATGGCATTGGCCAGAGCGCTGGCCATGTTGCTGTAACGATAACAAAGAGCAAAGGGGTTAAGCACACAAATAAGGTAGCTTTGCTGACCGTGCTTCTTTTTTAATAGGCAGCTGTTCCAATTCAGGAGGAAAACACACAACTTTTTCCTACTTACTTTACTGCCTTCCTGGCCCTTCTGTTCAGGGACCAGTGGCAAATGCAGCTCCCACTTCCGGAATGTTGTTATTGATTTAATTTATATCCCATCTTTCCTCCAAGGAGCTTGCCCCTCACTTTCATTTTATCCTCACAACAACCCTGTGAGGTGGGTTAGATTGAGAAAGAGAGAGCAGGAAATATCACCCCTGTCAATCAAGCCTGTTTCCTATTGTGGGAAGTTTCTGGGATGAGGTGGAAGAGGAAAAGTGAAAGGAATAGCAGTGGCAACAGTGGATAAGATCTGCCACAATCATCTTCCAAGCAGGTGAAGAGATACTTTGCTTCCAGTAAGGGACTCTGTCTGAAGGGAAGCTTCCCCTTCTCTAAAGAGACCCTTGGGGGTTGTGTGGTTTATTGCTGGCGACCCAACTTCCCAGTTTTTCTTTATGAGTAGCTTGGGGGAGGCAGAGGGGTCGCCAGCAAGGATGCTACTCTCGCCTCAGGGCCCAGGCAAATGTCTCTCAGAAGAGAGACCACCCAAAGCACCTCTGTCCACTCTGCTATTGGGCATCCTCCATCTTTGTGGAGCCTTCCAGATATTGCTGGACTCCCAACTCCAAGGGTCATGGTGTGGCTGAGGCTGATGGGAGCTGGAGCAACAACATTTGGAAGGCCATAGGTTCCCCATCCCAGATGCATTTATTTCAATGTGAGGTGTGAGACGCTGGCCTGGTTCACATCATCCCATAACACGTAAGACTCTGAAGGCAGGAGGATGCAACAGAATGCTGGGAGGTCATGTGACCACATGCCCCTTTTCCTCTTATGGAACATCACAGTAAACCTGGCAAGAGAGCAACTGATCTCTTCTGAGGTGAAAACAGGGCTGAATTTATGACCTGCACACCTACAACTTTTGTACATTTGGTGGGTGGGTAGGGGTGTAGAAGTGAATGAACAAGCCTGAAACATTCTCACACTCCACTATATGTAGGACCCAGACTTCCGCAGAGTACAGTGGCATGTCGGGTTACAGACGCTTCAGGTTACAGACACTTCAGGTTAGAGACTCCGCTAACCCAGAAAGAGTACCTTGGGTTAAGAACTTTGCTTCAGGATGAGAACAGCAATCGTGCGGCTGTGGCACAGCGGCAGCAGGAGGCCCCATTAGCTAAAGTGGTACCTCAGGTTAAAAACAGTTTCAGGTTAAGAACGGACCTCCAGAACGATTAAGTTCTTAACCTGAAGTACCACTGTATATGAATCAGCCAAAAAACGGTAAGAGGAGTGTCAAATTTGAAGTAGCCCGAAGTCTCCTTTAATTCTAGGCAATTTAGAGAGGGAAAGCCACATCAGTCCATTGCAACAGCAATCCTATGTCACTTTGAAGCCTAACACATTGATTTGAGCACAAGCTTTCATGGGTTAGAGCACGTGTTGTCAGATTCAATTTCAGTGTCTCGCATGAAGCAGCTCCTCATTTGCTTTGGATTGTGCTGAGTAGCTCCCAAAATAGCTCCCAATATAACTCCAGTTCCCCCAGGAGACAATTGTATGAGTATCTCTTAGCAGTTCAGAATTAAGAGGCAGAATCCTCTGCCTCACCACTTTCCACCCGGTCATACAAAGCGTACAAGGCCAGACAGTTCAAGTGACCTTTCTCCTTAATCTTGTTCTGTTCACATGGGCCTCATTCCAAAGTAACGGTTCTGCTTGCAAGACGAACACAGCCGCAGACAACATTCTGCAATGGGACACAGACATCCACTCCCCTCAGGCTACGCTCTTCTGAGCAGCTGCAAACCCATGAAAGGTATCTTACAAGAGAAGTAAGGGATTACCGCCATGATACTATACAGAAAGGAGCCAGGTCTCTTTCACCCCCCCCCCCCAAATCCTGCAAATCCAAAGAAATGTGCCAACAACCACCAAGATGCACCCTGCAACCAAGTCACTTGTTATTGCAACAGAAAAGTCTTAAAATCAAGCTCTGAACGCTATAAGAGCAATCCTATCTATTTTTACTCAAGTAAGTCCCACTATGTTAAATGTGTTCAAGATTGCAGTTTAAAGCTACAGGTATATATATACACACTTGGAAGTCCTACTGAATTAAACATGACTTTTTTTTTTAATAGCTATGTACAGGATAATGCTGTTGGGATGCAAGCCTATGTACAATTACTTGGAAGTAAGCCCAACTGAAATCTTTGGGACTTACGTATGGGTAAGCATGGATGTGTGGCTGCCTACATCAGAATTCCAGCTGAGATATCAGCTAATAAAATGAAAAATGTCTCCAAGCTTATATTGATGGAACTTAAGAAAAGTAATTTTTAAATGTCTTCTGCATGGCAAACAAGCATTTCATATCAATATGTGAAACGGAGGTGTTGCCTTTTATACTTAGGTACCGCAAAGTATTGGAAGAATGTGGAATCCACGGTCAGAAATCCCGCAAAGCATTTATTGTGCTCTAGAACCAGAAAATAATGCATACATTAACTAACACATGCACACATTCCATGATTAAAATGCAGTTAACTACAAAGCATCCTGTTATTGTGCAGATCATAATAAATTGCAGGGTCCCCAGTCATGAGAACAGCAAGCAAGATTGTGTTAGAGTAAGGCAAGCAGACCAAGTAACAAACCGACTCCGGCGGAGTGAACTTACAATCTTGCATAAAAGTCACATATTTCTTTGTATACTTTAACGTCACTGTGCCTGCGTTGCAATTTTGACACGGCTCTCTCGCCTTCATTTTCAGGGTCGCTGTGCACGTTCTGATGGGTGTGCGAGATTTCTTCGTTCTCTGGAATGGCATAGGAGTGCCCCCTGCTTTGGAATTCCATTATATATATATATATATATGAACACAACAACCCAGCAGCAGCGACAGAACGCTCCAGGGAGTAGCAGTAAGGAGAGAAAAAACAATCTGCAATCTGCACGCTGGGTAAGGAGCTTCCAAGTTTAAAAGCGTCAGCCACAGAGCAGCTTGAATGTCAGAGCGAGGTTGGGAGAGATTCACTGGAAGCAAAGCAACACATTCCACAGCAAGGTGGTAACGCCAACTTGGGTGGAACATGCGATCTCTGCTATCTGCTGTCCTTAGCAAGAGTTCCACTGAAGCCGTGTTCTCTTAGATAAATGTAAGCTAGGGCAGGCTAGCTGTCACAAGGGGATTAATATGGAAAGACTTACTGTGCCATGTGTGTGTGTGTGTATAAAACAACACGTTAACGCCTTTGCAAGGATAACAAGGAAATACCCTGTTGGGAACATCTTGTTCACACAAAAAACCAAACTGTAAAAATAGTAAGAATGCCCTTTTACAAATAATGCTCCCAATTTGTTTCCTATGTCATGGAATTTGGAGCGGCTGATGAGCACGCACACACTCACGAATGGACACTTCCATAGCTGACTAGGCTGTTCTGTCTTTTGCTGCAAAGCACCAGTGACAATACTGCTTGGCAAAACCAGTCGGCACAACGGAATGCCTTAAGTTGCCATTTTTGGGACCGGCAGCTCAAAAGTCATACTTTCCCAATGCAACTTTTTGATTCCTGGAATTCATTTTGATTGTGCGGATAAAATATAACAGATCAAATTTAAAAGGGTGTGTTGCTAAATGTGTGAAAACAGTCCAGATCCCCAGGCATGTACCTCCAGATGGTGGACACGTCAGGTGCCGTCCTGGAACCTGGGCATCTTCACTTGGTCGCAAGTGGCCTATAAAGGTCAAGGTACCCCTGATCTTTAGGTCCAGTTGCGGACGACTCTGGGGTTGCGGCGCTCATCTTGCTTTACTCGCCGAGGGAGCCGGCGTACAGCTTCGGGGTCATGTGGCCAGCATGACTAAGCCGCTTCTGGCGAAACCAGAGCAGCACACGGTAACGCCGTTTACCTTCCTGCCGGAGTGGTGCCTATTTATCTACTTGCACTTTGACGTGCTTTTGAATTGCTAGGTTGGCAGGAGCTGAGACCGAACAACGGGAGCTCATCCCGTCGCAGGGATTCGAACTGCCGACCTTCCGATTGGCAATCCCGAGGCTCAGTGGTTTAGACCACAGCGCCACCCGTGTCCCTCCGAGTGGCCAATAGCCAGGTGCAAAATGTGCCTGGCAAATTTTGAACGCTGATGCAATGGGGGCGTATGTACATAAAGCAGGTTCTCCTCTACAGATGTCCTCTGTACAGTGGAGAGGGGGACCACAGTTTGCATAAAAGGGCCAGCAGGATTAAGGTCTCTCTCCCTTTCGTGTGCCTGGTAATCGGGTGCCCAAATAGGGCTCTAGAGCAATGCAAATCCCCACCCAAATTCAAATGTCTTCATGGTACTTCACATAATCTACAGCTTCTTATACACCGAACCCCAGACTCTGGGGAATAGAGAAGGCTCTTGCTCCCAAAGGAGCTCTGCAGGCTTCTTAAAATCTCCTTATACAGAAGGAGCTGCTGTTTGAAACTATGCTGTGGAATTCAATTACACGTATTCAAGTGAATCATTTTCAGTGGAACATCTTGCTTTGCTCTCAAGGCACGTCCACAGGTCCTAGGAGGAAGGAAACTCACAGCAAATCCCAGCGCTAGCCTGCAAACCAATATGGACAATGCATTCCCTAATTCTGACAGTGTTTCCTTCCCATAGGGAACACTAGATGCACACTCACATGGATTGAGGCCAATACATTTAGATATGAAGTGAAAATCACATCACCCAGAAGAAAGGCAAACAACATGTTAAAATCCTGGATTTGTTTTTATTTTAAAAAAATCTATTTGCTGTTGCCCAAAGAATGGGCATTCGAGCCCCTTCTCATGCATAGGAAATGCCTTCTCAACACACTGTTACTAGCATAAAGGTATCTTTCCACAGATAAAGCAAAGCTGGCATGATTGTTTGTGCCAGGGATATTTCAAAACTTGAAAAGAGAAATGAGAGATGTGACTAGATGATGTTGACAGATGTTTCTTTTCATCGGCAAGCACAAGATGTACTCCACTGCCTTGATCCACGTCCCATATTTAAACTTTGCTTGCAATCAGGAGCATCTTACCCATAGAGGCTAGTGGCACAGGGCACCAGAGCGCCAAGTTCTGGAGGGCACCAGGGAAGAGTCGGAGGCTGGACGCGGCGCCTCCCGGCATCAGCTCGCCACTCTTGCCTGCCTCCGCCATGCTGTGCCAAAGCAGTGCCGCGCCCGGAGCCTCTGTTTGCCGTGGCCACCGCGGCACGAAGTGGCCAGCTGAGCCGGGAGGCACCACACCCAGCCTCCTCCTCTTGCCCGCCAGAGGAGCCGCCCTCCAGCAGCTGCCCCCCTCCTCCAGCCCTGCCAGCAGCGTCGCTCTCCCTAAAAAACTCTGGGAAATGGGGGAGACATGCTGCCGGCGGAGGGAGCTTCGCACCATGGCGCCGGATATGCTTAAGACAGCCCTTCTTGCAATAGTTATTTATTCAGCCGAATGCCTAACGGCACAAATTGTGTACAGGGCCCTGGGTGTCACCACCACCACCGCCATACCATGGTACTTCGCTTCTCCACTCCTGAACTTCAGTGTGAACGCCCAAAGGGAGCATGTGCAGAGATTGCTTAGAAGATCCCCTAGACCAGCCTTTCTCAACCTGTGGGTCCCCAGATGTTGTTGAACTACAACTCCCATCACCCCTAGCTAGCAAGGCCAGAGCTCAGGGATAATGGTATTTGTAGTCCAACAACAACTGGGGACCCAAAGGTTGAGAACCGCTGCTAGACCTTCACTCTAAATGCATGGAAGTTGGCACAGTGGAGGGGGTGGTATGATGTCCCCAAACACAATTTGTGCACTCACTCACACATTTGGCTGAATGCCCAAACAGGGGTTTATGCATTTGTTTTTACATCTGCTACACTGAGGGCCAAGCAACACATGATGTTAATAAGCACGCTAGTTGAAAATGTGATTTGGGTTCTCCACATTTAAGCAAAGGCAGCCACACTGTGGGATGAATCTGAATTAGGATTGTGGTGCAAGGGTGAGTCAATTCAACCCATACCCTGGAACCTTTTTCCTATTCCCTGCAAATCTCCAACCACATTGGCCGCAGACAGATTTCCAGGCTCAATTCAAAGTGTTCGTTTTGATCTAGAAAGCTTTACACAGCTTGGGACTCAACTACATCCGGGACTGCCTCTACCCCTATGAACCTACCCACACCCTACAATTATCATCAAAAGCCCTTTTTTCCTTCTCTGAAGGAAGTGGGGAGAGAGGCAAAGAAACACATATTTTTCAGTGGCGACTTCCTAACTGTGGAACTCCCTGCTGAGGGAAACTTGCCTGGTGCCAACACGATCAACATTCAGGTGCCAGACAAAGACATTTCTGTTTACTCAGGCTTTTCATCTTAGTGTAGATTACAGTGTGATTTATAGCTTGTTTCAGTGTTCATTTTTAGTGGACTTGGGGGCAGAGTTCACCCTTTTCATTCTTGTTCGTAGGTGAACACTTTTAATGTGTTTACGTGATGTGTGTATTCCATGGCATTTTGGATTTTAAATATCTGATATGTTGTACCGTATTTTAAAATATTTTGTAAGTTGCTTTCAGATGTTTTGTAGAAAGCGATGGGACAAATACTGTATACAATAACACTATTGACAGGGGGAAACTGCATTTTCAAGGTGATTGTCAGCAGGGAAAAAGACATTGGGGGTGTGGAGAGGGTTAATTCCCTTCCTTCTATCCCAATCAGGCTCTCCCCTCTTTTGCTTTTGTTAAGGTAAGTTGTTGTTTAGTCGTGTCCGACTCTTCGTGATCACATGGACCAGAGCACGCCAGGCACTCCTGTCTTCCACTGCCTCCCACAGTTTGGTCAAACTCATGCTGGTAGCTTCGAGAACACTGTCCAACCATCTTGTCCTCTGTCGTCCCCTTCTCCTTCTGCCCTCAATCTTTCCCAACATCGGGGTCTTTTCCAGGGAGTCTTCTATTCTCATGAGGTGGCCAAAGTATTGGAGCCTTGGCTTCAAGATCTGCCCTTCCAGTGAGAACTCAGGGCTGATTTCCTTAAGAATGGAGAGGTTTGATCTTCTTGGGATTCTCAAGAGTCTCCTCCAACACCATAATTCAAAAGCATCAATTCTTTGGCGATCAGCCTTCTTTATGGTCCAGCTCTCACTTCTTAAGGTAAGTAGCAGGCCCTAATCATATTGTTAAGTAGCTAACATAATATGCAGTTCAGTCATGAACTTTGTGAGTCCACTGAAAGGTCTTGGGATGTTCAATATTGCAGCACCGCTGAAGCTTTATAAGGTAGAAGAAGTCTCAAAGAGAGATTACTGGCCATCCAGATGTTGCTGAACTATAAATCCCATCAGCCCCAGCCATAATGGCCAATGGCCGGGGAACATGGGAGTTGTAGTTCTGCCATAACCAGAGGGCCAAACGTTCCTCACATCTAAATATACTTCCCACACTAGCTGTAATAACGGTTTGTTCATAAACATGAAGAAACTGTAGAAGTGAATCTGCTTCATCTGACTATATTAACTTTTCATTATTACTTTAAGACAATGAGCCGAGCAGTAGCTATAATTAATACCCTGACCAGACCAAACCAAACATCCAGACTGCCACGAAAGACTTCTCGTATGTTCATGAAGTTCCTTATACGGTTAGGGTAACTGTCAACAGCAGACTTTCTGGCTCGAAACAACATTCTTATTATAGTAACGACTCCATCACAGATACCACACTGAAGACTGACCTTCAGCTAAGGTGGCGGAACTGGTGTGGATTTCTTTGCTAGGCAGCATGTCAGTCCCACAGAGTTCCATTCTCAAGTAAACAAAGAGGTTCGCATTTATATTAACAGGATTAAAGACTGAGATTTATCTGAATTTAGCACATTTTTAATGACACGGAGACAGGGAGCAGAGCACTACTTCCATCTTATTGCAATTTTAGACTTTTCCTTTCTTCAAAAAATAAAAATTGCACAACCCTGCTGGTAAAATTAGATTTGAAAGGCTTCATCATTAAAAAGTAGTCTTAGGAGAATGGACGGTTGAAGACTCTTTTTCTGAGACACAGTGCCCATCTCTGCACCAAAATTCAAGATAAAAAACTCTTCATATATATGAGTAGCAAGGGTGACGATGCACAAGTGCTTGGTCCCTGTAATGAATGCATATTATGTATGTACCTTTTCTGTTTCAGAGGTGCCATGTGATGCAGCTTCTTTCTGCATTCAGTATGGATGGGACAGCCCCTTTAGCCATTGCCCCTAGTAGAAAGATAAACCCTGAGTAGGTTCATTTATCGATTCTAGTCAAATCTGCAGCAAATTTACAAAATCACCAGATTTCAGTTTATGGGTTGCATTCCATTTAAGAATATATAAATGTTCAGTATGTAAAAACGTCCCGTATATAGAAAACAATCAGACCAAAGGCTTCATCTTACTCTTGATGTGCTAAATTACTGCTTGCAGAGCTTTTTTTTTTATAATGTAAGCATTTTTTAAAATGTCAGCCCCACTCACACACAATACTGGAAATCTGCTGAACCATGATCACAAGCTGCAGGTCTACCCTTGTACTGCTGGCACAAAATTTCAAAATGAAGACACTGAAATACATTCACCCAATAACAGAATTTAGTAGTACCTCAGGTTACATACGCTTCAGGTTACAGACGCTTCAGGTTACAGACTCCGCTAACCCAGAAATAGTACCTCAGGTTAAGAACTTTGCTTCAGGATGAGAACAGAAATCATGCTCCGGTGGTGTGGCAGCAGCAGCGGGAGGCCCTATTAGCTAAAGTGGTGCTTCAGGTTAAGAACAGTTTCAGGTTAAGAACGGACCTCCAGAATGAATTAAGTTAATAATCCGAGATACCACTGTAGTTGTTATGTCAGTGCACCATGTATTCTTCATCATGACAGACTAAGGCTGCAATCCGAACCATGTCTAGTCAGAGGTAAATTCCGCTGAACACAATGTAGCTTACTCGCAGGTAAATGGGATTAGGATTGTTACCCAAAAGATTAGCTATATATAGCAGGAGTAATTATAATAAAAAAAGTTATTTAGGGGATTTGAATTTAATTCTAAATTATATACCGGAAACGTGGGAGATTACAAGGGGTCAAAAAAATTGGATGTACCGTGCCATATTAGAAGCAAAAAAACTTGTTTTGTTGAATTGGAAGAGCCGCAAAAAGATCCCATTGAGCACATGGATTGACAATATGGACAGACTAGTTACATATGAACGAATTGCACATCGACGCAGATTAAGAATGGATAAATATGAAGAAATATGGAAGGATTGCTTAAGAGATAAGGCAGAAAGTGGTGGGAAGTAGGGGGAGGAGAGGTGGGGAAATATTGTTAAAAAGGTGTAGTTATAGGTATATGAGTACTCAAATCTGAATTGTTAAATTGTGTTATTAGTGTTATTGTGGTTTTTGTTGTATGTGTTTTTTGTGGTTGCTGTTTGTAAATAAAAAAAATTTAAAAACAGATTAGCCTCTGCACCTGCAAAAAATAACAAACGAATTTGCATTGTACTTTTAACATCATGTCAACTACTGAAATAAGAGTGGAGATGCCCCATTGATCAGGCTGAAATAAATGGGGAAACTCAACTGTTTACAGGAACAAGATGTAAAGAGGCCTGTTGAGAACTATTCTTATCAGATACAGATGACAGATAACAGGTTAAACTCTTTCAAGGACAGTGGGAACAGCAAGAGACTTGTTCTCTGGGAGGGATAAAGATACAGAGAGATGTTAATGGGCAAGCCCTTATTTCCTTTCTAAAAAAAAATAGCAGTGCTGGTCTAAATATGTTGAGCTCCTGCCAGTGAGATTTTGTCTGTGATATATAGAACTCAAAACCAGAATCTGGCACAGAGTTGCTTCTATGGGAAGCAATACTCGAACAATTATGTAAGTCGTTGCCAGGCAGGTATGTATGTACTTATTCCTACCCTGTACTGAAAAGTTGTCTTTGGCTAGATCTACCTGTCACTCTTTGCTCTCCGCATGGAATGTACTAGCCAGATGTAACAGAAGAGATAAGCAGGTTCCAATCAAATGGTTATTGCCACACATTTACTTATATGCTCTCACATCTGCAATAAAAAAGTGAGTTATTGCCTGCTTACGTTCCCCCATTAAGCGTGGCCAAACAAAACACAAGCCAGAGAATCTGTTGCCGGTACACAGCAGCGCCCGTAGCCAGAGTTTGTAATGCCTGTTGCACATTCCCATCCAGTAATTCTGCACTCTAGGGCTAGTGAGTAAATCAAAAGGCATTTCTTGAAGGATGATTAAGCAACACGCAGGCCAAAAAAAAGCGTTAAGGGTAAAGGCGAGGGCAATGGGAGAGAGAGGGCAGGGTGTGTCGTGCTCAAGATATTCAAAGCTTTGAGCAATGGAAATATCCCGCATCTTATGCAATATCACAGTTCGACAAAATGTGAGTAATAGTTTCCTAATAAAATAAGAGGTGGCAATTATTCCACGCGGCCCCCCCCCCCCGAAATGGAGAGGAAGAAAGATCCACAACAGGAGTAACTATCTACGCAGAATCTTTTTCGAACATATACAATCTAAAATGGAGGCGCCTTGGCTGGGGCCCCGAAGGCACTGCTATAATTCAAAGAATAATAACAGGGTGAAGCTACATTAAAACTGTCTTAACTTTGAACTCCAGAGCTAGTGGCAACTCGTATTGGAACTTCAAAAAGGGATCGTTCAATTTGCAGCACAGCAACATTATTGAGGGGGGCGGGAAATGAGATCTAATGCCTTCATGTTGTGCCATAAATGTATGTCAGAATGGGAGGTACAGGAGTTCTTCTTATGAGATAAGAGGAGATATGTAATATTAAAGATCTCATTAAAGCTTTCTCTTTTTTTAAAAAAAGAAGAATCGGAACAAAACCAGCGATTTACTGAAACCCAGGCCCAAAGCTATTAGTGAGACTACTTTGAAACTGAAGCGTTTGAGGACGATGCACCAACAGATCCATTTTAGAGACTGTTACTTCAAAGAGTCTAGGGTGCAGAGATGGTGACTTCCAAGTGCTGCCTGGAAGAGCAGCAACAAGGCATGGGATGATGCACCAAAGCAGCTGTCCCTGTTGGTACTATTGAGCTACATAGACCCACTGCAATGCACAGCTGCTCAAAAGCTTTCTGGACAAAGCCAGAATGACTGCAGAACGTATGTTGGCCGGAGATGGGTGGTGGCATTTTGACAGCTGTCATCTATGAAGCATCATCTTGAAGATCTTTTAGCTTAAGAGAGATAGTTGCCTCATGTCATTGGCACCCCCAACGGCATTCTTTTAAAAAAGCAGCCTAAATTAAATAAGTGGCATTCCTATAATAATGCCCCAAATCCATCCCTTGAAGCTCTTCCTCATGGAGCTTCCCCCTTGAAGCTCTTCCTTCTAAATCAGGGGTAGGCAACCTAAGACCTGTGGGCCGGATGCGGCCCAATTGCCTTCTCAATCCGGCCCACGAACAGTCCGGGAATCAGTGTGGTTTTACATGAGTAGAATGTGTGCTTTTATTTAAAATGCATCTCTGGGTTATTTGTGGGGCATAGGAATTTGTTCATTCCCTCCCCCCTAAAATATAGTCCGGCCCCCCACATGGTCTGAGGGATGGCGAATCAGCCCATGGATGAAAAAGGTTGCTGACCCCTGTTCTAAATAATCCATTAGAGGTTGTTGGATTGACCCAACAGAGCCATGCTTTTTACCTGGAGATGTTTTGAACTGAGCCTTTAACTTCTCAGGAAGCTGCTCAGCTTGCTAGTTATAGGTTTCTTCCCCACTCTTTGAACACAGATATGTAGTATCAGCATGCAAAGCTGCAATCCAAAACTCTTGTGCAGAGCAATCCCATGCAAGTCCTACTAAGTTGAGTGGGACTTAAAGCAGAGTCTGTGCAGGATTGAAGCCCCAGTCTTATATGGAAAGCATTTTGCCCAACAAGACCTAGGTCCAAACAAATCTATTTATGGACAAGGATGTAAGAAATCTGAAAGCACACAGGCTACCTGGATTAGAAACTGAACTTAGACCTTTAAACAGTGGAAAGGGTAAGGTGAATACCTCGTCCAGTACTGACTTTCAACTTTCTTTGAGCTTTTACCTATAATGCAAAGCGAAGAGAGCTTGGAAAGGCAGTCCCAAAGTAATAAAAATCTTGCCAATATGACTAGAGACGACTCCCAAGATGCACCAGGAATGGGAACTCTTAAATATCACCAGCAACTGAGAGTTTTGATTAGCAGTCAGAAATTATAGTTTGCTTTTCGCCCACCTTCTACACGTTTTCTTTATTGATGCCAAGGGTCACCTGCCTGTTGGCACATTTTCAAGCTAGAGAAGCTGTCATGGGCACCCCCACTCACTGCAACGAACCACACACCGCAACCTGTTCTATTGGCTCCAATGACATCTTTCTTCCAAGCCTTGATTTCAGCGGGGAGAAGGGAATCTGCGTGCACCAGGGGTAATCTTCTGTGGGCGCACCCATACCTTGGGGGTGCCATGTCTTGGCGGCCCCTGATTTAAGTAGTTACTATTTTATTTTATCCCATGTCCCACTAAAGAACCTGGGGCCGCACAGTTTTATCCTAATACTCCTAAAGCAAGGGTAGGTTGGGTAGGCTGAGAAGGAGTGATGGCCTCAAAGTCACTTTGTGAGCTTCACAGCTGAGTGGCAATTTGAATTCTGGTTGGTGCAGCACTCTTGACAACTGCATTATGCTGGCTGTAAACATATACAAGTCCTGAGCTTCATTCCCCCCCCCCATAGGATGGCATGACATTAAAGGGGACCCCTGACCATTAGGTCCAGTTGTGACCAACTCTGGGGTTGCGGCGCTCATCTCGCTTTATTGGCCGAGGGAGCTTCCGGGTCATGTGGCCGGCATGACTAAGCTGCTTCTGGCGAACCAGAGCAGCGCACGGAAACGCCGTTTACCTTCCCGCCGGAGCGGTACCTATTTATCTACTTGCACTTTGACGTGCTTTGGAACTGCTAGATTGGCAGGAGCAGGGACCGAGCTCCACCCGCGTCCCGGCATGACATTAGGATGGTATTATCAGAAATGGGAAAGCAAAGCGGTCTCATGGTAATTTCTTTAGAGGTTAGCTATACAAGCTTGAAAGGATCAGGGATTTTGGTCACTGTTCTACCAAATTTTCAGCAACAACACTGGGTCAATGGACCATTAAGTTAACAGGTGAGGTCCATTGCTTTAACAGAGGAAATGACTATTGCCCTCTTCTTGAGCAAACCAGGAATTATGAAGAATACAGAGCAAGACTTCACTGGTAGCAAACTGTTCTTTTCTACCCTTTATCTGAATTGGCAGGGGCCCTTTTTTCATAGAGAGTATGCTTTGTTTTCAAAGGGTGTTGACTGTTCCAGCGCAGAGGTGGGCAGGCTTGCAAGATTTCTCCTTGGTTTCTTTTTTAACTGAAAGCCAGACTCTGCTGCCAAAAAGATACACACTTATGAATTTTAAGTATTCTGAGCCAGGAATCAAGTTTCTGAAAATCAGAACTGAACATAGCTCACAGTCCTTACAAACAAAAATATGCTCCTGGTTTACTACTACCCCACTTTCAGGGAGAAGAGACATTTTGCTGGTGCTATTGTTAAACAATTGAGAAGTCCTTGCCCATCTACTACAGATTATCCAAAGATCTGCCCAGAGATCCAGATACCCAGGGGCAGGCATGCTTATTTCTGCTCTCTTATTTCTGAGATTCTTATCCAGCCGCACCAGCTAACAAGGAACCCAGAGATCCACAGGAGGTTTACATTGTTATGTTAAAACAGCTAGTCATTCACTAGTCATAGCATGACAGGAAACTCTTCCCCTTCACTAACACTTTTGACATTTGCTCAGGGATTTTTTTTTTCAACAGTTCTGTACAAAAATGCGATTTTTCGCAGCAAGTTATTCCTTGCCAGATCTACATTAATCACTATTATCATTACACCATTCTGTTTCAAAAAGTTGAGTTCCTTTTTTGAAAAGCAACACGAAATCTTCTACTGACCTGCACTTTTATAAAATCAATATTTTAAAAGGAGCTCAACTTTTGGAAACTAACCAGTGTCATTCATGTTTAAGATTTTTCTTTGGTTACTTTCCCTTCGTAAGGTCATATAAAGTGGTTCTACTGCATTCTTTTGTTGCAAGGCATTTCAATAATAATAAGTAGAAATCTATGGGGGGTGGGGAATAAATCAAGATCTGACAAGTCTCACATCACAACCTTTTTGTTTTTAAATGAAAAGAAAAACCCAATAGAACAGCCCAGGACTCCTATAGGGTTCTCTTTGAGTGCAAGTGTGCTGAAAACTAAAACTTATTTTTAAGATGTAATCTGGAGATTGATTAGTTCTGGGGGAAATTAAGCAGTGATCAAAAATATTGGGGAAGGGGAATTATTGACACTTCTTACAGTCACTCTTTGTGCTACTACAGCATTTAGGATATTAAGTCAAACATGTGAGAAATGAAGTAAATGGAAAACAGCTGCTTCCTCTCAACTCCTCCTAGATTATCCTGGCAACTCTGGACTATTTCCAATTGGGCACATTTTATAATTAGCGTTATTACAATTCCACCACCCTGCATTCTGTTTCTGCAACTGATTCTGTCAGTCGTCAGTGTTAAACTCAAAAGACACCCAGAGCTGTCTTAAGTTAACCATTAATTTCCTCACCACCACTCACCTCAGCTTCTGCTCAGGTAACCCTTGAAGACCCAGGCTATCTGGACGGTCCCGTCGCCTCCTATACAGACCTGAATGCGATAATTCTTTCAGCTGTAACGCAGTCATTTTTGCTCTACCCACAACAGTTGCTCCCCTCCCAGAGCACACAAGAGCTCCTGTTGAACAGCACAACTGCCAAGATGCTCGGAGGGAAGACGTCTCTCAGAGAGACTGCACACCTGCGCTGATCTGAATTGCAAGTCTCTCTCCTCACAGGCAGTTTGCTGCTCTGCTTCCTGTTTCAGATAGGTACACACCCTCCAGAACGGACGGCACTGTGTTTCCTTTAGCGAGTTAAGCCTCCTACCTAAGGGATGCTTCTGTGAGAAGCTAGGGCTTCAGCTGTTTCGGCACCCAGAAGCAAATGGAACCACTCACTGTGCACCAAAACTGCCACAAACAACAACAAGAAACCTCTTCCTGCCAGTTTCAAGAAGCTGAAAATCTTCAGCTAAGGATCAACTAAACGGTTACACCACCATGAAGTCTAACAAAAGCAAAACCTATTAGCACTTCATTGATGAGGGAAGGAAGGCCTGTGGTTTTCTACCTAAGAATTAATTCGGTGTTTAAGGTGGTTTTATATATATATATCTAAAAAATGAAAAGTAGTGAAAGACAGTAAGACAGGAAAAATACACGAAAGTTTCCCTTAACTTTGAAATACAATGCTGTAGGAGGACTTAAGTTCACGAGCAAAAATAGAAAAGTCCAAAATTGTGAGTATTTTTCTGTCCAGGTTGCAAACACCAAAGGCTACGTCATTCATCACTCATCACTTTTCCAATGTGCTTTGGGACAAGGTCCACTGGAAACTAGGGAAACAAGGAGGGTATATAAAAGGCTTTCCTGCAAAAGAGGAAGCTGGCAAACCGGAGATTTCTAAGTCATGCATGCCTCATTTAACCTTGTGATAAAAGCCTAGTGTGATTTGCATTAGGCATAATAAAATGATTCGCATTATAACAAAAAAAACGATCACGTATCATGCCACCCACAGGAATTAAAATGTGAAGAAACAACAAAATGAACACATATATGACACAAAGAAAATGTGTCTGTGATGGTTGATCTTTTTGTTTAGAAGTATCTTAGTTGAGAGCCGGTGTGATGTAGTGGGAAGGCTGTTGGACGAGGACCTGGGAGACCAGAGTTCAAGACCCCACTCGGCTATGAAGCTCAATTGGGTGATCTTGGGCCAATAGCTCTCTCTCTTTCTCCATCTAACCAACCTCACAGGTTGTTGTGAAGATAAAACTGTGGTAACCACCTTGAGCTCCAAGGAGATACAGTGGTACCTCGGGTTACAGACGCTTCAGGTTACAGACTCCGCTAACCCAGAAATATTACCTCGGGTTAAGAACTTTGCTTCAGGATGAGAACACAAATTGTGCTCTGGTGGCGCGGCAGCAGTGGGAGGCCCCATTAGCTAAAGTGGTGCTTCAGGTTAAGAACAGCTTCAGGTTAAGAACGGACCTCTGGAACGAATTAAGTTCTTAACTAGAGGTACCACTGTAATTGTACTAAATGATAATAAGACAACTGTATCCGTAATGCTCATATGCTTTGTGAAGAACATCCCATTAAGAATAGCATTAAGAACAGAACAGTAGTCCTGTGGAATCAAAGCAAAGTTCTGCCTAATTTGGGATCAGGTTTCCTTCCAGTGGCCAGCTAGCTGTTTCTAGGAAGCCCACGGCACAACAACAACTGCTCCCTCCACTTTTTCACATGAACACAAGAGTCTGCTGGAACGGGCCACTGGCCCATCTAGTCCAGCATTCTGTTCTCACAGTAGCCAACCAAGATGCCTAGGGGAAACGAACGAGCAAAATCAAGACACAAGAGCATTATGCCCTCTTGCAGTTTCCAGCAGTGGGTGCTGAGAAGTACTACTGCCTCCCACCACAGAGGCAGAGCGTAGCCACCATAACTACTAGTAGCCACCACCAATAGCTACCCAACTGGTACGCAAGAGATACACAGTGGCGGAACATGGAGGTTCGATTCAGCAATCCAGGTTAAGGAGAATTGATCCAGAATAATTCCAACTATGCCTATTTAGAAATCCTATTGAATTAAATAAGAGCAAATCCCAGGTAAGGGACGCAGGTGGCGCTGTGGGTTAAACCACAGAGCCTAGGGCTTGCCGAAGGTCAGAGGTTCGAATCCCTGCGACAGGGTGAGCTCCCGTTGCTTGGTCCCTGCTCCTGCCAACCTAGCAGTTCGAAAGCACATCAAAGTGCAAGTAGATAAATAGGTACCGCTCAGGCGGGAAAGTAAACGGTGTTTCCTTGCACTGCTCTGGTTCGCCAGAAGCGGCTTAGTCATGCTGGCCACATGTACGCCGGCTCCCTCAGCCAATAAAGTGAGATGAGCGCCGCAACCCGAGAGTCAGCCACGACTGGACCTAATGGTCAGGGGTCCCTTTACCTTAATCCCAGGTAAGTGGGGCTATGGTTGCAGCCTTATTCTTGGTAAATGCTTGGGTGATGGGAGTTTCCCTGCTCCCCTCCCCTATGTTCCATTGCACAAGTAGAAATCTTTAAGCTCATGGAAGACTGAATGCAACCCCATGATATAGACATGCGTTTAAGAATGTTTTCATACAATTTGCAAAGAGATGAGGCACGATCCTTTTGTTGGATCCTTTCATTACGGAGGTCAGGTTCACAGCTACCGGGAGTGCATCACTGCTGGTCTCTACTGTCTTTGTTAAACAGAAGGCCTTGTATGCTTACCCAAAGGTGGAACATACCAGCCTGCACTATAACCAGCAACCAAGACACTATGCATTGTTAAGGCCTCTTCAAACCACCCAATCCTTCCCCCTTTCTCAGTTTCCAGTAAGTAGGTTATGTCTTCTTGGACCCAGCCATGAAGAATCCGCTTCTGCTAAGAAGATTGCATGTGATGGGGCTGATTCGCTGAACATGTGGAGAGCTGCTTGTCCTGCGTCCAATTGCTGTGTGCTGACAAACCCACGTATTGCCCAAGCATGGCTCCCACTGTGCTTGAGGAACCAATTTTCTACACAGTGTGTCCTTGCACACCTGCTTGGAAGGGGCAGGATTTTGTTCACACCCACTTTAAGAAGTAGAGACAAATTCCAAATCAGCCCTCATTTAGAATGCACATCTGGAGAGTAAGAAATTTGGGGTGGGGGGCGAGAGGAAGATCCTGATATTTGCCTAAACATGCAACATTCCATTTTTCAAGTGGGAGAGCTTCAGCTAACTCTCCCAACATGCAGCAGGTGAAAAATAAGGAAGCAACAGCTTCCTAAAATCTTTCATTAGCGGTTTTTAAGAGGCAATTAGTACTCTCTCACAGTTAACAATTCATGTGGCAGGGCTGTTGGGTTTTGTTATGTTCTTAAAGAAATCAGCAGGAGTAACTCTTACAAGAACATAATTGGTACACGTGTCAGCATTGCCATTTCTGTCATAGGAAAAAAGTGAACGCACAGGAGATATTTATTAAAGAGAAAACTAGGGCAACATTTGAAAGTTGTGGGTGTAACGGGAGAAACAGAGAGGTTTTGCTCAAATAGAGTTGTTTGCAGTTATCCTTCGATGTTTGCTATTTAAAACTAATAAGGCAAAATCCAAACAAGAGAAATGCTACCACACACCCTTTCTGTTGCAAATGAGAGCGTATTTTGCTAGCTCCAAAGTACATCATGTGAACCTACAGCTTGTTTGCATGAATGGCTGCCAAATGGAGGTCAGCAGATGTTTGTGTAGCCATATCTGCCCCAATCTAGCACGGCTTCTTCCAAGGTCAAAATCCTGGTTGCAATGCACTTGTAGAAAAATTCACAAACAGATCCAGGCATGAACTTCTTTGAAGCCTAATCTTCTGATGACAATCAACATGGCACAATCTCATTTTGCCATAACACCATACATTTTGTACGGTTTCTGAAGCCGTTCCACCCATTCAGCCATCTTTTCAGTGGCTTTATTTTAACAACTAAATTTACGAAGTCTTAAATGGAACTGGGAAAGGATTTCCCAATCAGAGATAAGTGAAATGCTAGTAGCTTTTCTTGCAGGGGCGGGAAATCTATTCTGTGTACGTCTCTCTCTCTCTCTCTCTCTCTCTCTCTCTCTCTCTCTCTCTCTCTCACACACACACACACACACACACACACTCACAGACTTAGGGTGCAATCCTATACTCTTCTGATAGTACGCCTCAGTGAAATCAACTGGACTTACTCCTGAGTATAGATGTATAGTATCGCGCCATCAGTAGCAGTAATATTGCTGAGGTACAAGCATCTTGGGTTCCCACCCCACAAATTCAATATGCAGTAATGGCCTCTCACCCTTTTTCGAACACCCTCCCTTGTGGAGTGTTCCCTCAGCCTCCTCTCCTCTTCTTTCCACTCCCCATGGGGGTCCTCTGGGCAGTTGCTGCTTCCGCCCCTGATCTCTGAGCTGCACACCACCCTCGCCCCAAAGAGAGGTGCTCCCCAGAGGCAGAGTGGAGCTTATAGCCAGGGATGCTGCGACGAACAGCTGTGCAAGCCTTCAGGAATTAGAGACACAAGAGGGCATCAGAGGAGGGAGGGGAGGGAAGGAAAGAGGGACAGAGGCCAGTGTTGCACACCTGACCATCACTCAAGGTGCCCCAGGGTGCCACAGCACACTGGTGGAAAGCCACTGCCTTAGCCTGCTGCCTCTTCAGGCCCCAGCCAATTTTTTTTCTAGGCCCCTGCTCTTTAATTTCTTGTCTCATAGGTTCTTCTCTTCTGTAGCATCTCAACAACAGCCAGAAAACCATAAGACTGTCTCTCACCTGTGGGGCAGGTCAGCTAGTCACAGGCAGAAGTTACAACTGAAGGAAGATTTATTTATCATACAGCAACATTGGTTTGGAAAACTAAAACAATGAAATAACGTAGGCCAGAAATGCACACTTGAGGAGCCGGCAGGGGGAGAGGGAGCACAACGCTTCACAGAATATTTAGTTACTTCCAAGGTAAGTTTTGCAATATGTTCTTCAATTTAGAACCCTGGAATAAATAGGTTGCTCTTTACGTCTAAATTCTGCAGCTTTGTAATTCTCTGCAAAAGGTTTTCCTCTCCTTTCCTGTAACACCTAACTGTAGGTGAATAAGCCTCTTAACCCTTGGCTTGTTTATATAAACTAGGGACCTGAGGCTATTTAGTCAGGCTTGTTCTCCTGAGCCAACAGTCCTTGTAAACACAGACAGGAAATCTCATTATTTTTAAGCTCTCTTGCACATAGTCTCAGCTAGTTCTTTGCTTGTGCCCACCTCTGCATATCCAGAAGATGATGATTGTGCTATTGTTTAAATGGCCATTTATTCTGAAATGATAGAGAAATGATCCCTAGCCGCTTAATTACATAAGGGGGAGATTTGCTGACTTTCATTTCACTTCAGCCTCGGGATTCACCACCTCTTAAGTGTGTAAACAAGACAGAGACTGAAGTGAGGGTGTTATTATAAAAATTACTGGTTGTGTAAATGAGCATTTCGTACAAACCATCTTTAGCAGACTTGTAGTGGTTCAGCTACCTTATTTTGTTTATAGAAGTATATACCACCCTCTCGCAAAACATCAGGGCAACGCACACCAACAAATAAACATTTAAAAGCAATACGAAACAATCACTAAAACGACTGGCCACTTTGTCAAGCAGTTTCAAAATAAACATGATGAACAGATCAAGATTTCTTCGCCCTGGATGAAAATCCTCAACGCTTGCTCGATTTGTGAGAAATTCTGGGTATCAGGCAACACTTACATGGCAGTAATATTTAACTTGTCCTTTCCCTAGTCAGCTTTCAATGAACTTCAACCTAATGCCTGAAATGTATAGATAGACATGGATAACACATTATCTGCGTCTGCACATTTCAATCACTACACAGAAGTATAGCTAGAACTTTTCAGAGCCAGCCCAAATGTTTTTTACAGCCAGCTTGGTGTGTACAGGATTCGGCAGTAGGCAAGTTTAGCATCCAGGTGAGAAGGGCAATGTTCAACAGAAGGAAATATAATCCAGAACAGACTGCTTTCCTTGGCTTCAGGGAAAGACTTGCTAGCTTAGCATCAACTACCAAATCAGATATGAAAGCAGCTGGGTTCTTGTTATGAGACACTGGGGCACGACCAGAAACCCTGGCTTAGCCAGCATTCATAATGCACTAGCATCTTTGCTAAACATAATGCCCCTCCCTGTCACCATCTTAGAAATTTCTCCAGGTGACCCAAACACTTGTCCTTCTGCTTTTGGGGTGACTCATGAATGGGGACTAAGTAGAATCTCCACGGACAACACCCAGT
This sequence comes from Podarcis melisellensis, assembly GCF_964234715.1. Lineage (NCBI taxonomy): Eukaryota > Metazoa > Chordata > Lepidosauria > Squamata > Lacertidae > Podarcis > Podarcis melisellensis. The sequence goes on from NC_138531.1 coordinate 28,175,593, forward strand.
TACTTTCTTGACATCCAAGCAGAAAGAGGCTCTTCAAGCTGGAATAAATAAAAAGGTGGCTTTTCAAACTACCATTCACTTTTCCTAAGCATTCAAATTGTATGTTTAAGTAGCTAGAATCTGTTGTGGAGCTAAGCAAAAGCTTCTGAGCATCCAGTGACAGAGCCATTCAACAAAAGTGAAGACTCGCTTTGGAGACCTTAAACATAATTCTTGTAAACAAAAACAAAGTGAAAATGGTAGTCTGTGCATCATGTGCTCTCCCCTTTTGATACAAAATGTTCCTGTAGTTAAAACAGAATCTTGATTCCCCTCCGCCTTTTAAGTCACTCTGTCTCAACTATGATACTACCTACTCCATCACCAAAAAGAGAACAAGTCATGTCCAAGGAATTTCCTTCCTGTACACAAAATTATGGTTCAAATTGGGTCTGTTTCTGGCCAAACTAGAAGGCTTCCTAATAATACTTCCCTATCCTCAGAGTATAGGGACGTGAGTGGCGCTGTGGGTTGTGCTTACAACAGGGTTAAAAACCACACAGCCTAGGGGTTCGAATCCGCATGACGGGGTGAACTCCCATTGCTCGGTCCCTGCTCCTGCCCACCTAGCAGTTTGAAAGCACGTCAAAGTGCAAGTAGATAAACAGGTACTGCTCCGACGGGAAGGTAAATGGCATTTCCATGCACTGCTCTGGTTCCCCAGAAGCGGCTTAGTCATGCTGGCCACATGACCTGGAAGCTGTACGCCAGCTCCCTGGGCCAGTAAAGAAAGGTGAGCTCCGCAACCTCAGAGTCGTCCGCAACTGGACCTAACGGTCAGGGGTACCTTTACCTTTATCCTCAGAGTAATTTCTGCATCTCTTAAGCTGCAGAAGGGAGTGACATGCAAAGAGTTGCTAGGCAGTTAATGAATTTAAGAAGGACATGCCTTTCAGCTTGTTTACCATGCAGGGAAGAGGTGGGAGCAAATACTCATTTGTTGTAACTAAGATTTTACCTAGGTCTGTGCTGGAAAACAAGAGTTACTTCTCTCCCTCTGCAAGGCAAAACAAACAAACAAAACAAAGCACAAAACGTGTACCACTTGGCTGTGCCCAAGGAAATAGTGATTCAGCAAACAAATTAGCCTAGCACACCTAGTCAGTGTAGGCTACTTCCCTATTTATAGAAAACACTGTATGATCACACGTCAGCATATAATTTTAATAAAAGGCACCGGCAGGATGCAGTGGTCAGTAAATATTTTTTTTTACCACAAAGCTAGGAAAGCAGGTAGGAGGGAAAAAAGAGAAGGAAACTCCCAGTGCTTGAATGAAGATTTATTTCAGGCCTGACACATTTTAGAACAATCCCTCTAAGGGGGGGGGGTACTATAAAAATACAAATAATACATATGTAAACAAGAAATTGCAGTAGTGAAATAGGTTCTCATTGACTCATACTGGATGAATCTGAAACGGAATTGTCAAATTACTTAAAAGAATCCCTCCCCCCCCCGCCCACAAAAAAACCCAACAACTTAGAATACATTTTAAGAAAGCAAGGCAAGTACAAGCAGAAGCATGTGAGAAGTAGAATGGCAGCAGCACCCTCCTGCCAGTACCGTGTTTGAGATTGGAGGAGGAACAGGTTGGCAGTAGCATCCTGATGGGCTGCAGCCACCAACCCAGGGCTCCCCCAGCTTCACCCCACCACCACTGAAGTGCCACTGCCACTCTGTCCTCCTCATGTGCCACACCTGGCAAGGATTACATCTCCAAGTGGCCTACTGGAAAGACCAGTTGACACAGACCTTAGTCCACCTTCTCTCCTCTTGTTACCCTGGGTAAAGAACTCAGGAGCCCAGAGGCCTCTAATAACTTCCATCTATTGTCCGATCTCCCATTTGACCCAAATTAAATCACCATTGGGAAGGGCTCAGATATGTCCAATGTGGTGGGTATGGGAAGGAAGAAATGTGTCCCGTTGAAATTATTTTACAGTGGTACCTGGGGTTACAGACACTTCAGGTTACAGAGTCTGCTAACCCAGAAATAGTACCTCGGGTTAAGAACTTTGCTTCAGGATGAGAACAGAAATTGCACGGCGGCAGTGCAGTGGCAGCTAGAGGCCCCATTAGCTAAAGTGGTGCTTCAGGTTAAGAACAATTTCAGGTTAAGAATGGACCTCCAGAACGAATTAAGTTCTTAACCCGAGGTACCACTGTACTACCATTAGCCAAATCTCTAGAGATGACAGCATTGGTGTGTGGCAAAACAAACAAAAACAAAACAATACAAAACAAAACAAAAAAAACATCCCAGGGTAAAAACAGTAACTACAGAATACCCTGTCATAGTTTTCATTGTACAGTCGTACTTCAGAAGTCAAACGGAATCCGTTCCGGAAGTCCATTCGACTTCCAAAGCATTCAACCTCCAAATCGCAGCTTCCGATTGGCTGCAGGCAATTGGAAGCTGCAGAAAGCCCGTCAGATGTTCGGCTTCCAAAAAAAGTTTGAAAACTGGAAGAGTCACTTCCGGTTTTCAATCGTTTGGGAGCCAAGACGTCTGAGTTCCAGGGTGTTGGACAACCAAGGTACAACTTATGCTCCAGCGTAGCCTAATCTGAAAGACCCAACCTTTTGTCCTTATCTGGCTCTCATATTCAGGACAGTTAGAGAATACACACTAGAGATATATTTCCACCCTTGCACGTCAACTGTTGTATTAGGACACTATCCTGGCTGTAAACAGGGACTTTCCCTCCAGGTAACGTAGGAATTTATTTTTAAAAAGATTTATAGACCGCTTAATAATAAAACTCTCCAAGCAGCATAGACAATATCATTAATAATTTTTAAAAAAGCAAAAATACACAGAATGGTCCAAACACAAGTACAGTGGTACCTTGGGTTACATACGCTTCAGGTTACATACGCTTCAGGTTACATACTCCGCTAACCCAGAAACAGTGCTTCAGGTTAAGAACTTTGCTTCAGGATGAGAACAGAAATCGTGCTCTGGCGGCGCGGCAGCAGCAGGAGGCCCCATTAGCTAAAGTGGTGCTTCAGGTTAAGAACAGTTTCAGGTTAAGAACGGACCTCCGGAACGAATTAAGTACTTAACCTGAGCTACCACTGTATAGATAAGGTAATTATTAATAAAACACAACAACAAAATCAGCAAAAGGCTTCAAAACAAAGATTAACTAAATTTGGTTCTCATATTGGAGATTTCTCATTTCAAGCTGCTGTATTTCTTCCTTACGGTTGTAGACTAACAGGCTACCTGCATGTTATACTCTAACATATGTTATAATGCCCTGGCATAGTGTCTATGGTTGTTTTTTTTTAACCCAGTCTCTTTTGGAAAGAGAAATATAGAGCAGGGCGTGGTGAGAGAGGGGAATTTAGAGCAGAGATGTCCGTAGGGTGTGGTGAAACTGAACCATTTCCCCACTCCAAATCACCCTCTCATATGACTTCCTCTCCCTTGCGTGGTTCAAAAACCCATGTTTGCCAAAAGACTACTGGAAATTCTACTTCCCTTATAGCAGTGCACATAAATTCTCCCATGTGACTTCTACGCTAGAACTATAACTGAATAGGATTTTACCACTGCATAAAGCGTGGGTAAGCAAACTAAGGCCCAGGGGCCGAATCCGGCCCAATCGCCTTCTAAATCTGGCCTGCAGATGGTCCGGGAATCAGCCTGTTTTTACATGAGTAGAATGTGTCCTTTTATTTAAAATGCATCTCTGGGTTATTTGTGGGGCCTGCCTGGTGTTTGTACATGAGTAGAATGTGTGCTTTTATTTAAAACGCATCTCTGGGTTTTTTGTGGGGCATAGGAATTTGTTCATACCCCACCCCATAATATAGCCCGCCCCCCCAAAAGGTCTGAGGGACAGTGGACTGGCCCCCTACTGAAAAACTTTGCTGACCCCTGGCATAAAGGTTGGACACAGATGCGGACACCAGCCCACCAAGGTTTGTTTTACTTGAAATAAAAGCTCATACTGTTACCTATCAGGCAATCAGTTTTGCAACATCTCCCTCTGCTGATAGACTGCCTAATGTGCTGTCTTTCTATGTCAACGTTGTATATACTGTATCCTCTGGTTATTCAACACATTCGTCCAATTTGCTTCCTTTCTTATTCTCACCAGCCTGTATAAAACCTTGCATGTTGGTCATCTTTGAATAAAGTTTTATTTCATGTGTACATTTAGGAACTGGCCAGCAGAGACCTTCCCTATTTCTACTGCTCTTTTTATAAAGATAATGTTGTTTAGTATTAGACAACCTTAATTTTAACTCTGACAGGTTGAGGGAAGGAGGAATACGGACTAACTAAGAGATTCACTCGCTCACAGAACTACTATTTCTGCATACCAGGGAACAAGGGAAGATGTAAGCCATTTCCCTCCTCAAATTAAAATTTGCTGACTTTCTTTCTAGCTTAGATCTGCATGCGAGCCCTGCCAGGGACAGATACATTTATAAATTAATAGCTATCTATAAGATATCTTACACACTTTAAAGTCCCAGGAAGGGTGGCAGCAATATAAGCAGACCATTTTTATTGCACTTAGTGCAATTTTATATGCAGAACACACCTCCTTGCTGTATTTTTTAAAATGAAAATACAGTTTATAAATATTTGCATAAACAAAATAAAAACAAGAAAAAGAGTTTACAGTGGTGCCTCGCAAGACGAAATTAATTCGTTCCGCAAGTCTCTTCGTCTTGCGGTTTTTTCGTCTTGCGATGCACGGTTTCCCATAGGAATGCATTGAAAATCAATTAATGCGTTCCTAGGGAAACCGCCTTCAGACCAGGTCCGGGGACAGTCTGTCCCCGGACCTCTTCTGAAGGCTGGGGGGCGCGGGCTTCGCAGCAGCGCTACGAAGCCCGGCGGCTGGGGCAGGTGTTCCCGCCCCCCCCTGCTTCGGAGCAGCGTTCCGAAGCGGGGTGGCTGGGGCAGGTGTTCCCGCCCCCCGCCCGGCTTCGCAGCAGCGCTACGAAGCCCAGCGGCTGGGGCAGGTGTCCGGGATCTCTTTTGAAGCAAGCGGCTGCGGAGAGAAGCGATCTCCCCGCAGCCGCTTGCTTCAAAAGAGGTCCGGGATCTCTTTTGAAGCAAGCGGCTGCGGAGAGACGCGATCTCCCCGCAGCCGCTTGCTTCAAAAGAGGTCCGGGATCTCTTTTGAAGCAAGCGGCTGCGAAGAGACGCGATCTCCCGCAGCCGCTTGCTTCAAAAGAGGTCCGGGATCTCTTTTGAAGCAAGCGGCTGCGGAGAGAAGCGATCTCCCCGCAGCCGCTTGCTTCAAAAGAGGTCCGGGATCTCTTTTGAAGCAAGCGGCTGCGAAGAGACGCGATCTCCCGCAGCCGCTTGCTTCAAAAGAGGTCCGGGATCTCTTTTGAAGCAAGCGGCTGCGGAGAGAAGCGATCTCCCCGCAGCCGCTTGCTTCAAAAGAGGTCCGGGATCTCTTTTGAAGCAAGCGGCTGCGGAGAGAAGCGATCTCCCCGCAGCCGCTTGCTTCAAAAGAGGTCCGGGATCTCTTTTGAAGCAAGCGGCTGCGGAGAGACGCGATCTCCCCGCAGCCGCTTGCTTCAAAAGAGGTCCGGGATCTCTTTTGAAGCAAGCGGCTGCGAAGAGACGCGATCTCCCCGCAGCCGCTTGCTTCAAAAGAGGTCCGGGGGCAGCGGGAAGAGCTGCCCCCGGACCTCTTTTGAAGCAAGGGGCGGTGGGGAGAAGCGATCTCCCCGCCGCCTCTTGCTTCAAAAGAGAAGACCCGCTGTCCCCGGGGCAAGCTTCGTTTTGCGAAGCAAGCCCATAGGGAAATTCGTCTTGCGAGACAACTCGAAAACGAAAAAACCTTTCGTTTTGCGAGTTTTTCGTCTCGCGAGGCGTTCGTCTTGCGGGGTACCACTGTATATACAATTATAAAAAAACAAGTTTAACATATACAAGCAAGAACAATACAGTAGAGATTAAACAAATTAATCTCCCATCATCCCTGACCATTGGGCATGCTGGCTGGGGCTGCTGGGGGGAGTTGCAGTCCTGCCACATTTTCTAGGTGGCCACAGGTTCTCATCCCTGATCCAAAAGGCTCCTGCACTAACAAAGGGAGACTTTTCGCACTGTTATAATGATTTACGTTTGCAGTACCGAGGGGCAGAGAGGCTGCTTTGTTGGTCTACGTTTACTCATCTCCCCAAGAGTAAATTTGAGAGAAAGACTGGTCTATTTTGTTTAATGTAAACAACATTCTCTATCCCTTTGGGTGAAATGGGGAGCGATTCTTCCTAGGACAGATGAGGGGCCTGGGAAGGTTATAGCAGGAAAGTCAAAAGGACACTACTCAGCTGTAAATCCAAAGCAGAGGGCAGCAGTGGAGGAGCTCTTGGAAACCCAAAATTGTCTCTTTGGTAGGGCTCTGTTCCTTACTGCTCAATTTAGGACAAGACCTAAGAGAAGTTTTATAAAATATTCACAAGCAAGGACAACACCCTTCTTGCAATAGATGAAAAGTGTAGATGTGTGGTTTGTTTGAAAAAGTCATTGTAAGCAACAACTGCCTAGCAAAAAAGGATTAAAACAGTAACACAGAGCCAAGGGTGGAAGAAAGTTATTTTCAACAGCACGGAAAAGCCATTTTTTTTTATTCTCATAAAAATAAGAATTTATGCCCTTTTGCAATTGCTCCAGGAAAGGACTTTCTTCCACTTCACAAGCTGCTGCCTGTGAGAATTTATCTTAGCGGTAAGTCCCTACTGTCCTGAATCTGCTGTGTCCTCAAAGTCACAAGGAAATTACACTAAACTTACACTAAAAGTTCCACCGAAGTTACAGTGACTTAAACACACGTATCTGTGGGCACAAGATTATTTCAAGCAGTACGAGAGAAAAGCCCAAACTGGCTTCCTAGAAGAAGCAACCCACGCTGCTGAAATAATCATGCATATATGGCATGACTCAGAAGCTTAGAGTGGACAGTGACTCAGATGCCCAGGGTGGGTAGCACATCCCCAATGCCTGCAGTAGTTTTGAATATGGTTTTTTTTAAAAAAATAATTAAAATAACTTCGGAAGTACATGGGGGAGAAAAGCATGTGTCCATATATCAGCGCATGCAGCCCTTAAAAAAAAAGAACTACACCGAAAAGCAGTGCATAGATACTTCTCCAAATCCCGCTCTGTGAAAAACAGCCAGTTTTAGTTTTCTTTATTATTGAAACTGAATAAACTTGTGCGGGACTAGAAAGGGCTGTACAGTGGTACCTCAGGTTACAGACTCTGCTAACCCAGAAATAGTACCTCAGGTTAAGAACTTTACCTCAGGATGAGAACAGAAATTGCGCGGAGGGAGCAGGAGGCCCCATTAGCTAAAGTGGTACCTCAGGTTAAGAACAGTTTCAGGTTAAGAACGGACCTCCAGAACGAATTAAGTTCTTAACATGAGGTACCACTTTACACAGAACTTAATGCTACCCTAACAGCATCTTCTGTTCCCCCAACTCCCAATTGCATTTGTAGTTATCAACACACCACTGGCTGAATGGAAGCCCATGGCCAGCATGGTGTGGAAGGGAATGTAAATACCATTGCTCTTCAGAAGTGAAGGCCTATGGGCAGCCCAAGTAATCCCAACCCCCCAAGTTATGCTGCAAACTGAATAATATTCCTAAGCGACACAAGATCCAACAAAAGCAGTTCAACAGCTCCCTTTCCAGTCCCCAAAGGGCTTAACGGCAGCAAGTCTCTCAAATGGGACATTATTCAGCTAGTCTCACTTCTCTCTAGAACTGTGTGCCTGTGTAGCCGCATTAATGGTTATTTCTGAAATTACTAAACGACACCCCAGCCATGCAAACCAATTTAGCTTACAAGTACAGAGTTTGCAAGCAAACTGATGGCACCCCTGAATGAAAAGAAATAATTAAAATGCGACAATACTCACGCTGTCGCTCTGCCAGCAGCACAATATCTGTTGAATGGACCAATGCCACATATAGTTTCGTGCCGAATATTCTGTGTTCCACAGCTTCTCTGTGGTCATTACTGGCAGTGGTGATAAAAGGCAGCATGACTTGACAAACCACTTCCTTTTTTTTTTTTTTAAACGTGGATATGCATTGAAAGCTTCTTTACTTAAAAGAAAGATGCAAAATATGTCTATTGTAGTATTGGAAACGTTTGAAACTTTAGTTTCAAACCCCGTGTCCAGAGCAAAAGAAAGTCTCCTCCTCCACGAAAATGGGCCTTTTGTTTCTCTCTACACTCAAAAAAAAACCTCCCCCACCAACCAAAATTATATTTTAAAACACACCAAATGGAAATTGCAGAATGCACAAAAATGTCTTAATTTCCTACAAAAGCGACACAAAATTTTTGGTGCCAAAGCTATCCAATCATTAGAAGCGCTGGGAAAGGCAGCAATATTTTTTCTATCACAGGGTTTTATGGGCTTTTCCTTTCAGTAATAATAAATAATAATAATAATAATAATAATAATAATAATAATAATAATAATAATAATTTATTTATATCCCACCCATCTGACTGGATTTCCTCAGCCACTCTGGGTGGCTCCCAACAGAATATTAAAAACACAATAAAACATCAACCATTAAAAACATTAAACAGGGCTGCCTTCAGATGTCTGCTAAAAGTCAGATATTTGTTTATTTCCTTGACATCTGATGGAAGGGAGTTTCACAGGGTGGGCGCCACTACTGAGAAGGCCCTTTGCCTGGTTCCCTGTAACCTCACGTCTTGCAGGGAGGGAACCGCCAGAAGGCCCTCGGAGCTGGACGTCAGTGTCTGGGCTGAACGATGGGGGTGGAAACGCTCCTTCGGGTATACTGGGCCAAGGCCGTTTAGGGCTTTAAAGGTCAGCACCAACACTGTGAATTGTGCTTGGAAACGTTTGCCTCCTTCTTCATATTCTTGCTTGGAGATCCACATCTTGTACATAAGAACTTCATGTACAGCAGCCACTCTAAGTTCCTTGAAGATGTTGTTACGTAAAATAAACAGTGACAAAAGGACCCCCTGGACCTGAAGTGGTAGTGGCTTCTGTAATATGGCAGAAGGAACCAAAGCCCCAAAGGGGGGGGGAGCCAAGGTCAGATCCACTGAAGCCACATGTGACCCAGAAGCCCCAAACGTAGGTCTGGGTGGATGTTCTCATATCTTAAGTCCCCTACATCTTTTGCAATGAAGGGGGCACATTTCCTTTGACTATGCATTGCAGCTGAGTGACACGGCATTTTTTTTTTAGTCCACTCCTCAGAATATCCCATCAAGACTAATTTTTGAGATTGACCAAGTGGAGGAAACCAATATCCACAAGGCTATTTTCTATCAGATATTTCATTATGAGAAGATCCCAAAGACAACTTTCTACAGGTGAGAGCTGGTGGTTATACATCAAATATATGACCTATAGTTTGATGGTGATTTTGAAGGGATCCCTTGTAAGAATTATGACAATTCAGAAGGATCCATCAGTTTCTTCCCCTCTTATCTCCCTCCCCAGTGACTCTGTTTTCCTTCCTCTAGTCTCCCAGATAACCCCTCTCTCCCTCTCTTTCTCCACTCTTGGTTATTCTGCTTTCTGCTCAGGTGCAGATATGAGTCTTGAAAACCACAGAGCTGAAAGAGGATATGGAAAAGAGCAACAGTCTTCCCACTTCCTCTTCCAGCTCTATGTTATTTTCAAGGAGAGGGGGAGAGAGGGTAACAACAGTCTTGAAAAAGGCAGCAGTGGCTGGAGAGCATTCGAGGCATCTGGGAAAGTCCCTGCACTACTGCAAGCATAGGACCATGTTGGCAACACCAAAACACAACAATTATAGTGTCACTCCTCCGTAAGGTCCTTCATAGATCATGCTTCTGCTGGATTTCACAGCAGAAATGTCATTTTTAAAATTTAAGATTATGAGGTGCTTTAAAGGGTTAGGGGGTTTTTTTTAGGTGGAGGAAGCAGGGAATGTGTTTATTTGTTAAATTAGTTAAAAAGCTTGCTTTTTGAATTGCATTGCTCTTCTACCCTCAGAATACTGTAACAAAGTTAACTGAATATAAATTAAATAGGGACTTGAACAGTCCCTCAATGAAAACACTCAATACTTTTAAAATCTTTGGGCATGATGCAGCTTTTAAAAACATATCATATAATCCTATTAGTTTTCATGAGATAATTAATTATATGCTTTTCACTTTTGATATCAGCAAGACTAAAAGCAGCCTTACTTTGGTCGCATTCCCCACATAATTCATAAGATGCAATTTTACAAACATGCTACCTATTAAAAGCCTATTCCTTTAAAATACAAAGTTCTGTTGTGCCTAAACTTCATAAGCCAGCCCCATTCTCATTGTTTCAACAGAAGCAGGCAGAAAAGACAGGATGTTGCTTCACGATGACACTAAAAAAAATTGTGGTTTCAAGGAAAATGAAGGCAAACTTACACTGCAAGGCAACTAGGGCACCAGTGCCGTTAAATTTTATTTATTATTAATTTTTACCCACCCTGTCTGGAGCAAGTTCTGCAAAGCTTCATAGGTGGCAGCCTTCAAGCCATTTGCTTTGGAGTCACCCTTAAAGCCAGTGGAATAATCAGTAAGAAGTTCAAGGATCACAGTGCTGATTATGTAGACTAACAAAGTCAAGCTCTCCGAGACTGGTTTTGCCATATGAGACAGGAAAGGGCAAATATTTAGCCTGGTAAGACAGTACAAAGTCCGGCTGCCTCAACTCTGTCTCAGAATATCTCTTTGCCAAAAATGCACGAATGAAGCAGCTTGCACAGGGCATATTGGCATTGCTATGTTGGCTTAAGGCAGGTGTGGGAAACCTTTAGCCCTGCAGATGTTGCTGAACTACAATTCCCATAATCCACGGCCTGTCATGATGCCTGTGGTGGTTGGAAAAGAACTCCCCAAGTTTTCTCAACGGAAAGGCATTAACCTTGGACACAGATGCATTAAACACCTGTGCTTGCTTTTGTCTAAGCTACTTGCTCACTCAAAAGATGCCAGAGGTCCAGCCTTGGAAATTGCCTGCCCCCCACCACATGAGTTCCAGCATCAGACCAGAACACAGCATAGCCTGAAGCAGAACCCAAAGGAGAACTCTAGCAACTTGTGGTTTTCACCTCAGGAGTTCCCTCTGCTGAAGAGACAAGCCACCAATCAACTGAAAAAGCAGCTTGTTTCTTCTGCAGCAAGGCCTTATGCAGCAAACACGGGCTCTCACTCGCGTCTCTTTTCCTTATAACAGGAGTCTATCAAAACATCGTTCTGAGAACTGGAAAGAGCCGTATTTCGCAACACCATCCCTCAATTATATGCTTGGCTACGCTAGCATATTTCTTCTCGGTAAAGACATCGTCCTCTTACTCAACCTATGCAGGAAATTTTCTTTGCCTTAAGGACATGAATTCCTGTCCTTATCACCCAGAGAAGGGTGAGGCCACATAGTTAGCCACCACTTGAATAAAAATGGTTTGCTTTATTTTAACGACGGGACACAGATGGCGCTGTGGGTTAAAGCCTCAGCGCCTAGGACTTGCTGATCGAAAGGTCGGCGGTTCGAATCCCTGCTGCGGGGTGCGCTCCCGCTGCTCGGTCCCAGCGCCTGCCAACCTAGCAGTTCGAAAGCACCTCCGGGTGCAAGTAGATAAATAGGGACCGCTTACCAGCGGGAAGGTAAACGGCGTTTCCGTGTGCAGCTCTGGCTCGCCAGAGCAGCGATGTCACACTGGCCATGTGACCCAGAAGTGTCTCCGGACAGCGCTGGCCCCTGGCCTCTTAAGTGAGATGGGCGCACAACCCCAGAGTCTGTCAAGACTGGCCCGTACGGGCAGGGGTACCTTTACCTTTACCTTATTTTAACACTCTTTCGGAGCGCTGTACTGCTGAAATACTTTTAAGCCATCCAAAATGTCACCTGCAAGAGCTGTGCTGAGGATGCAAACTGGTGTGGTGGTAGAGATTTAGACACACAAAGTCATGCGTCTCATTTGGGTGCCATGATGTGGCTGGCAGGGGAATGCTTGACAAAGCTCCGCTACTACCACTACAATATACATTTCAGCATGAGGAATCTCACATCAACTGCATACTTTTGATTGTGTGGCCAGCCCAGTCTGTGCTATCTTCTGCACATTTGCTGAAGAGCTCTGAGTATGTAGGTTATAAGGATTGCCCTACTATAGAACTTCCTCTTTGTTATGAAATATAGCATCTTTTACAGCCCATAAACACATGCAGATGATGAGCAGATAGCGCTCAGAGGTCAACAGGAAAAAGATTTGTACAGAATCTTGGGAGAAAGCCACTTGTCTGGCAAGATAGGCAAGGGCCAATTCTTACTTTACTTTTCGTAAAAAATAAAATTCAGATGTGAAAGGCACTCCTCCCTTTTAAAAGCTTCCCTTGGAAGCAATAGCCTGATCCTTTCTCAGAAGTTACTCCTGAGTTTCTAAAAGAGATACGTGGCCAATTCTAACACAGATTTCCCCTCCCAATATATTTGAATATTTTGTACTACTGAGGTACATACGCCCAAGAATGAAAGGGAAAGTGAGAATCACCCGGAGGTATGGTAAGACATGGCTGCAACAAAGCTCTCTTTCCACAGGTACAGGTAAAATACCGTATTTTTCACCCTATAGGACACACTCCCCCCCCCCCAAAAATGAAGGGGAAATGTGTGTGCGTCCTATGGGGCGAATGCAGGCTTTCGCTGAAGTCTGGAGAGCGAGACCCGACCCCTCTCGCTCTCCAGGCTTCAGGGAGCTATCCGCAAGCCTTAGGAGCCCGTGGGAGTTCCCGCCAGGCTCCCTAGGCCTGTGGATAGCAGCCTGCATCCCGAAGCCTGGGGCACACTGAACTCAGTGCGCCCCAGGCTTCGCGCAGCTCTCTGCAAGCCGTGGGAGCCCTGCGCAAAGATCTCCCACGGCTTGCAGAGAGCTGCCTGCATCCCGAAGCCTGGGGCACACTGAGCTCAGCGCGCCCCAGGCTTTGGGCAGATATCCGCAAGCCTGGGGAGACCGGCGCGACTTCCCACCAGGCTCCCTAGGCTTGCGGATAGCAGCCTGTTCTGGGGGCTGGGGTCGGGGGAAGCTCGGGCTTCCCCCGCCCCAGTCCAGTGCCTGGGGGAAAAATAATAATTTCACCCCCTTTATTTCCCCCCCAAAAAACTAGGTGCGCCCTATGGGGTGAAAAATATGGTAATCTGTGATGCCAGATAGATCCACTTTTACTGTAGCTTCCACAATCCTGCCACTGGGTGCCATCACAGCAGAAGCTATGAAAAGGAATGCAACGGAAACAGACCTGACTGAGAATGTCACAGGTCTCTGATGGCATCTTAAGGTCTGGTGAATCAACAAGCATAATATGTGTTCCTCAGATCATGGCCTAGTCAATTCCATGCCACACAAATGCTATCTGTTTATCATATATCAACAACAGCTCTCTGAGGCAGATTAAAGCCTTGGTATTTCGTAATGAACCAGCTGCATTCAGAAACACGGCTGAAGTCTACAAGAACTTAGAAATCTTATCTACTTCCTGTGTATATTTCTAAATTCCCTTTGAAACTGTGTTACGAGGCACAAAGCTGTAGATCGCTTATTTGCACTTTTGCAAATGTAGAGGATAAAACAAAAGACTCATACATTCAAAAAGCATTATGTTCAGGGACATACTTCCTGTTATCACCTTTTAGTTCTAGTCTAAAAGGAAAATACTGTAAACGCTTTCAAAAGATGCAAATGTAAATTAAAGCTGACTAACCTTACAAAATACAAAGAGCAATGAATCTAGACATCAAACTGTATGGAATGAATTAAATGCTAATTGATTAAGACACTACCTGCATTGACTGCAACTATATGCATTTGTTGAATAGCCAAGTTTTGCATGTGGCTCAGAATTAGCATCTCTTCTATAGGCCTGGGAATTTTAAGATTATAACCTTGCTAAATGGGAAGCAAGCATAATGAATGTCATGCTAGTTTGTAATATCTGTCAATAACATGTGTGTCGTAAGCGCTAAATGTATATTATAACAGATATACATTAATAACTTGTATATTCCGTAATGATGAGTGGTATCTGCAACCATCTTCCTGTTCTGCCTTAACGATTCGAAAGGTTGCAGAATCTATCTGTTACAAAGAGACGTTAGCCAGGCCAAAGACACTGTCTTACCTGTTGTGTGAAGAATGCGTATCATATTGGCCTCATTGCTAAAGTCTGGTCAGGCTCAATTTCCCCTTTTTAATTGCCATCCCTGGAAAGTGGCAATTTCCAGGCAGTTTATACATTCCATTCTTTTGTCGAATCCTATTTTGCTCAGGTCAGAAATAAGATATCGTTCATGACTTATTCAGAGCATGTTCAATCCATAACCAGCTGCCCAGTGGTGCCAAATTCTGATGCTGGGCCTGAGGTTACAGTTGGCTTTCTTACATGCGAGTATCTGTGTAGAAAATTGTTATGTGTGAGTAGCAATGAGCTTCTCTGAGGTCAAACGGGGCAGCAGATCTCTACATCAAAACAAGGAAAACCTATTACTTCTTGCTAGCACTTCTCTCTCCAGCAGATGGAACCAGAGGTCTATCATATCTGTTGCCTTTATACTATTTCAGAAATTTAGTCTGCAATCTTAAACACACTTGCTAGAGTGTAAATCTCACTGAATGGGGCTTGCTTCTGAATTTACATGCTTAAGATCATGCTATCTAATAATCTGATTCTCAAATCTGGGTCCCTTTTTTATTTTCGCCTTGCAGTTCTTCAAGGTAAAGGTAAAGGTAAAGGTAAAGGGACCCTTGACCATTAGGTCCAGTTGTGACCGACTCTGGGGTTGCGGCGCTCATCTCGCTTTATTGGCCGAGGGAGGTGGCGTACAGCTTCCGGGTCATGTGGCCAGCATGACTAAGCCGCTTCTGGCGAACCAGAGCAGCGCACAGAAACGTTGTTTACCTTCCCACTGGAGTGGTACCTATTTATCTACTTGCACTTTGACGTGCTTTCGAACTGCTAGGTTGACAGGAGCTGGGACTGAGCAACGGGAGCTCACCCCGTCATGGGGATTCGAACCGCCGACCTTCCAATCGGCAAGCCCTAGGCTCTGTGGTTTAATCCACAGTGCCACCCGCGTCCCTTCTTTAAAGTAGTGTGGGCAAATTACGCAAGAGTTTCAACATGGGGAGAAAGGGGATTTCAGAAGATGTAGCTTGTCATATTTTTTTCTAGCTGATCGACCTATTTTAGGAACAATAATACGTGCACGCCTTAAGGCAAAGCACGTTTGCTCAGCAGACACCAACTCAACTGGAAGTCTAGACACCCATATAACAAAGCAAAATTAAATTACGTCACCATCATCTTTCCAGAAGCAATTTTTTAGGAAAACCATTGAGTCACTGACAGAATTATAGCAGAAAGGAGAAGTGTTGCCAGTCTAGGATGACTATATATCCCACCACAGACAGCATCACTTCTTTTCAACATTCAATAGGAAGTTTAAAATGCACTGAATTTTCTAGCAAGTTTTATTTAAGCTACAAAAACTGGGAGCTTTATATAGTGTGTGGTTTATATAGTTTGATGTTAAACTCCTTCTCCCCAGCTCTTGTGCAGTTTCTCTTTCTAAATAAAAAGGAAGCCTCTCATTAGAACAACACTTTGCAGAATCCCTGCTTTTCCTAATGACAGAAATGAGGGCAATTATTTACCCAGTTAAAGGGGAATAAAGGGACCCAATACAACAAGTTAACCCCTTCCTCCTCCACCACAGACATGACCAAAACCACAGATCCCAACCTCCCTGCTAATGGATGTGTGCACTGGCACAAATGGGAGATTCCCTTCCAGGGCCAACAGCAGCTACAGGAGGGTGATTTTTGTCAGGGCAACAGCAGGGCAGGGGTTAACTTCCCTGGAATACTTTGTCCCCCACAGATGGGTTTGCAGCACTGGCAAAGTGCTCCCTCTCTCCTAGTTCTAGTTCTTCCCCATCCAAGCTTATATAATAACAACAGCAGCAGCAGCAACAATAATTTATTATCTGTACCTTGCCTATCCGGCTGGGTTGCCCCAGCCACTCTGGGCAGCTTCCAGCATTTATAAAAACATTAAACCTTAAAAAGCTTCACCTTATGGAAGACAATAATAATCCTCTTTGCCCCTTTTCCTTACTGTCATGCCAAGAGCAGATTAGTTGGTTCACTAGAGGCTTTCCTTCCTTATGCCCAAAAGCTTCCTGGCTGGACTCCCAGAGCCCAGAGACACAGCCTCCTAGTCCAACGCTCTTCCCACTAGCTTGGCAGCCTACACTCTCCCAATTTCTTTATCTCCCGACTACTTCTCCTGAAGCTGCTTCACTGCAGCTCTGGCCAATATCTGGGCCATCAAAGCCTCTCACAGCCTCTGTCAGGGTAGGGGAGAGACCCTGCAGCTGAGGTATAGCATGGGATGCTCTCCGTTCGTTCTCACAAACTTAGAACAAGAAAGGAGATTCTGAGTATTTATTTTATATTCTTCCCTTCCTCTCAGAGTGGTTCGCACCCTGGCAAATTGTTAAACCAAAACTACAAAACAATAACACACCCCCACACCTCACTCACAGACACGATTGAAAAGCTGTAGGATATGAATCAGCCCAGGGCCTGGTGGAAAAGGAAGGTTTTCGCCTGGTGCCTAATATATATATAATGAAGGCACCAGGCAAAGCTCTCTGGGGAAAGCATTCCACAAACGGGGAGCCACTAAACATCAGGGAGAACTTTCTGGCAGTTAGTGTGGTTTGACATGCGTGACATGCGCGTGACATCATGCAGCTGTCAAATGCATGGGATGTCACGCATGCAGCACATGTGTGTCATTGGGAAGAGGCTGAGCATGGGGCCCAGCATGTCTGGCGGCTCCTCGTCTCTTGCACTCAGGAGGAGCCGGCCGCTGAAGCCACACTGCACTCAGTTGGATGCCCAGCCTCCTTCTAAACATCAGCAAGGACTTTCTGGTGGCAAGAGCTGTTCAGCAGTGGAATGGCCTCCCTTGGAAGATGGTTTCTAAGCAGAGGCTGGATGGTCATCTGTCATGGATGCTTTAGGAGAGATTCCTGCATTACAGGAAGTTGGACTAGATGGCCCTCAGGGTCCCTTTCAACTTTACAATTCTGTGATATTAGGACTGTCCCATTTCCTACTCTTGAGGGATATTGCAGTTAAAAGGATTTGCTAAAGCCTAGAACTCAAGAGTATGTGCTCTCTGAAGGTCCAGTCTCAGGATCTGGCAGCCTCTCAGCTGTCCACCACTGCCATCAGGTAAGGTATATGGAAGACATGAAGGTGTCAAATGATGTACGGGGGGGGGGGGGGCACCAAGTGTCGTTTTGCTGAGGACCCCCTCTGCCCAGGAGTCAGCATTTTTTTCTGTGCAAAGTTATACCTGTAGCTCTGACAAAGTTACCCTGATTGCGTCCTGTGCATAACAATATTCTGTTATCGAGTCAGTCTTCACTCTGGTTACCTGCCTAGTATTTACAGAAGAAGTGGCTTCATACAATATACCACCAAAAAAAAAAGAAACAAGGAACACTTTCCTTGCCTTGTGCATCTATAAAGCCAGAAAAGGAAAAGGTAAAGGGACCCCTGACAGTTAGGTCCCGTCGTGGGTGACTCTGGGGTTGTGGCGCTCATCTCGCTCTATAGGCCGAGGGAGCCGGTGTTTGTCTGCAGACAGCTTCTGGGTCATGTGGCCAGCATGACTAATCCACTTTCTGGTGAACCAGAGCAGCGCACAGAAATGCCGTTTACCTTCCCGCTGGAGCGGTACCTATTTATCTACTTGCACTTTGACGTGCTTTCGAACTGCTAGGTTGGCAGGAGCAGGGACCGAGCAACGGGAGCTCACCCTGTCGCGGGAATTCGAACCGCTGACCTTCTGATCGGCAAGCCCTAGGCTCTGTGGTTTAACCCACAGCGCCACCCACGTCCCTATAAAGCGAGAAACTCTCTCCCAAATAACCTTTCGTGCAGAACTATTTTGTAGGACAAAAGTGTTATGTGAGATTTAATTGATCAATTGGTTATAACTTAGAAATGAAGAGTTATTTCGCAGACTGTAAACCCTAGCAATCTCCTTTTTAAAACGCCACAGTGCTGGTAAAGGCTTATTTTCCATAGAAAAGAGGCGAACCCATAGCCGTCTGCCCATAACAGATTTGTAATGAGCAACTATAACTTCCACGGTATGACTCAATGATTCTTGAAAACTTGCTTCTATTATACTGCTGCTACCCAAACCCTTCTCACTTTACAATGTCAAAACAAAATAGATTTAGTTCTTTAATATGAGTAAATGCTCTCTTAGTCATGCCGGCTATAACATATTTCATCCTTAATCACACCCATTTATTCTAATATTCCTAACAAATGCATTTCCACATCAGTTTTTTTTTTATCCCTTTATGGGAAGCTGTTTCCTGTGCACTGAAAGCTAATTGCAAAAAGGAAAGGAAAGTTAATTACTACAGGAAATATAATCTGCAAAGCATTTCTCTCTCTGTGAACATAGCTCATTTAACTACCAATACTACCCAAAAATAAAAAATAAAAGCAGGGGAGAAAGGTTTTATTTGCACACTTCTGACTCTTTATGCAATCATAAATCCAAGCAGAAAACACAACCACATTTACTCCAATCCACAAAATGCATAAGAGTGTTTTGGGGACTCCAGGAGCATAGGGAAGGCAATGACAGGCTGGTGGTTTTCTTCAGCCAAACATGCAATTTCACTGAAGTTCCCACTCAAGTAGCAGTGTGGTATCATAACAGCAGAACAGCTATGCCAGCAACATGCCAGCTTGGCAGAAAAACTCCCTAAGCACAAAGAAGGTGGGGCAAAGGCTTTTAAAGAGTGCGTTCTCAGTGCAGATCCTGCCACTCTTCATTTGTTACAACTTGCAATCCTGCTTCTGAGCTATTGAGATGCCCATGATGAAAAATGCTGAATGGCTCCAAGTGCACACAATGCTGTTATAGCTAAGCTGATGTCAGAGTGCTTGGGAGCATCATTTAAGCTCCCAGAGTAATCCCCAGAGTAACACAGCACCTTTGAAGAGACTTCAGAAACTACAACTGATCCAGAATGCAGGAGCAAGACTGATGGACACTTCCTTATGAAATCATATCACACCTGTCCTGCAAGGGTTACACTTGGTACCAGCTTGCTTCTGGGCATCATTGAAGGTGTTGATGAAGACCTTTTCAAGGCCTAAAAGCCTTAGGTTCAGGATAGTTTAGGGACCACCACCTGTCCATATCTGGAGATTCATGGAGAAGACTTTCTCTGTTTCTCATCTACGATGGAGGCTCAGTTGCCAGGGAACAGAGAAACATTGCCCCTGTAGCTGCACCTAAATTGTGGGGCTCTACCCTGGGAAGTCAAGTTGGCTTCCTCTTTTATGGTGTGTTGCGGAATGGCAAGACCCTTCCTGTTTGGGAAGGTGCTTGTTTTAATAGATTTATAGGTTTTCATCCAATGCTTTCAATCTGCTATACACTCCTATATCACACTGTACTGTATGTTATAGCTGAGCGGTATGCAAGCAACAGGCAGGACAGGATATACAGTTTTACGTAGATAAAATTAATTAATCAAGATTGCATGTTAGACTATTTCAGGGTTTGGAATTAATTGTGTTTATAATGTACAGAGAAGAAACCCAAATGTTGAGAAACGCAGTGATTTCAGAAATACGAAATCTTATGCAAGAAGTATTGAATTGAGCTGGAGTTGTATAAGTACCCGAGAGGGGAAGATTAAGTTGGAATAAATGACTTGCCCCAGCATCACACAGAGTGCCTAGGAAGCTATAAGGTCAATGGTGTGTCACCAGAGTCTCATACACACTGTTGCAATGCCAACATACAACCTAGTGCTGTGTTATTTGTTAACTAGCTGGTGGACAGAACCGTGTTATAGCAGTAGAGTGTTATCATGTCAGTGGAAAGGAAGCAGCATTGTTCCTATGAAAGCACATGCACAACGATTTTAATTTTTTAAAAAGATGCAATATGATTACACTACCTGCAATGACATCTGGTAGTACATCACTTCTTCTGATCATAAAACGGGTGTGTTAGGTGTAGAGCCTCAAACTGCAAGGAGGGCAGGTTGCAGGATATATGTGGGCATTTACTAGGGCTAGGAGGCTAAAGAAAAGCAAAACATTTGCCCCTTGTTTCCTTTCAACCTTGGGTCCTTGAGAATAGAAACTGGGTCTAGAGCAGTGTTTCCCTAACTTGGGTCTCCAGCTGGTTTTGGACTACAACGCCCATCATCCCTAGCTAGCAAGACCAGTGGTGAGGGGTGATGGGAATTGTAGTCTGAAAAAACAACTGGAAACCCAAGCTTGGGAAACACTGGCCCAATCCCCAAGCTCAAGATCAGTCACAATTTAAAAGAAGTTTGGGTAGGGAATTAGCTTTGGAGGCCACATTTCCTCCTAGGCCACTTCTACACACACACACACACACACACACACACACACACACACACACCTGTTATACAGATATAGATTTTAAATATTTAATATATGAAAACACCATGTACAAAAGGCAAGGTCTCTCATGGTGTCTTTGCAGCATCTACTAGATCGTTCTGTAACCTTAATCAACCTTTCAAGAAAACCCTAAAACCACTGAAGTTCCTACCTACTGTGTCTCCATTAAAATATGGTTTTCGAAAGAATATCCTTTATAATGCTGCATTACACAGCACTGCAAACATCGATGCAGAGGACCAATTCCTTCTGCACTCTTCAGCCATCAGCTCCAGCAAGAGAAATCACGAAAGCTTTCCAAAGCTGAGGCCTGCACTGCCACCAAGTAGCAAAAATATGGACAACAAAGCAACCGATCAAAAGAAAGAGAACAGGATAAAGCTTGAAAAGGAAGGGAATTAACAAACAGATTTGAAATGGGCATAGATGCAGGAGACATCTTCGGCAGCTGCTACAAAAATGCAAGAAATGTTTTACAGTGGTTAACCTCCTAAGAAGATACCACCTCTTTTGCGGTCAGTGTGTCTTTGTACTTCCAAGATAGGCAGGTAGAGATTTAATAAAACATGGCAGTAACCCAAGCAGCAATTTAGTAGCTTGGATTTCTTTCAAATTATATTTAACTGACAGTGCACATTTGCCTAAAAGCAGTAAAGTAGTCTGACGCTCTGGATTGCAACTTTCCTGGTTGGGAGATGAAGAGAAGGAGCTGTCAGCATCTGTTTCTAAAAAAGGGGAGTGATGAAGGGATAAAGGTAAAGGTAAAGGGAGCCCTGACCATTAGGTCCAGTCACGGATGACTCTGGGGTTGCAGTGCTCATCTCGCTTTATTGGCCGAGGGAGCCGGCGTACAGCTTCTGGGTCATGTGGCCAGCATGACTAAGCCGCTTCTGGCGAACCAGAGCAGCACACAGATACACAGTTTACCTTCCCGCCGGAGCGGTACCTATTTATCTACTTGCACTTTGACGTGCTTTCAAACTGCTAGGTTGGCAGGAGCAGGGACCGAGCAACGGGAGCTCACTCATCGCGGGGATTCGAACCGCCGACCTTCTGATCGGCAAGTCCTAGGCTCTGTGGTTTAACCCACAGCGCCACCCGCATCCCTGAAGGGATACTTAAGCCAAAACTACCTTTCCCAGCTTCGTCATGCAAACTAACATTCTTTTTGTCAAAATCAAAAGATGACTTGTTTTCAAAGTGACGTGGCACCTCTGGGCAGTGGAGAAGGGCTATGAAGACATCTGGAAGAATTGCAAAGTGTCTTCCAAAGAGATAATCCTTAAGATGAGCTGCAGGCAGATAAATCAGGCCTGCAGACTTGCAACCTGCCAGGTCAAATGCAAACTATCCCCAGAGTATTATGATATTATACCAGCTGCTTTTCGCAGCCCTAGGCAGACAGTATAAACAGGAAATACCCTGGTGGGCTGCCATATTTTGCTGGCGGGCTGGTACATTGTGCAGGCCCAAGATAAATGGATGAAATGAAAACTTAGGTTCATCCAAATGGAATCCCCCCTGTCCCGCAACAATGCAGGATGAAAACATGAGTGTTAGGCTTTTTGCTCAGATACAGGATCTTGTCTGCTTTCAGGGTGTGCATGCAATGAGGCTAAGCTTATTAGCAACTCTGAGCTTCATCTCGCAAGCCCCTGAGAGGTCCAGTTTCTGTGGAATGATGCTATCACAAAAGGCCAAGAATTAGAATTTTCACAGCAAGTAATTCTGGGGAGCCTTGTGCAAAAACTACAATGCCATATGGCTTCATGTGATTTATTTCTTTTAAAAGAGAAGCACCTGACACCCACACCTGACGCCGAATAGCAGCAGCAAACAAAATCTGTTTCTATCATTATCACATAGTCTGGAATTTGGAAATTAAAGCCAGCCAGCCATGAGTCTGTTTGCTCCTACTAGCATGGCCCATGATCAGTTTCAGGACAGCAATGTGTTTCAGAAGGCAGCCAGGGCTGTAGGCACTGTATAAAAATCACTTCTACTACTGGAAGAGAAAAAACCCCATTCCTGAAGGGAACACCCACTCTGGAATTTGCTGAAGAGGAATACTTAAGAACAACCAACAGAAAAAGGAAGGAGTGGTCCTATTTTGTTGCTCCCTTCTTTTTGGCATTGTATTAGCAGCAGCCCCTGGACAGTAGCAATGGAAGGAATTCTTGAATGAAGAGGGTGGAGAAAGACAACATGTTCTTAGAATCCTTATATTTAAATATGAAACAGCTTTCCTCGCAGTCAGAAGACAGAATGTCCCCAATAAAAGTAGAGTTAAGCAGCAACTAACACCACACCGGTGGCAAAAGCCATTTTGGAGAGCAGGAGATCAAAACATAGTTTCCAGCTTCATGTGCTGCAAACTCTCTAGTTCTTAAGGCTAGGCATATTCCCCAAACCTCTCTCCAGCTTGGTTTTCCTCAAGGTGAAGATGTATCTGGGCCATACCACTTCAGGCAAGAGTTCACATTGACTGAGCGCACATTCAAAAATGGAAAATCTTCCAGAGAAAACTAGGTGTTAGGAAGAAGAGCTCTAGCTTAGCTTTCGCTGTGTGCAATTCTTATTGCACGGAGAAGCATTCAAGCAGGCTGAAGTGGTATAGTCTTGACACAGGGCTACCACTTCAGCTGTGAAACAGGTTAAGCAATAACAAAAAGATATTGCCTCTTACTTATCACTAAGTAAGCATAACTCATTCCTGCACTAATGGGTTCTAGGGCAGAGAATGTTTCTTGTACTTCCCCTTTTAAAACATAAAAACACTGAAGACCCATAGCAACTAGCACCACCCTAGAAAAGGACAGATCTACTTCCAAAACGAAGTCTGCAAGAGGTCCGCCATCACCTCGCCCCCATTAGTCACAAGCCAGGCCATGCTGAGATGCTGCCACATCAACTATTTGCATGAGGTTTAAGAGCTGAAAATGAGCAAGGCCTGCAGCTAAGAAGTTCCTGTTTTGTTGCTGCGTGTTTGGGCGATAGGAGGAATCGCAGCGGACTAGAAAGGAACACGTTTTGCACAGCGACTCATGAACACCGAGTTAAATTTTCAAGAGGAAGTTCTTTATGACTACCTAGCTTTTCAATATATCTTAAGAACAATTTGCATTTTCTTAGAAGGCTATAGCCATAAAAAAACCCCCACAACCTATTGATCCACTACTGTAATGGCCAGCACAGGAACACAATGGCTAATCTTTTAATTCTGAATAAGAAACCGGAAGCAAGACACTGGAGTTGTCTGTGTCCTCCCCGCAGTCTGTCCCCTTACCGGAGTGAATTCACTGTTCCTACCTTAGCTACAGTTAAGCAGCACATCAGTTCTTACATTAGCTGTGATCTGGTTAAAACTAACCAGGCTTCACACTTAACAAACTGGTAAAAAGGATCCTGGAAACGGTCCTGAACATAGATTAAGTGCATCTGAGTACTGTACACAGTTAAATCTTGAATACAAGAGGCAAACATGCTGGAATGAACTGGAGTGAATTGTTCCAACTCTACAGATTGGCACTAAAATCACAAACTGTTTAACATGAGTTAAAGAAGGAGGTTTCTCGGCAACGTTTTCTCACACAGTACTCAGCACTCTTCTGACAATATACTCTACAAACTTTAGAGCTCATGGGGGGGGGGAGCGGGTAAGGCTAACAGAAATAAAAATTTTAAAAGCATCTTAGAAAAACATCACCATGCAGCTTGAGCCTTGAACAAAGTACTGTTCTTCCCGGATCTCAGCTTAGCTTTAAGTGTATGGTAATGTGTCTGCGTGAACGGCAAAAGTGTTCCCAAGAGCACCACAAACACAAAGGGGAGGCTCTCAGCCACAATGTTTATGCATCTTCTGAGTGGTAACAACAATATATTGATCTCCCCAACACCCTTGTGCAAGTACAATTCAATTAAAATGGAGGTAACATTGTATTCCTGCGTACAGTGGTACCTCAGGTTACGTACGCTTCAGGTTACATACGCTTCAGGTTACAGACTCCGCTAACCCAGAAATATTACCTCAGGTTAAGAACTTTGCTTCAGGTTGAGGACAGAAATCGTGCTCCGGTGGCGTGGCAGCAGCGGGAGGCCCCATTAGCTAAAGTGGTGCTTCAGGTTAAGAACAGTTTCAGGTTAAGAATGGACCTCTGGAACGAATTAAGTACTTAAACCAAGGTACCACTGTATAGCTAAACTGTTGTTCAAGGGGGCAAGCAAGCGGCAAGCCTGGTCTTACAGATGTAAAGGCTGAATCTATTTCTTTCCCCTTTCCTCAAACTGACTTCCAACAAGCTGGGAGCGCAGTATGGGAACATCCCATTCAGTTGCTATTTTCAACTTACATGAAGGGAGATAGATCCCTGCCCCAAGGAGTTTACAATCCAGAGATCATCAGTCAGGGAAACAGCAAAGAGAGAAGCAAGACTAACAAGGGATGAGCGCATACAATCTCTGCCCACCAGCTGTGTGCAACACACCCACCCACACCCCCCCTCAGTAGACTGCAAACAAGTCTTGCAACTGCTTTCCAATAGTCACCATAAATGGTGTAAACCAGACAAGCATGAGGTAATCAAGAAACGAAGCACAAGCACATAAAGAATGAAAGTGCTGTTTTAAAACGAATTCCTCTGCAAATGCCAGGTTGCAGAGATCCAATCTCAGCTAACGCTTCACTACTCACAAATCCTTTTTCAAGCCCAAAATAAAGAACTTCCACTTCATCATTTAAAACAATAGTGGCTGCAGCTAACTATCAGGAAGACTTCAGTGTTAATATTTGCTCTTCTAACATGCAGGAATATCCTTCTCAACTGCTCTGGAAGTTTCTCTTACTTTGGTGTCCTTCCAACACAATAGCTATATTGGCTGAGGCACAGCAATTCTTCATATATTTACTACACAATAGATCCATACAAAATGCTTAGCGATCTTCCATACTGAGGAAAATGGAGTCTCAATTATCTACTATAGGTCCAATCTAGCTGTGCATCAGAACTGGAAAACTCTCAAGTATGTGGGTGCCATGTGTTACCAATTAGACTGTTTTATTACTGGCTTCCTTTTGGCTACGTCTAACCTCAAATCCATTATTTACCTATTCTCCAGTGCTGCATACCACAACTCAGCAATGATGAGCTAGCCTTTGTATTTGACTTACAGTTCTAGATTTTTCGATTTTGGGACGTCTCAGGGTTAGAGTTTCTGATCGAGACTCCATATTTCATCCTTCCAATTAGGCAATGTAGTAACACTGCCTTTAAGAAAAGTGCAATGTTTTTTTGCAGGGAAGGTTTTAAGCAACAGTCGGTTCCCGGGAGCAAGCAATGAAACATGGGCATCGGACTTCACCATCTCCAACACGCATGTTAGGATTGCAAGTGCGAAGGCACTGCACATTAAAATCTCTTTGTGTGCATGAACTTAGGCCACCAAGGTAGAAAAGCTTTCGGTCCAGCTTTCTCCTTTGATGTGCTAACCTCACCCATTCAGGAAGATGCATTCAAATATGCTATCCCACAGACATTATTAACTGACTTGGTTCACTGCCATGGGGATTCTTCGTCAATAAGCAACATTTGAATCAGTGTTAAGGTTCTCCATGCCTAGGAAATACTATCTGGTATCTTCCGTGTTCATCTATAAATATCTCAATGATAACAGATCAAAAACATGTAAGTTTAGAGTCTAATCAAAGTACAGTGGTATCTCAGAAGTTGAACAGAGTCTGTTCTGGGAGTCCGTTCGACTTCCAAAATGTTCGGAAACCATGGTACGGCTTCCGATTGGCTGCAGGAAGCTCCTGAAGCCAATCGGAAGCCGCGTCGGACATTCAGCTTCCAAAGATCCAAGGTATGACTGTAATTCATAACAACAAACAAGATCCATTGAGGGGCAGGGGACGACAACACATGAGTGTTGAAACTATGACAGGAAAATCGCAATATATGTGTTATTCATGAAGATTCTATAGAACTCATTATTTTGGAATGTTATCTTCTTGCCTTCACCCTATATGCACTGATTTGGATAGGAGAACTGCATACTATATTTAAAGGTCTATATGTTGCCTCGGGGCCAGGATAGCCAAAGTTGTGATAGCGGCTTCAGATGCCACCCACTCAGGTAAATTACCATGTAAATTGGCCATACCATCTCATATCCAAACATAGAACTGCCAACTCCCAGGTGTTGCCATCTGAACTGGCCAGGAACTACGGCTCTGTGAAGGCAATTCCATAGGAGATATTATTCCTAGCTCCATTCTTCAAAAATAAAATAAAATCACAGCTTCTATTTTTTCCAGTAAATGGACAACAGCTCTCCCACTCATATTGACTGAATTCACAGCCACTGTATTCATGAGGACTGGCCTGTTCTCCAATTGGGGAGGGGAGTGGGGGATAAATGTTTAGTTCCAACATCAGTGACAAGGAATCCCCACCCCCTTTACGTTCATTCTCACGGTCCCAACATGACCCTGGTGGATTGAAGCTGGCTGCACACTTTGAGGCATCCTCCGCTGCCCCCAACTTTCAATTCAAGTGAAACAAACAACCGACAAAGGACTGAGGTGAAAGGCTTGGCTACTGGCAAACATACATGCAATTCCTGTTAACTGCATGTTAGAGAAGGCGGCACGCAATCTCCCTTCTTTGAGATATCTTTATTATAGCCTGTTCTGAGTGTTTACCAAAGAACATTTTTGCACAGGATTCTGAACACACCACACGCAACCGGTCTGCACAAGTGAAGCTCATCCTCTGAAATTCTACAGACAGAATATGACTTAGAATCATAGAGGAACTGTAAGGTTGGGAGGTACCTCAAGGATCATCTAGTCCAACCCCCTGCAATGAAGGAATCCTGCCCACAGGCATCCCTGGTTGGGCTTGAACCTTCTGGTTAACAGCAAGATGTACTGACCCACTGTGCCGAGGGGCATGTGACTTTGCGTAGAAACTCGCCTCCTGTACAAAGATACAATTCACCCACTTTTTCCCCTGGATTTGGCATGTGGCCCCTGTAAGGCTGCCCAGAGGGCAATGTGGCCCTCTGGCTGAAATTGGTTTCCCCACCCCTGCTTTACCAGGTGAGCCACACAAAGCTAGTGTGTTTAGCTTATTGGGCCACAGAACTCCTATAGGTTTGTTTGGGCTACAGTCTCTCTACCCACCCCCCATATGAGTTGATCTAACTTTAAACAGAGAGAAACAGAAGTGAGCCTGGACTCGACTGGACAGTTCAAGGGACAGTGATTTCTAAACAAATCAATTCACATTCAAAACATGTGCATAGTACCCGTACGCCAGATTTTTCTCCCCACAAGAAAGCAAGCTTCTACCAGTAGTGAAGGATGCAATTTAGAATGCTGCTGGAGAATATGAATGAATCACTGTGTCCCCGGCTTTGGCTCATTAACCTTTACTATTATCACTTTATAGGAATGCTTACACAGCGCCGGTATAGCACCATTGTACTCACACTTGCAGAAATGCAATTCCACCAGGAATTACAGGGATATGACTATAGATTAGTAATATAAAGCATCTACTGGCATGCAGAAGGCCCCCAGATTCAATGGTCAACATCTCCAGGTAAGGGGTCTGGGGGAGCCTGCTGTCCGAAACCCTGGAGAGCAGCTGCCAGTCAGTACTGACAACATTGAGCAAGATGGACCAGTGGTGTGACTCCATATAAGGTGGCTAAGATGGCTAGGATAGTTCAGTTCGTACATAATGAGACTCTTCGGGTTGTGTGTTTGAGCCCCGCGTTGGGCAAAATAATCCTGCGTTGTAGGAGTTTGGGCAGCTGGGTGATCCTAGTGGTCCCTTCCAACTCTAGAGTTATGTGAATCCAAGGCAGCTCCCTATGTTAGAGGACCAAAAAGCAATCTAGCTTACTCATCCCGGTACATCCAAGATGTTGGATCAGTCACCAACAGATCAATCAGAGCAAAATAAAATTGCTATGGTAGATGTGCTATGCAATAGCAGGAGTAATGAAAGAAGCTCCCATGTCCAGAGTAAGCAATTTGACTAGGATGGAAATGTCTTGCCAATACCAAATGCAGTGGTCATTCACACTCTGAAAATGAACCAAGTTAGTCCACCAATATTTCCCAAGGACAATATTTGGGAAGATCCTGTCTTTCTCCTTTCAGTAAATGTTTTGATTCCACAGCAAGCTTCTGGGGTTACAAAACTGAGATTATTGCCCCTGGAGTCAGCGTCTCCCATTCAGTAGGCTATTACCAAAATAACAAGGGCAGTATTTTGACCAGTTAAGAGATCAAGAGGCGGCTATGGAATTGCATACCGTACTCCCCACCCCTGTCTCCTCCACAGCGGAAC
Organism: Podarcis melisellensis; assembly: GCF_964234715.1. Lineage (NCBI taxonomy): Eukaryota > Metazoa > Chordata > Lepidosauria > Squamata > Lacertidae > Podarcis > Podarcis melisellensis. The sequence goes on from NC_138531.1 coordinate 28,204,531, forward strand.
TCCCCGTTATGCACCTGAACCACGCAGCATTACAAGAGCAAGGGGTTAATGTGTCAGGTGGTCACTGGGTCTTGCAGAGCACTTTTCAAGGGGCTTCATATAACCGAAGCATCAGCTGATCATTGGTGCTTTGAGGGGCATTCCTTTGCCACACAGTTTGAGTTCAACCTCAGCAAGCAACAGGAAAAGGATCACCTGACAATATAGTTAACATAATGTATTTGAGTGAAACGGAATTGAGTTGAATTGGGGTTACTGATGCAATATTAATTTGAAGGTATAAGTTAATTTAAGTTAACTATATCTGAAGAGTAATGAATGGGGATAACTGAAGGACAACTGATTTGGAGTAAGATCTGTTAGGAAATGAACTGATTTCATTACTGATTTGGGCTGACCTGTGGTAGGTTGCAAACTAATTTAACAATTGAACCGTACTGATTTGGATTGGAAATTGATTGGCTTGCCTCCTTTGACATTTAAATTCTAACTCTGCATCTATAGGTAGATATTTGCACATGCAAATATTACGCAATTATGTGTTAATGGACTGATTCCCGATCTTTTAAGACTTATTGGTGTCCCTGATTATAGTCCCTAGGGGAGGAGGGCAAAGCTGTTTAGAATTTGGTAGGATACAAGACTTAGAATCTTGGATTATGCCCTAAAGGCCAGAACCAAGACAGAATGCAATTTGTAATAATCTGTACCGGCAACAACCCAGTTAGTGTGTTAATCCCAGAGCATGTGTGTAGGGCAATGGCAAAACTGGCAATTGAAAACTTCCGGCTACTTTTCACATCCTATCCATGCAGTCTAGAGGTTCCTCACGCACCACAAGCAGCTGTGGTTATTATTATTATTATTATTACAGGAACAGATGTTATGGGAAAGTATCCTGACCAGATGACATCTGCAGAAGAGGACATGCTGTTACTTAGGATCCTGGGAACTTTGGAATCCAGAAATGCACAAAGTATGCAATCCTTTCAGCTTCTTCCAGAAGTGTAAACTTTGTGAGGAAAGGGAGACGGGTCATACACATTTTCACGATGGAAAACTATTAAGACAAGACAACCTGGGTACCAGGTGCTTAGGAGACCTGATTAGGCCACAACATACAAATGTTTTAAGAACATACAGTGGGCATTTGCAGCAGGGAGCACCAATGTTTCTCACAGTGCAAACTGCAAACATGAGCGCTACACAAAATGTGAAGCAGCGGAATGGGAACCAATTGTCAGAAGTCTCTGTCTGCTGGGTGAGGATGACCTTATTTTAAAGAGCAACTGAGCCATGAACTTTCCCACAAGTTCCAACAGACCCCACTTGTTTCAAAACATTTCAAGGAATAGATGCCACAGTTCCACAAGAAAGCCCTTTGTGAAACTCTCCACTTCTTAGCAGCAACATGCAGAAAAACAGGCTTGTAAATAGTCACTTGCCTGAAAAGGAGCTGCCTCCACACTAACTGGAAAGCAGGGAAAGTTTTATGTCCATTTTTGCAAGTGTTTTTGGCTGTTTACTTGTATTTTATTGTCTAGATAAACAGCCAATGAAATTTGGCAGGATGGGTAACATTTAATGTAACAAATAAAATAAAAATATTAGAAGTAGATTATCTATGAGGGAGGTGCACACTATTTGAGGCACCCTTCAAGGCTAGGTGTACACCTAAGCAGTTGGGACCTCTTTCAATGTCACAAATGTGCATTTGGAAAAATATATGTATCATTTAAGGTAAATGTGTGAAGCACCAAGATAAGCTATGAGTATGCAGTTGTTCACCAACCCTAATCTTAAGGTCTGTGATGGAATGTCCTCACTTCAGATGTCCTCCTTTCTTCCTTTGCTCCAAGTCTAATCACTTGAGAAGCCAACCATCATCACCCAGCTTAGGTGAGCAGATAAAAAGTTCTGCAGGCTAGTCCTTGTTTTAAGGGAGTTGCTTGCAAGGCTGCCTTCAATTATTATTATTTTTCCAAAAAAATTTTTATTGGTTTTCACAACATTATAAACAAACGCATAAGACAAGCAAACATAAATCATAGCCTTATTGAAAATTACACTTGTTAACATTGTTAAGTGACTTCCTCGCTTCCCCTTGGTTGAATTTCCATGCATGTCCTTTTAACGGTTTTCCAAATCACAGTTCTTACAAAATTTAACTTACACATTAACATCCTTAGATCTTCACATTATCAAATTAAACATATTAATTCGACACTTAACATAGATAAAATCCTGAGCCAATAAGGCTGCCTTCAATGATGTCGCCTTGCAATCCGTGCAAAATTGGGAGAGGGAAGAACATGCCCAGAAACGCCTCGCCTCACTTCCCAGGATAAGGCTACCTTAACCGAACTGCTTTTCAACTTTAGAAAGTCCCCGCTCCACCCTATGCGATCGACGGGAGGCTCCTTCTTCGAATGCAAAAGCGTCCGCCCCCCCCCCCCTCGCCTGCAACTGCGGCGCGGAAAAGTCCTGCCAGCCCCGCTTTGCAACATCCCGCCATTCCTCCATGATCCCTTGCGCCCAGAAACAAAACAGAACTCTCTTCCCTGCTCCCTTCCCGATGCGCTGAAGTCCAGGCGGCTTCTTTCCCAGGCAGCCCCTCTTCTCCACCCCACCCCACCCTGCATCTCTTCCCGCGTGGCTCCCCCCCCCCCCCTCGACCAGTTCCCGTCCCTTAAATCGCGCCCGCCAGCCCGCCGCCACCGCAACCTCGGCGCGCCCTCTGGAGAGAGCGCACGGTCCCGCTGCTGCAGGAGGGCGCGGCGGGCTCATCCTCGGCTTCCTGCCTGCGGGGATGCCTTTTGCCCGCCTGCGGGGAAGTTGTTCGGGGAGAGGAGGCAGAGCGGGAAGGAGACTGGGCAGGGCGGCGCACGGAGCCCCCCAGCCGAGTCCCTTTGCAGCAATGAATGGGGAACGAGCTCGCTGGCTGTCAGCGGCGGCTTACCTGTTCGTCACGCCGGCCGCCACCCCCAACATCGCGGCGGCAGGGGAGTCCCCGAGCGAGCCCCGCAGAAAGCGCGCCGCGTCTCCTCTCCACTCCTTGCCTCCTTCTCGCAGGCGAGTTCCGCGCAGCAGCAGCAGCTGCAGGCGGGGCCGCCCCCGCAAGGCAGCACAGGAAGGCCACGCGGGGGGAAAGGGAGGGAGCCAGAGAGCCAGGCGGCGGCGGCAATGGCGCGTCACCGGCCCAAGCACCCTTTGCTCCAGCCCCCTCCGCCGCCGCCGCCGCTTCCTCCCGCGGGGAAGGAGAGGGAGAGGTGCGCGCCGGGGGTGGCTCGCTCGCCCCACTTCCCGGGGCTTCCGGCTCTCCAGGGACTCCCGATTCCAAAAGCCCCGTTTGTTTTGCAACGTGACCCCTCTTTTTAGCAGTGTGCTTTTTTAATATATATAAAGCGCACAGCCCAATGGGCAACAGCTGGAAGTCGCCGTGTGGTCCAGAAGTTTTTAGAAACGGGGGAGGTGAATGGCTTTGGGCCGGCCCAATACATTTGGGCACCTGAGGCGGACCTCAGAATGGCTCCCTGCCGGGGAAGAAAAGGTGAGGGGAAATTGAAATCAGAAACAAAGCGCGCGGGGGAGGGGGCGATATCTACATGGGCATCACGCTGCCCCTGTCTCCCCCCCCCCCCGCGTCATAGCTTGGTTGGTCCTAATCTCCCCCACTCCCTACTTTTTTCTCAGGACCCTCGCTTCAAGAGCACTCTTTCCTCAACTGCTTGACCCCTGTTCTGTAGCCTCCCCTTGTGACCATCAATTCTCTAGTCCAGTGTTACCCAAAGTGGGCAGTACCATCTCTTGTGGGGGGTGGGATAACCTAGGAGGGGGGCAAGGCAGGGGGGCGCTGGAGATGTAAATGACTACCAAATTTTGAAAAGCTGGTATCACTAGACAGCTCATCAGTTTTGTTGACTTAATTAAACCAGTGCTTTTGTCTGGGGGGGACGCATACCCCTAAACATTTTGTGAGTCTTTGTACTTTTGTCCATTTACTGTATTTTTCCCGATTTGAACTATAAAATGGTGGTTTTCTCGAGTCAAAATGAGAGTACCCCTAAACTTTTTTTTAAAGAAAAAAGCACCAAATTAAACTAAATCGTTTTAAGTGGATTTTGAGAATGCAATTATTCATTGTTATTATTTTGAGTTTTATTCTGTTGTTATCTTCCTTAGTGGGTCATGCAAACCGCTACTCTGAATAATGCATTTTATAGGGTTTATGGAACCAGGGGGGCAGTGGCCCGAAAAAGGGAACCACTGCTCTAGTCCTTGGAGAATGACCCCCCCACTGCTTTTACAGTTCACATTTCCTACCTCTTAGCTGTGTTTCAAAGACAGCAGATGTTCTGGCAGTTGCTTGCCCAGATTATTCACACATTCATTCTGGACTCTGTTTGCGTTTTGGACCTGTTAACTGTGACAGGCTTGACCCCAGTGGAGGCTGGATTCCTGAGCTCCAGCCCACCTTCTGAAAACGTAATGCAGTTTTAAAAAATTGTTCACAAAATCTCAAAGCCACGTGCTCTTTCCTGTCCCCTCCACATTTTATGCTTGGATTTACAGAAGACTTTTTGTCAGTCTCGTCCGGCGAAATGGCTCTCTGCACCACTCAGCCAGTCCTAATCTAAATGTGTAGCTACAGCAAAGAGATCCCCCTTGTGTGTCCTACCCAAAAAACCATGTGACTAATTGGAATGCCAGAATGTCAGCCCTAGGAGGAAATCTCTTACTCCATCTGTTGTTAAGAAGTCTGACTAGCATATAACAGATGTGGGAGGAGTCAAGACTGCTTCCAAAGCATCCCTATGTGGTAGCATTAGCCTGCATTGGTTCAGAACATGCACAGAGCTGTTTCCTGAAGGCCAAGGAGCAACAAGGTACAGTGGTACCTCGGAAGTCAAACGGAATCTGTTCCGGAAGTCGGTTCGACTTCCAAAACATTCGGAAACCAAGGCGCAGCTTCCGATTGGCTGCAGGAAGCTCAGGTTCCAAAGAACATTTGCAAACCGGAACACTCACTTCTGGGCTTGCAGCGTTCAGGAGCCAAAATGTTCAACTCGCAAGGCGTTTGGGGTCCAAGGTACAACTCTTATTTGTTTTGTGACTTTGCTAAGAATGATATTGCAAAACAGTGTAAGCAAGAAACAGTGGGTCTCATATTATTTTTTTACATAATCATTTTTGCATTTTTTAAAATATTGGGAGGATAAAGTGGATGGCCTGTGTATGTTTTGCGACTAGTAGTGCAGCAATAAAATTGCTGTACATTTGCAAAGCTAAGCAGGGACTAATATGGTTTCAAATTGAATGGGGAACCACTTGTTGAAATTCCCGCATGTTTTATTCATTTGTAATCCCATATTAAAACTTGGACCTGAACTGTGTAGTGTTCTGGTAAATGCTCACATTTTTACTGAAAATGAAGCTTTTAGCAAGATTAATATAAAATACGCAGCGCTGATTGCAGAGCCTGAAAACTTCCTGGCACAATTTGGAAAGTCAGACGCCCTGTCAAAAAATGCTGAAAGATATCTGGTCAGGGAGTTGAATCACTCATCACTCTAATCACATGCTAATGTCAAATGGATATGCATGACTCCTGCAACAAAATGTTTTGTTTTTCCCCCTTCATTTAGTACATTAAATTGTTGGTGGTAGGATACAGAAATATAAAAACATAAAATCCATACTTAAACCACATCAAAACAAGAACAATATTTTAAAAATTAAAAAACAAGAACAATCCAATCCAGCAGCAGCTGGAAAGAATCCAGATCACTATAAGATGCTTACTGCATAGAAATTGCAACGATAATGAATTTGCTCTCTGGAGGAAGAATTGCATTTTCCCAGAACACAAAACAAATTTGCATTTCTTAGTTTGGGGATACTGTAAATGCATTCACAGCTTCCTAAACCAGCCTTTGCAATGGTTTAGGGAGTTTGCTTGTCAGAATCCGTAATGCTTTTTTTGCTGTGTAAACAAGGCCTAGGGTTGGGAAGTAGGAGATACAAGTTCCAGTCTCAAGGGAAAAGGAGGAAATGGCCTCTTTCACCTTTTGCATGCCTGCCCAAAAAACAGCCATGTGACAAGGAGGAGAGAGGAAGCATCCAGGACTCAAACCCACACGGCATATACTATACAGAGCAATTCCCTATCCACTCAGCCACAACAACAGACGGGAAACAGGCAGCATGGAGTATTTTGAGAGTATTTTGTGTTCTCCCAAGTTGCAACCCAGCAAGCCTTCCTGCATCATGCGCTCCCCACTTTGGCCATCCCATTGACACATTTTCACCAACACAGCAGATGCACCAACAGTGGTGTCCCACCAGCAAGCACATTAGGGATTCCACCATATCCCATAGCCAGGACGTCTCCTTAATAGTGCTATGAATTCTTTATTTCGTAAATGGTCAAATTTAGCTAATATTTGGGGCAATAAGAGGAGATGCCAGGCAAAGTATAAAGATACAGGCTGTCACCAGTTCTGTTCAGGAGAACAGATGATGGAGATGGCATCACAGAACAAAGATGGGTGGTGGCAGGGTCAAAATGTGAGACATTCAGCATAAGGCGAGGAGGGTGAAGTTCTTCCCCCTCCCAACCTTTCTTTCCCCTCTACTGGGTTTTGCACCTATTCGCCTAAAGGTAAAGGGACCCCTGACCATTAGGTCCAGTCGTGGCCGACTCGGGTTGCGGCGCTCATCTCGCTTTATTGGCCGAGGGAACCGGTGTACAGCTTCCGGGTCATGGACGCGGGTGGCGCTGTGGGTTAAACCACAGAGCCTAGGACTTGCCGATCAGAAGGTCGGCGGTTCAAATTCCCGCGACGGGGTGAGCTCCCGTTGCTCGGTCCCTGCTCCTGTCAACCTAGCAGTTCGAAAGCACATCAAAGTGCAAGTAGATAAATAGGTACCGCTCCGGTGGGAAGGTAAACGGCGTTTCCGTGCGCTGCTCTGGTTCGCCAGAAGCGGCTTAGTCATGCTGGCCACATGAACTTGTTAATCTTTAAAATAGGACCAGCATATTAGATAGAAGGTTTCGCTTTCCTCTGTGCAAACACACAAAAGGCTCCTGTGTGCATTATTTACAAGTTAAAACTTTTGTACCCTCCGTGTGCATGCAGAGACTGCTACACAAACAACAGGACCCCAAGGGCTATTTCCCACCAGCCTCTGGGAGCTGCACCACACATGGAGTTTCCCTGCTGCACCAGAAGCGTGCCAATTGCATGCCTGTGCGATGGGTGGTGCAATGAAAGCCTTCTGTGCCTCCTAGTAGGGCATGCACAGGCTAGGCTAGGCCTGAGATCTTGGCTCACTCATGCTTAGCGTTTATGCAAGGTTCAGCTGAAACCAAGCCACTCGTCCGCTAAGGGAGCTATACCGGGAGAGGCTGATGGCACAACTTATTTATTTTTGTTTTTATTACTATTTATTAAATTTGTATACCGCTCTTCGTCTGAAGAGCCCAGGGTGGTTCACAACAGAAAAATGCAACATGAGAAATACAAAATACACGATAAAACTATCAGGGTTCAATACTAATGATCTTGACACACAGATAAAAGTTACAAGGAGTAATGTAGTGAATGCAGGTGCCACTGAAGTCTTCAGATTTCTGGTGCAGATACAGAGTTGAAATGGTAGGTTCAAACAGTTACACTGAGCCTCTTGGGCTTGCCGATTGGAAGGTTGGCGGTTCGAATCCCCACTGTTGCTCTATCCCAGCTCCTGCCAACCTAGCAGTTTGAAAGCACACCAGCGCAAGTAGATAAATAGGTACCGCTGTGACGGGATGGTAAACGGTGTTTCCGTGCGCTCTGGCACTTGTCACGGTGTCCCGTTGCACCAGTAGTGGTTTAGTCATGCTGGCCACATGACCCGGAAAGCTGTCTGTGGACAAATGGCTTCCTTGGTCTGAAAAGTGAGATGAGGGCCGCACCCTGTAGTCACTTTTGACTGGACTTAACCATCCAGGGGTCCTTTGCCTAACAGTTACACAAATACAGAGAGGAACAGAAACAGACATAGGAAAACCCAGTAACAAAAATGCTATTTGATAAAAAGTGATTGGGGCAGGTTTTCCAGGAGAGTTGTAGCAGAATTGGTCCCAAGTTCTTCTTATGAATAAAGTTTTAAGAATTTCTCTTGACAGCTTTTTTTAAAAAAATCAGATTGGGAGCAATATCCATTGTGTAGCTGTCTGCTTTCTCTTTTTTTGGTCCTGACACCTCAACTCTTTTGCAGCTTAAATTAAAATCCAACCTGAAAGGGTGAGGGGAGAAATCATTTTCTCCCATCCCCACAAATATACAATCCCAATATTTCTTTGGGGGGGAATTTTTTTTATTTGGAGCATGATCTACATCCCATTTCTATAATACTGAGACACTCTTTGATTTTAAAGAGTTTTTTAATCATATGAAAAAAATGTCCAGCATATATTTGTTACATTTCTGGTTCCTGCAAAACCTTGCAAAGCATGAAAACAGCACCTAAAGCTCCAGAGAATTAGCTATAAATTTCGACATGCCATTATTTACATTTAGTGTAACGTCTCTCATTGTATATGTACCAACTGATTTCTTCAGACAGACTCATCTGCGAGTTCCCAAAAATAGCTCTCATAAAAGCTATGTACTGAAGAATGATTTATTATCATGGGCCGTACAAAAATAGGGCAAGATTACATTTAGTATATTGACAAGAGTTATGTCAGTGATCTGTTTCACTTCCTTTTTGATTCATTGCCAAGGTTCTGTCTGATCCTTATTAGAGACCGACCTTATGTATTGAATTCAGCCAGCTGGCTTATGAAATAGCCAGAACATAAGAGATGTGATTTATCATGCCACAGTCCGAGATCTATGCATTCAAATTATGTGTTTACCCAGAAAATTGAATCCTCCAAAGTAGTCTGGTAATTAAATATTCTTCTATGTTTCCCCCCATCTGTACTCGCATTTTCAAACAAATTGTTTTAAATGCTGGGTTAGTGTCTAAATAATCACATTACTATCTTGCTGACCATGTGCTATGTAAAGCACAGCAAATTCCTCATACGGTGGTACCTCGGGTTACAGATGCTTCAGGTTACAGACTCCGCTAACCCAGAAATAGTACCTCAGGTTAAGAACTTTGCTTCAGGATGAGAACAGAAATCGTGCTCCGGCGGCAGCAGGAGGCCCCATTAGCTAAAGTGATGTCTCAGGTTAAGAACAGTTTCAGGTTAAGAACGGACCTCTGGAACGAATTAAGTTCTTAGCCCGAGGTACAACTGTACTCAAAAAACCACTTTTGTTATTCCAATGTAGTACTTTTGCTTTAAGAGTATTTATTCAAGGCAGCAAACTGGTACAGGAAGCAAAAATAAATGCTATGCAGTTGTCCGTGATGGCAGCCTCCAATGTTCCGGTGTTGGGTATGAATTCAGAATAAATTGTGTAGGAAACCTACACCCAATGGCTCACCACTGAAACACCAGAGCAGAAAACGCTCATTTCATAAAGTCATCTTTGTCCTGAAACCATTATGTACCCAACTGTCTCCCAAGTCAAACAAGTCTTGTCCTTTACTGGGTTTATATCCTCTGATCTAACTGTAGAAATGCTATATTCCCTCTTAGCTACAAAGCTGATCCTATTTAGGCTCTGAACATTCATGAGCTCCTGCAGTCGCTAGTTGATATTCTTTGCATCTGCTGTACTCTGGATTTATCGCTGGTGACTAGAAACTGGAGACAGCATTCCAGCGAAAGCCTCATCGGTGCCTTATATAAGATTATAATACTTCCATGGCTGTAGCTGAATTCATGGAATTGTAAGGGACCACTGGGATCATCTAGTCCAACCCCCTGCAATGGAGGAATCTTTTGCCCAACGTCAGGCTTGAACCTACAACCATGAGAGTGAGTCTCAAGCTCTACCAACTGAGCTACACCTAATGTACCCAGGAACTGCCTTTTTGGCAGCTATCTCCCACTCACAGCCAACAATGCAGTGTCTTCTTTGGCCATCACTCGTAGCTGAGTAAGATTGTCTTCCATAAACACGGTTTTAACATTGAGTCCGTAAGTGACTGTGGAGGCCAATTCTGGATCCACAGAAACTTCCTTAGTGGGGACATTGGTTTCCGGGCAGGAATTGTACACGGTGTGGATTTGCCAAGCGTGCCTTCCTTAGCACGTTTCTCCCTTTCGTCCTGAGTTAGAGTGTCTTCAAATCCCATGACACCTTTGGTAAAGGCTGTTCCCCAATTGGAGCACTCGCAGGCCAGTGTTTCCCAGTTGCCAGTGTTTATACTACATTTTTTTTAGATTTGCCTTGAGACAGTCGTTAAACCTTTTTTGTTGACCACCAGCATTACGCTTTCCATTTTTAAGTTCAGAATGGAGTAGTTGCTTTAGAAGACGATAATCAGGCATCCACCAGTCCAGCGAAGTTGATGCTGAAGAATCATTGCTTCAACATTGGTGATCTCTGTATACAATATCTATGTATATCTAGAAGCAAGCACTACTGAGGTTAATTGGACCCTCAGATAAGTGTTTATAGGATAGCCTCAGTGATATTGCAGCCACCTAGGACCAGCAGGTTATGCATAATTTCTTTCATCCTTCATCAATGAAAATATTTTGTTTCCTTGCTGGATCAGGATGTCGTTCTGGAATCTTTTTGCAAATATTCATATATTCTACGCAAGAACCCAGAACGTGCAATAAGTCTTGTTTAGATACACGACTCATTGACTTAACATGTGATATTTATTCTCTTTTGAAGGTTTTTTTTGAAGGTAAAGGATAGTTTCCTCCTCACTTGCAGCAGGAAGAACAGAACACACATATGTGTAGAATGACCCAGAAGTACCAGCAGCCAAATTAACTGTAACAAACAACATTTAGAGGACCAGAGATTTCCCACATCTTGCTTTAGAAGTGTAACTATTACTGAAGACGATGTAGAAATGTTGCTAGTTAGCCATAGAGGAAATACAATGGAATAGGAAAAAGTTGCATTTAATAAATTATGTAATTTTAATTCCCGCCTCTCTCTTGAAGTGGCTTTAAATACAGTCGTACAGTGGTACCTCGGGTTACAGACGCTTCAGGTTACAAACTCCGCTAACCCAGAAATAGTGCTTCAGGTTAAGAACTTTGATTCTGGATGGGAACAGAAATTGTGTCGTGGCGGCGCAGAAGCAGCGGGAGGCCCCATTAGCTAAAGTGGTGCTTCAGGTTAAGAACAGTTTCAGGTTAAGAATGGACCTCCAGAATGAATTAAGTTCTTAACCCGAGGTACCACTGTACCTTGTTTTTCGAACAGCTTAGTTCAAGAACAACTTGGAACTCAAACTTCACAAACCCGGAAGTAGGTGTTCAGGTTTGCAAACTTTTCCTTGGAAGCTGAATGTCCAATGCGGCTTCTGAGGCTCCTGCAGCCAATTGGAAGCCGCGCCTTGGTTCCTGAACGTTTCAGAAGTCAAATGGACTTCCGGAACGCATTCTGTTCAAAAACCAAGGTACAACTGTATAAGGGTTATAAAAACACAATCACTACACACATTTACACTGAAAAGTCATGTTTTGTAATTCCTATTTTAATCAGCGTTCACCCTCCACGATCTTTCTTTGTAGCAAAAGGTTACATTGATACATTGAGAGCAGGAAAACAGTATGTTACATTCATGAGTATAGCATTTTAATTAATATACAATTGAAATTTTCAAAAATAATGAACTATATGCATAATTTATTCACAGTCTGAAACAATAAAAACAGAATTTCAAATGACTTCAAAAATGAGGAAAAGTGTTTCGTCACAGCTGTTAATGACATTGAAAACGTATTCCTACCTGCAATCAGTAGCGAGCATTCAGTCAAGCTAATGTGAAAACAGTGAAGAAAGTGCAGGAACAATTTCCTGCTCAGTTTAAATATCTGAACGTACACGGCAGAACATAAAACAAGACATCCAACTCTTAACTATCGCTGTAGGAGCTCACATTAGGGGGGAAATGATGTACCACTTACACTGCTGCAGTGAAATAAATTAACGTCCACAGATTTAAAACATAAAAAATTAAGGCATGGCTGTGCTCTGAAAACAGACTGTTACTAAAGCTGGGCAAAGGTATTTCTAATTAGCCATAGTGAATGAAAACTATGTGTAATTATTGGTGAGAAGCGGTTCAAGTGTTTCATATACCTAACAACAGAGCTGGCCGTCGAACTGCTTTCTGCATTAAAGATGGTAGTCAGTGTAGGTGGTAAAATATCTTAAGCTAAGCAGAGTAACTGTGTTCTCATATTACCCTTTAAGAACAGGTGCATTCATCTGTTTTACTCCTATGTCTGAAAATGCATGTTACTATCTTTACAGAACATAACAACATTTGGGCAACCATATCTTGGCTCAACAAACTGAAATATGGATGGGTCTTTTGTCCACATACACAGCCCCTTTACATTTCCCTTTGTGTAGGCTGGAATACAAAACGGGAAGTCTTCTTTTAACTTCAGTTACACTTGAGAGAGAAGCAGCTAGCTACCTTAAGAAGTCAGCCGCTTCTATTCTTTGTAGCGCCTGAATGAGTTGGCACATAACCAATGAATATTGAACGTATTGCACACACATCAAAGCATTTTGAAACGAACTTAGACAAACTTATGCAGCAACCTTCTCCAGACCTCCTTCCACAGTTAAGTCACAAATCATCTCTCACTTATTAGTAGCAGAGGGAATAACTGGACTTGTAGCATATAGTGGACGGTTGAGCAGAAGAATAATGAAGAAGGGCTCACATACCAAGAAATGGACCCCAAAGACTGGCATGGCTGTTCTGTAAGAAACCTTGTTTTCAGTGGTAGCTGAAAGCATTTGAAGGCCAAAAAAAAGGCAATAAAAGAAGGGTAGGAACACTGCGGGAGGACAAGTTACCCGAATTCTCACAATTACTGAGACTAGTTTTAGAAAGTAATTGTTCTGCTTCCAGAACTGTGTTAAGCAGATGTACAAGGCAACGTGAAGTATTAAGTGGTAAAAATGCATCTTTCCTTGGAAGAGCAGCCTAGCTAGAAATTACACAGACCTGACCCTTTCCAGAGAGCCCTCATCTTCAATGGCCACTGACAATTATATTTAGAATTCACAACCTTCATCAAACTCAATCCTATTTTAGGATCTTCCCTTCAGTAAATTCGTGAGTAGCATAATCATCGACGTCAGCGGCTACTTAAGAATCAGTACAATGCATTTCCCAATCTATTAATTTAACGAAGTTTTTTTCCCGTTTCGTTTTTGAAATGTCACTTTCTAAAGCATCTTGCTCATTAGCTAATGATTTTAATGCACAATTCAAGAGGGTATATGACACACAGCAAAATCCCGAACACTAGATATTACCTTATTAAACTTGAGAAATCACTAAATGAGTTTGGCAAGATTCCTAGAATTGAATAAATTGAATGTAGGGCAGCCAGCCAGCCAGATATTTTTAAAAAATTATTTCTGTATGCCCCTCTTTCCTTTTGAAAGACATAAGCAATTCATAAGCTATGTCTTAAAGTACTTTGACGAGAAAAAGCATGCTTCTGATGCTGCTGGTCATAAGGAGGTGGTGATTTGAACAACAAAACTGGAAAACACATGGTCAGACCTGTCAACTTGCGTCTTACTGATACTCACCAATTTGTATAGTGCATTTTTTCCGGATAAATAAAAAATGAAGATGTCTGCTGAAGTTGGACACCACAAACCAGAGTTCAAGTGTACATAAGGTATTTCTCCAAGTGATGGGAGAGGACAGCTCCAGACAGACACACATACACATACACACAAATGTGGAATAGCTCTTTCAGATTGGAGAGCTTAACAGATGTACAAGACCTCGCATACCTGTAGCCAAAGGCGGTAAAGGGGACCCAAACCTGAAAGCAGAATTCGTTGTCCACATGTCTTCTACAATCCTTAGTCAAAAATCAAGTTACCTGCTTAAAATGGCCAAAAGAGAAAACGACACAAGCTATCCTGGGGCTACACATATATATGCTTCATTCTTCAGTGTTGAGATTCTTCCCAGTGCAATTGCAAACTCTGAACGTTTGAACAAACGAGAAGTCTTATCACAGTCTTAACGCAGTCCTGACCAGCTGTGCAAGTACGACGCCCAGCCTGAAGGTTGCGATGTGCTCTCTTCCTCACCTTAAGAAAGAAAAACACACATAAATCCTTTAAATACGAGCCAATACAGGTTTTCAATCGCACAACTAAAAGCATGATCCAAATGGCCAGTATATTAATTGTGCCTTAAAATGTGGATATTGAACCTGACTTGAGTCAGAAGCTACCCGTACAAAAAGTATAGTTAAGCAAGAATCGGCCATGGAACACTTTCTTGCAGGATCTAGGAATGACAGAATCATAGCTGCAGAATCACAGAATTGTAGAGTTGGAAGGGAATGCAGGAATCAACTCCACAACCCTGAGATTAAGAGTCTCATGTTCTACCAACTCAGCCATGTATAGTATAGCCATGTTAGCATTATTTTCAGATCAAAAGTCGTGTTCAGCACATTGCTGAACATGCACCCCCCTCCCCCCAAAAACACCCTGCTCTGGGAAGAAAAATGACTCATAGATTTTATAGTTACATGTTATAGTTTACATTAAAATTGTCACTGGTAACTTGTTTCTTAGATGTTGGGAGTTTAAACTGTAGAAAGCCACTCTCTGTCCTTGCAGTTCTGACTCTATGCATGCCCTTGCAGATGGGAAGAGAGCCAGATTTCTCTCAATTTCTATCTTGCTGCAAAGCTCAACACCAACAGCAACTGTCCCACGTCCCTTTCTCTGATAACACCAGTAGCAAAATGAAAATAAAAGCTTCATGTACCTTGAGCTATCGCAACTAGCCTTCCTTTTTCTTCTGGACTCAACTGCAGCATGGTGTCAATGACTGGCAGAAGCCTCTCTCTTTCACTGCCCGATTTTAGGAATATAAACTGGAGCAGAACATTCTTCAGATATTCCAGATTAGCAACAGATTTCTCTCGCTCTTGGTTCCTTTCCAATCGCCTTATTTCACTTTTGAGAAGCTGGAGGTGAAAATCAAAGAAAGGTCTCTTAAGATAACCACACGCGGACGCGAAGAAGCCCAACAGGGCACCGTCGTGACAAATGTTAAGACAAATGGCACGAGGAAAAGGTATGCACATTTCTGCACAGGTCCAAGTTCCCGGGCAGATTGAACTTGGCATGAACGCATGCCGTGATACACTGAACAGAATACAACTTGTGCCAGTTCACACTGCTAAATTGCTTCAACATGATATGCAGATACACCAGTGAATGAAGGAAAAGATAAACTTTCCTTACCTTATGAACCACCCTGAGCCTTGCGATCATCATCTGAGGCCCTTCTTTCGGTGCACCCTCCACAGGGGGTTTGGAGGGTGGTAACACAAGTGGAATGCTCTCCCCAAGGAGATACGCCTGACACCATCCTTGTTTAGTTTTACGCATGAAGCAAAGATTTCTCTTCCCCCACCCTGCACTTTTAGACTTTGAACTGAAGGATACTGTGGCCTCTTAGCTGGGTGGGATTTGCAGACCTTCCTTTTTATTACCAGTGCTTTCTAGTATTTTATTTGAACTGTTGCACTCTTAGGTTTTTATCGTCGTTTATAATTGGTTCACTGAAAATCGCTTTGAGTTACATTCTTAAGAAAAGCAACTAACCAACGCAATAAAAACAAACTGATTGGGTCGTGCAAAGTGATTGAGTGAATAACCCCTGCATGTTTGTCTATATAATATAACAACATCATATTATTTATACTCTGCCCATCTGGCTGGATTTGGGCGGCTCCCAACAGAATATTAAAAATACGATAAAACATCAAACATTAAAAACTTCCCTATACTTCAAAAAGTCAGATAGTTGTTTATTTCTTTGACATCTGATGGGAGGGCGTTCCACAGGGTTGGTGCCACTACCGAGAAGGCCCTCTGCCTGGATTTCCTGTAACCTCACTTCTTGCAGGGATGGAACCACCGCAGGGAGGGAGGGGACCCTCGGTGCTGGACCTCAGTGTTTGGGCTGAACAACAGGGATGGAGACGCTCCTTCAGGTATACAGGACCAAGGCTGTTTAGGGCTTTAAAGGTCAGCACCAACATTTTGAATTGTGCTCAGAAACGTACTGAGAGCCAATGTAGGTCTTTCAGGTGTTATATAGTCTCAGCGGCCACTCCCTGTCACCAGTCTAGCTGTCTAGCAGTGGCAATAATGCGAACAGCCTATTTCAGATTAACTTTTTCCCATGCAGTGATGCATCCCCATGCGAGACCACAAGGTCCTCTTTGGTCTTTCACACTTCTCACCACTGAGTCAATAGCAGTCACTGAAGCTCTCAAGCTTCTGCTTGCAAGCGGAGCTTGACTCAAGCTCGCCCCATTTCCGACTCTTTCTAATCACTTATGGGACTGTGCACCAGAAAACTGACTGTGTAAAAATGCTTTCCTCTGGTGACAGTGATGGAGTCTCCTCGCCTCGTCCCAATTGCTTCACATTTCATTGTATTCTCACTGACAGGCAACTGACAAATCTATTCAGCTAATTTCCAGTTCCTGGTTTTCCTAGACCTCTGGGGAGGCTTCCCTATTACTTCATATTCTGCCTTTTTAACACTCTATGAGCCCACATTCATTTACATTTCCTGACACTGCCTGACTCCTTTTCCTAGGGAAGAACCAAAACCTTAATAGGAGACTCCATTCTGTGAGGATTTGTTAGTCCTCACGATCACAAAGGTGGGGAAGACAGTATTTCTGTGAGCTGATGGGGAGAAGCTGGCAAGTTGTGGGAGCGAGAATAGCACTGGCTTCACATAACCACAAAAGGATTTTTAGACTTTGCAAACAAAAACTGATGCACCATGCAGTTCACCAGAGCTTGGGAAGGGTATGCCTGCTAACCTTTATTTGTTCCATGAGGATTACGTTGGTAGCTTCCGATTCGCGCAGCAGTCCATTTAAGTGATCCGCGCTCTTTGACGTGGTGTTCAGCTTCTGCACCAACTCTTCTTTGGTGAGTTCAGCTTCCCAGTGTGGAGCTTCTAAAATGGTTCACAATAAGCCAGTTTCAAATGTGATTGATGTTTCTACTATTTCTTACGGCTGCAAGGTGTGTATATATTAAGGGGAATGCAGGTTTAGCAGGTTATGTGCATGGCAACCGGTGAAGAACACGCGCGTACGTTTTCCGTAAACCTGCTGCCCTGGGATCCTGCCACAATACACAGAATCTTCAACAGGCTTTGAAGAATGTGCATCTCTAGGCTGAATTTGACATTCTCTAGGCCATATGCGCATCATCATGGCTCATGATGAGGGCTAAACATGAAGAAAGTATGACAGACCTCAATGCAACAATAAAGAAGTTGTACAACTTGTGCCAAGTTCTGCATTGTGCCAAAAACAGAACTTTAAAATAGGAACTGCATCAATGCATGACCAAGCCTTCCTTACCAAATTTTGCATCAGGGGTATTAAGAAGCTGTTCCAACGACGGCATGTAAGTACTGGCAGAAGATACAGACTCTGTGTCAGTGGTTTCCATTCCTTCGCCCTCCTCCCTGGTTATAGTGTGCACATCGAGAAGAGGAAGGTCAGTGCTCCTCCGCTCTCGCAAGTTCTTTGCTGGTAGGTTGGATATAGCAGAACCTGGAAAAATAAGCCATTATAAAGCAATTCCGAGACAAGACAAAACCAAACAAAACATCTGCAAGGGAATTACCTAAACATTGTTAACAGCCTATATTTTTTTAAAGTACCAAACGACATACTGCTGTACAACATAGGAATGAAACATCGATTCATTCCTGAAGCAGAATAGGGGTCAGCAAACCTTTTCAGCAGGGGTCAGTCCACTGTCCTTCAGACCTTGTGTGGGGCTGGACTAATTTATATATATATTTTGGGGGGGGGGGAGAACGAATTCCTATGCCCCACAAAGACCCCAGAGATGCATTTTAAATAAAAGCATACATTCTACTCATGTAAAAACAGCAGGCGGCCCCACAAATCACCCAGAGATGCATTTTAAATAAAGGGACACATTCTACTCATGTAAAAACACGCTGATTCTCGGACCGCCCGCAGGCCGGATTGAGAAGGCGACTGGGCTGGATCCGGCCCCTGGGCCTTAGTTTGCCTACCCATGATCTAATCCCTAACCACCTGGTTATAAAAACAGTAACAGAGGCGGTTTTAGGGAAGCTCCGGCAAGCACTTGCTCAGCTATAGGAAGGAGGTGGGCGCCCTCACACCTCCGCACAGCAGGAGACCTGGGGGAGGGGCAAATTTTGGACTGGCTCAGGGTGCCGTAATACCAAAGTCCGTCCCAATAGTATTAAGAGTAAAACCGCTTGGCTCTGCAGAGGTGCACCCCCCAAAAAAACCCCCTCTGCTACCATCCTACCTAATAGGAAAACTAGACCTACCACAGGACATTATGTAATAGGAGATTCGAATCAGTGACAGAATTGGCAATTCACCTTCAATGAAGCTGGGGAATAGAGTCCTAAGTGGAGTTTATTCGACAAGCACAGAAACAGTTGCTAGGTGAGCTCAGCTCAGCATTATTCCTTCAGTTAGTATCAGATAACTTACTTTTGGTGTTTGGCTCGCTTTTGAGTTGAAAAAGCTGGGCTTCTACTTTGGACAGCTGCTGCTGCAAGGTCTCCACAGTCTTCCTGTGCTCTTCTTGCAGGTGCCGGACCTGATCGCGGAAACTGTTGCGAAGAGCTTCATTCTGGGCTGTCAGCTGGCTGACAATCTGCGCGTGCTCCGACTTCATCACCATGTTTTCAGACTGGATTGTGCAGAGCCTGGAAAGTATTTCCACCCAGCCAAAGAATGTCCATGTTAGTTAAACAAGGAACTGTTAATGATGTCTCAACTTAGGGAAGGGGTGGGGAACAGAAAAATAGAGATTTATGGAAACATCTTCCCACCATAGGAACACTGGAGGCATGGAGGCTTTTAGCTCCAAAGGTCCGCTTGGGCACAAAATTCAAAGATGAAACACCAGTCATCAGCACAATGGAATTTACAAGGTGTTTTAACGTACTTTTCTCGGAGCTCTGCTTCCTTTGCCACAGTCTCTTGAAGAATTTTATTGTGCCTTTCCAGCAGAGTGTCGTGTTCAGACTGCAGTGACTGAAGCTCGGTTATATTCATTTGTAAGTTATGCTGAGTGTCTTGCAATTTGATCTTTAGTTGGTCTATTATATTTTCCATGTGTTCTCTAAAGAAAAGAAAAACACACTACTAAACACCGCAAGCATGTACCTTTTCCTGAACCTTCAAGTGTACCTTCCTAAATCACAAAAAAATGGAATTCTTCTGTGCTTTGTTAGTCTTCTATGACTGCATCTACATGGTTCCAAATCCGTAACAGAATTGAAGAATGTAAGGCTGAAAGAAGTGATGAATGGATCTGAATTTCATCATACACATCCAAAGCAAATCAAACTTTTGTACTTTGGAATAAGCGGAACTCCACAAACAAGAGCGTGGAAGTTTGCCACATCGTATGGCTGCTGCATGCTAAATGGACTGGAGAAATACAAGCAGGATCACAATGACTGCATCAGAGGAGAGGGAAGTTAAATAGAGGTATGTTTTAGTGTTACATCTGAATCAGACAAATATTAAGTGTACTATGAACCTTTTTCGTCTCTATTTCCACTTGGGACTAAGTAAGATTCTAGATCTACTTTGCAAATACCACTGAGGCAATCTGTGAACTGAGAAACTTTGAGCCCTAATATTAACAAACGCCCTGAGAACGGAATTTTGATTTAAACCAGCATCTACCAAAACCTTCCAACCATGCAACACTTACCTTTCCTGCTTGGTCACATCTGCTTCAGAGTGAGAAGACTTATTCTTCTGTTTTAAAACATTATGAACGCGGACTTTGTAGCTTTCAAATTCAGAGGTTACAGCGGAGTATTCTGCCTGCAATGACATATGGGGGCAGAAGGTTATTTCAATTTGCCTAAGGAACAAAACCTAAAGAGCTACTTGTGATGCACATGTAGATATACACATCCATTCCCACACTTCTTTTTTAAATTAGAGAAATATTACACCCCTCCCTTGAGCTTCACAGGGTAATCTGTTCTTAAATGATGACAGTAAAAAAACCCAAACACCTTTGTTTCAAAGGAACATCATTTGTAGCTTCAAGTCACACATTTAATGCATGACCAAGTACAATGGTATTTTGTAATCCAAGTGTAACCAACAACAACCGATAACAATTACAAGTCAAGCCAGGGGCAGAAGCCTCACAAGCCACGCTTCTGTTCCATGACACATTCTGCCATCACAAGCCAGTCCCCTCCTACACACACACATCAATCACACGCCTAGTTATAGCTGTCATGGATTCTGAGTCATTCTGCTTTGTAAAAGCAACCAAGAAGATAGATAATTCTACGTTCAGTTTGGAAGTCTGCTGAAGAGCATGCAAAAAGCACTGCCCAGAAAGCAAAAACAGCAATCATTTATCTTTGTGCAGTAAACTCAAAGGGGTGGGAGCTTCAAGCAGTACAAACTTTCTTTGCAACTGATTGAAAACGCTTTGTAACTTGATTCCCCTTCCTGCTCCCCAAAATATCCTTATGGGAAATACAGCTTTTTCCACTCCACTCCATCTGTTACAAAGTACAAATCCCAATTTACGCCAGTTCAAGTGTTCTAAATGCAGCTGAATTACCTTCTATACAATCAGATTAATTTAACCTGTATATTGCAAAGCCTAAAATAATATCTATATACATACTGTGGTGCTTAGCATCTCTAACTGTAACCTCCTTGCAATCAGTCAGACTTCCTGCATTTGCATCTATGAAATAGCAACACTGGGAAAGTCTACCAGTCATGGATATACGGCAAAACCGAAATAAAATAAGATACCAAACAGTTTTGCTCATAGGGAAAGATGACGAATTAATTCTCATAAAAGAACTGTTGCATGCCATGGTGAGCATTTGGTCTTTAGTACTAAGACTGACTTTAATAAAAACATTTGCTCTTCACAAGCCCCTTGGAGATCTGAGAGGCGCACAAAGCTAGGCAACTGAATAATTCATTTTCCGAAAGTACTGAATGTCAGGCAGCATCTCCCAACCTCTAAGCAACTGTTAAGATGCTTACTGGACGTTTTCATAGAGCAGCCATTCCTTAGGAACTGGAATCCCCCCCCACAAGAAAATACCTTTGCTGTACTACATTCTTCTTGGAGACCTGCTAATTTCTGCTGATAAGTACTCTGCACCCTCTGGTGTTGCTCTAGTGAAGTCCGCAGGTGTTCCTGTATCCTGTGTTTTTCTGAGGTTATATCGGCCAACTGAATCTGTAAAAGGACATTCACAGATCCAAAAGATTTGAATTTAGCAGTTGACAATGGTGTTTTCTCATTAAATGAAAAGTTATTGCTACAAGTTTCCATTTTGGGTTGGACAGTAATAAGGAATATCAAATTGACAAAATCTGAAGCTTCCAAAACCCTCTGGAACAATTTTAGTGGCGCAAGAATACCTTTACTTTGCTTTTTCACTCTTTTCTATAGCAAAATTGCTCCACTTAGTGGCTTAGGTCTGGTTGTCGTGAAAGAGGATACTGTCTTGTTGCTAAATTCAAAGATATGTAAATGGTCAAATGTTTAACAAGTGGCATGAAGCGATGAATTCAAGTAGTTGCAATTAACCAAGAGCTATTTGATATAAAAACATCCTTACACATAAAGTTGCACGTAAAAACTGTGTATGAAATTTTTGTCATGGAATTTATAGCCTGGAATTCCTGCAGCTTCCAAAAAACGTATTCACGTGGAGAAAAAATGAGACACACCATTTTGGCCAAAGACTTTAGTCATATGTGACATTGTATATTTCTCACTGCACTAATGTAGGAAAAAAAGTGAAATGAATATAACATTTGCCATAAAACATAGAGGCGTGGCATGAGTGGAGAACGGATGCAGCTTGACAATCCAATTTAAAAGCTGCTTTTAATTTTATTAAAAGGAATATACTTGGAACAATCCCGTCAAGCATTTTGGGGCCCCACACTGATTTCAATAGGAGTTGTCCGCACACACCTAAATCTCTTCACTGTAATCAACAGGACTTAAAAAGGCTCAGTTTTGATTGGATTGTGCCCAGTTTCTTTATTCTCAGACTTGAAATCTATCCTGGGCATTGGAGAGGGACTGGGTACAGAAAACGACTACAATGACATCCAGATTAAAAAAAATGTAATAGCACTATGTACACAACTACTCCAAAGTAAAGGGACGCAGGTGGCGCTGTGGTCTAAACCACAGAACCTAGGGCGTGCCGATCAGAAGGTCGGCGCTTTGAATCCCCACGACAGGGTGAGCTCCCGTTGCTCTGTCCCTGCTCCTGCCAACCTAGCAGTTCGAAAGCACGTCAAAGTGCAAATAGATAAATAGGTACCACTCTGGTAGGAAGGTAAACGGCGTTTCCGTGCGCTGTTCTGGTTCGCCAGAAGCGGCTTAGTCATGCTGGCCACATGACCCAGAAGCTGTACGCCGGCTCCCTCGGCCAATAAAGCAAGATGAGTGCCGCAACCCCAGAGTTGTCCGCAACTGGACCTAACGGTCAGGGGTCCCTTTACCTTTACTCCAAAGTAACACCACCGAACTCAGTGGTGCTTATTCTGGAAACTGAGTCTAAGAGTGCATCCTTACTTAGTAAGGTTTTATTGATTTCAATGCAACTTATTTGTAAATACGTAACAGCAGAATGTCTTCTTGAAAAATGTAGTATTTCAAGGAGACAGCATGTATGATAGCAATTGATTGCAGTTATGGTTTTTAACATACAGCTTTAGCTACCATTCTGGGGAGGTGCAAGACTGTGCATCTCACTCCTTTTTGGGGGGGGGGGACAGCTTGCCTTATAAACTTCGACTTGCTGCTGACTTGCTTCCAACTCCCCTTTTAAAGATGCTTGAAGCCTCAGAAGTTCATTTCCCTGCAAAACAAGAGCATCTTGAATAATTTAGCACTATGCTGCAGAAGAGTGAAATGAAGCAGCAGCATTATTACTTTGTCAGAAGAGAGAACAAATTATTAGAAAGCATAGGGACTTACTGCTTGCTTTGAGTCAGCCAATTCCTTTTTCGTTTTCACCAGCAGCTGTTTGATCTTCGTGTTTTTCCCCTCATACTCTTGTACAGTATTCTGGAATGATTCTAGTGAACAAAGCAAACGTTGAAGGTAATTTATTCAGAAAGCAAGCAGCAGAACTTTCAATGGAAAGAAGAAATGAAGTTTCCTTCTTGCTCCTTGATTTAAACTTTTTACTAGAATTAAAACTATACCAGAATGTTGCAATTTTCACTTTAAAATACTATTTTCGGATAAGAAATGCTTTAAACCCAACTAAAAATCTAGACATCCTTTTAGAAGAAATAGAGTGAATGAACAGCTATAAAGATTTATCGACGTGAAAAAAATATTTCTAAGGGGTGTTGGCTTTTCCAACCTACTGAACTTTAAACATTTTTGAAGTGGCATATACTGCCACTGATTTGTAAATACTATGGCACTTGGTTAATCCTAACAAAATAATTTTCTTGCAAAGTTATTGACCTCTGTTTGGAGGATGTAGCTTCTCTGCTGTTCTGAAGCATACCTTTAAAAAACCCTCTTACTGTACTGAAGCATCCACAAAAACTTATTTAGACACACGGAGGAGTTTAGTGCGCTACTCACTGATTTCTTCCTGCAGAGTCTCTTGCTTCTGCTTCTGAATTTTAATCTCTTGCTCAAGGTCTTCAATTCTGCTGCTTTTGTCAGTAATCTTTTGATTAAGTTCTTTTACACAACGCTCATAATCAGCCATTTCCATGTCCATCATTGTACTCTTATGCGCATCCTGTAGGTTTACAAACACACGGCACCTGCAAGTTTTAACTTCTGCTGCTTTGGCTGGTCCCGCAGACCTAACATTCCTGCCAAGCATTTATCCTTTAGCCCCATTTAAAATGCCGTGGAATACCCAAATAAAAAACAAGATTCTATATATCAGGCATGTCCAACTCCAAAGAGACTGCAATCTACTCCCAGTATAATATAAATGGCAGTGATCTTCCTACTGTTGAGCATTTTTGAGGGGGTTAGCCAAAGTTATTGAACTTTTTTGGGGGTGTATGTGACCAGAGTTGTTCAGCTTTTTTCACGAAGCACTACAGATAAGTTTGCTTTAGCATTCCACATTTCAAAACGTTCACAAATGCTATGGCACCAACGCAGGAAACTAGTGCCGGGAGACGGAGGCGAGGACATTACTTGTCCGCGATTGACCAAGATCGTGTGGCTATCTACCTGTCAATCGCGATCGACTGGTTGGATATCCCTGCTATATATGAATCACCAACATATTCGTGAATTGGCTTGGAGTCCCCATGCTGAATCAGAAGGTCTCTTGGCCTTTAGAAGAGACTTGGGGGAGGGGGAAAACCCAGCAAAGTCCTATTCTGTAGTTCTGCATGCTCTTTTCTGGATTCTACCTTCTGAGTGGAAAGATGGTAAATATGTAAGACAGGGAAAAAAGAGAGAGGTAGATATAAACTACCAGGCTACCTTCTTTGCCAACTCCAGCTCTTCTAGAATTTTCTGAAGATGCTTCTTTTCTTTCTGAAGTTGTGTTTGAAGTTCTTCAATTTCTTTTACAGCATTAGTGTGGTCCTGCAAAGAAAATAGTGCAAGGGCTACTCATTCAGAAATAGCTATCTTATTCTGTTCTATTTTCTGCTCTCCTAACACATGTCACTCACCTTTATCTTTTGTTCTTTTAGAAGCTTTTCAGCTTCGAGTTCTTTATCGACTTTTGCTTTGGCCCTCTGAGTTTCCAGTAGCTGTGTTTCTAGCAGCTTAGTGTTAGTTTGCAAAGTCTGAATACGAGTCAAGAGGTCTTCATTAGCAGAACGCCACTGGTCTTGCTAAAAAGGATAGCAGCAGCATTAGCAGCGTCAGGATGGGAAATATTCAGCTACACCACTTAAAACCACTGGAGATTTCACCCAGATACCATTTTCATAAGCCAGACTCCTCTCCCCCCCCCCCCCCCGTGTGAGGCTTAAAATAACTTGCTTAAAAGCCTTCAATTCACACAGGCTTTCCATGTAGTGTGAACAGCCATACTTTGTATGCCACTAAATATATGACACTGTTTTTCTGAATTTTATTTTGTATATGCTTTACAGTATTACGGCACACACCATTCTGGTATTTTCTACATTGAATTGCTCTGGAATTCTTACCAAAAAACCCACAAAACCCTAACATAAACATACTTGAAAAATATTAATTGCTTTTAACCCACTTTTGTTACTTTAATGGCCTGGGTCCTGGATACATCGATCTCAGGAGACCTTAAATATGCCCGATTCTAAGCAAATGTATGATTTAACTGGTTCCTTTCTGCAAATGGTCCCTAGTGGTAATGATACAGCACAAGAAAACTACTGCAGACAACCCTGCATGATATAAAATCTCCGTCAGCTGGAACAGATATTAATGATCAGAGCAACTTTCTCATAGTTCCCCTGGAAGGACAAGGATATCTAATTTAAGTTGGCTCATTTCTTATCTGCACAATATACTTAAAGAACTGCATTATTTAAGAATACATTGGGGTGGGATGGAGAATCACCTGTCTCTAACAAAACGTATTGTTTCCACTTTAAAAAATAAATCCGTGCCACCTTCAGAGGCACTAAAAACTATCTAAACAATAATTTTTTTTATGAAACTCAAGATTAAACCTTTATGTTCCTCTGTGAAAATAAAGAGCCAGATTTCGTTATAGACTTTTTCTACCTTTGTATTTCAAAAAAAAATCGGTCTTTTGAATTGGTAGCAATCAGCTATGATAGTGAAATAAAGCCTCCATTCCAGGCAGCACTGCTGTGAACTAAAAATGGTGTGGGCAGGGGGGAGAGTGGGGATGCTGTTATCCTAAAGACCTGCAGTAGGTTTCTCAAGAGTCATGTGGCTGGCCACTGTTGGAAAGAAACAGTGCTCAACTAGAAAACAAGTGAAGTGCCCAAGATCACAAACGGGGGCTCAAGCCCTGCAAAAGCAAAATTCATTTTCTAGTCTCAAGTGTGCTCACTCCCCAATCTCCTCCCATTAATTCTCACTTTTGCTCCCCCCCCCCATAAGAACAAATTCCATTCGTGTAGATTTTATATAACCAGCACCTGCTGAGTAGAGTTTTCCAGTTGTCTCGTCAGGTCATCTATTTGGTGTTCAAATTTACGAACTCGCTCTTTTTCAATGTCCAGCTGCTCTGCTTGCTTGTCAAACTCTGTTAAAAGATTCTTGGAGCACATACACATTCTATTAAGCCTTTATTTATGAACCTACAACGCTCTGTATGCATAAGCAGCCACATTCTTTGTCAGAGTAGCACCAGGAAACAGAGCTACTTCTTAACATGGAAATAAACCTAGATTTTACTTCCTGGACACCTGTCTGAAAGATCTGCACTGGTGCATCCGACTGCAACTATACTGTTATATACCGCAAAGCAAAATGGCATGCTAGATGAAGGTATTAAAAGTTCACATTATGTTTATCTCCATGTCATGAACTTGGGCTGGCCCAACAAGCAGCCAATCTTCAGCATCCTTGCTGAAAATATCTGGGAAGTTGTGTTTTAACATGGAATCGTACTGCTTTAAAAAACAGGCAAAGTGAAATAATTGCTTCTTAAGTTTTTTAAAAAATATATACCTGGTCAAAGATTTAAATATATGCCATTTCAGCCGACTTACTAGAAAACTATTAAAATGTTAGATGCCACTGTACTATTAGACTGGCTAAAATGTATAAAGATGATGACAGATCTTTGTGAGAAGCCAGGGGTAGAGAGGGCTGATTCTTATCACTGTTAGTGGTTTCTTCAGAAGATAAAAAGATTTTAGAGGAAAATGACAGTAATACTTAATATCCTGCAACTGAATATACTGTCTGACCCAGGCATTTATTTAGTAATGTACTTTAATGACTCCACTCTCTCAAATAAAGAGAATCTAGTGTGTAATAATACACTGTCATTACTGTGCCTTGTTGTTGTTGTTGTTTAGTCGTTTAGTCGTGTCCGACTCTTCGTGACCCCATGGACCAGAGAACGCCAGGCACCTCTGTCCTCCACTGCCTCCCGCAGTTTGGTCAAACTCATGCTGGTAACCTCGAAAACACTATCCAACCATCTCGTCCTCTGTCGTCCCCTTCTCCTTGTGCCCTCCATCTTTCCCAACATCAGGGTCTTCTCCAGGGAGTCTTCTCTTCTCATGAGGTGGCCAAAGTACTGGAGCCTCAGCTTCACAATCTGTCCTTCCAGTGAGCACTCAGGGTTGATTTCCTTCAGTATGGAGAGGTTTGATCTTCTTGCAGTCCATGGGACTCTCAAGAGTCTCCTCCAGCACCATAATTCAAAAGCATCAATTCTTCGGCGATCAGCCTTCTTTATGGTCCAACTCTCACTTCCATACATCACTACTGGGAAAACCATAGCTTTAACTATACGAACCTTTGTTGGCAAGGTGATGTCTCTACTTCTCAAGATGCTGTCTAGGCCTGTCATTGCCCTTCTCCCAAGAAGCAGGCGTCTTTTAATTTCGTGGCTGCTGTCACCATCTGCAGTGATCATTGAGCCCAAGAAGGTGAAATCTCTCACTACCTCCATTTCTTCCCCTTTTATTTGCCAGGAGGTGATGGGACCAGTGGCCATGATCTTCGTTTTTTTGATGTTGAGCTTCAGACCATATTTTGCGCTCTCCTCTTTCACCCTCATTAAAAGGTTCTTTAATTCCTCCTCACTTTCTGCCATCAAGGTTGTGTCATCTGCATATCTGAGGTTGTTGATATTTCTTCCAGCAATCTTAATTCCAGCTAGGGATTCATCCAGCCCAGCCTTTCGCATGATGAATTCTGCATATAAGTTAAATAAGCAGGGAGACAAAATACAGCCTTGTCGTACTCCTTTCCCAATTTTGAACCAATCAGTTGTTCCATATCCAGTTCTAACTGTAGCTTCTTGTCCCACATAGAGATTTCTCAGGAGACAGATGAGGTGATCTGGCACTCCCATTTCTTTAAGAACTTGCCATAGTTTGCCGTGGTCGACACAGTCAAAGGCTTTTGCATAGTCAATGAAGCAGAAGTAGATGTCTTTCTGGAACTCTCTAGCTTTCTCCATAATCCAGCGCATGTTTGCAATTTGGTCTCTGGTTCCTCTGCCTCTTCTAAATCCAGCTTGCACTTCTGGGAGTTCTCGGTCCACATACTGCTTGAGCCTTCCTTGTAGAATTTTAAGCATAACCTTGCTAGCGTGTGAAATGAGTGCAATTGTGCGGTAGTTGGAGCATTCTTTGGCACTGCCCTTCTTTGGGATTGGGATGTAGACTGATCTTCTCCAATCTTCTGGCCACTGCTGAGTTTTCCAAACTTGCTGGCATATTGAGTGTAGCACCTTAACAGCATCATCTTTTAAAATTTTAAATAGTTCAGCTGGAATACCGTCACTTCCACTGGCCTTGTTATTTGCAGTGCTTTCTAAGGCCCATTTGACTTCACTTTCCAGGATGTCTGGCTCAAGGTCAGCAACCACACGACCTGGGGTATACGAGACATCCATTTCTTTCTGGTATAATTCCTCTGTGTATTCTTGCCACCTCTTCTTGATGTCTTCTGCTTCTGTTAGGTCCTTTCCACTTTTGTCCTTTATTATGGAAATCTTTGTACGAAATGTTCCTTTCATATCTCCAATTTTCTTGAACAGATCTCTGGTTCTTCCCATTCTATTGCTTTCCTCTATTTCTTTGCATTGCTCGTTTAAGAAGGTCTTCTTATCTCTCCTTGCTATTCTTTGGAAATCTGCATTCAATTTCCTGTATCTTTCACCATCTCCCTCGCATTTTGCTTGCCTTCTCTCCCCCGCTATTTGTAAGGCCTCATTGGACAGCCACTTTGCTTTCTTGCATTTCCTTTTCACTGGGATGGTTTTCGTTGCTGCCTCCTGTATAATGTTACGAGCCTCCATCCATAGTTCTTCAGGCATTCTGTCCACCAAATCTAAATCCTTAAACCTGTTCCTCACTTCCACTGTGTATTCATAAGGGATTTGACTTAGATTGTATCTTACCGGCCCAGTGGTTTTTCCTACTTTCTTCAGTTTAAGCTTGAATTTTGCTATAAGAAGCTGATGATCTGAGCCACAGTCAGCTCCAGGTCTTGTTTTTGCCGACTGTATAGAGCTTCTCCATCTTTGGCTGCAGAGAATATAATCAATCTGATTTCGATGCTGCCCATCTGGTGATGTCCATGTGTAGAGTCGTCTCTTGTGTTGTTGGAAAAGCGTGTTTGTGATGACCAGCTTGTTCTCTTGACAGAACTCTATTAGCCTTTGCCCTGCTTCATTTTGCTCTCCAAGGCCAAACTTGCCAGTTGTTCCTTTTATCTCTTGACTCCCTACTTTAGCATTCCAATCCCCTATAATGAGAAGAACATCCTTCTTTGGTGTCACTTCTATAAGGTGTTGTAAGTCTTCATAGAATTGGTCAATTTCAGTTTCTTCCGAACCAGTAGTTGGTGCATAAACTTGGATTACTGTGATGTTAAAAGGTCTGCCTTGGATTCGTATCGAGATCATTCTATCATTTTTGAGATTGCATCCCAGTACAGCTTTCGCCACTCTTTTGTTGACTATGAGGGCCACTCCATTTCTTTTACGTGTTTCTTGCCCACAGTAGTAGATATGATGGTCATCCGAACTGAATTCACCCATTCCCGTCCATTTTAGTTCACTGATGCCCAGGATGTCAATATTTATTCTTGCCATCTCATTTTTGACCACCTCCAACTTACCCAGGTTCATGGTTCTTACATTCCAGGTTCCTATGCAATATTTTTCTTTACAGCATTGGACTTTCCTTTCGCTTCCAGGCATATCCGCCACTGAGCGTCCTTTCGGCTTTGGCCCAGCCGCTTCATCAGCTCTGGATCTACTTGTACTTGCCCTCTGCTCTTCCCCAGTAGCATGTTGGACGCCTTCCGACCTGAGGGGCTCATCTTCCAGCATCATATCTTTTATATGCCTGTTGTCTTTGTCCATGGAGTTTTCTTGGCAGGGATACTGGAGTGGCTTGCCGGTTCCTCCTCCAGGTGGATCACGTTTGGTCTAAACTCTCCACTATGACCTGTTCATCTTGGGTGCCCTGCTCGGCATAGTTCATAGCTTCTCTGAGTTCTTCAAGCCCCTTCGCCACGGCAAGGCAGTGATCCATGAAGGGGCCTTACATATACCAAATGGGGGAACCAAAGTAAAAACTCCATTAATTTTGAGAATGGTGTATGAAATTTTGGGAGTTGGTCCTATTGAGCAAAATCACATGGACCTTGTGAGTCAAACAAGATCATCTGAGAAGGAATTATGTATTCGATGTAATAGGTTAACATCCAAGAGATGGAAGTAGATGCATACTTATATTCTAAAACCTTTTTCGAAAAGAGTGAAATGTTGCTGGTAAAACAAAGCACATGGGGACTAACAGCTGAGTCAATTCACACACAGAAACTAGGGTTACCATGCAATGGGTAGGCAGATCTATAACTGAGTCCTTGCCTCTGCTTTTTCCATTCTGTTAGATAGAATGGAGTTCGGGATACAAATCCTGACCATTATTCAACTGCCCTGCTTATAAACAGCAACAATAGGTTATGCAGGATCTTTCTGTGAGTTTTGTGCAATTTTAAAGGGGATTAAAACAAATATGTAAAAATAAATAAATGACGTAAGAGCGAAACACCTTAGAAAAAGCCACACTAACAAAGCTGTAAGCAGAGGGTTTTTGGCCACAGTGCTGTCCACTGCAATCACAGCCCCTACTTATAACTCCCCGGCAGCTGAAATACAGGTGCTTGGGAACAATGTGGGCACAAGCTCAGAGAAGCCCTAAGCGCTTCAAGCACAGCTGGAAGTGATGAAGATAAAGTACTTGTCCTTTACCTTATAGCTCTCTGCTGTCTGAATGATGTCTCCCATTGACGTTGATAGCTGCTGTCTCTCTGACTGCAAGAACTTCACCTCTTCTCTAAGTGACTGTGCCTAAGTGCAAAGAAAGATATGAACCCTTGTTACTTCTACCAGTGATTGGACCCGAAGACAACCTTCTGTGAATGGAAAAGGGGGGGGGGAATTTCACTAACTCTCACCTCCCCTGAAACTTCCCACGCTACCTCCTACCTGGTTTCCTCTGGAGCAGATTTTCACAGTGTGCAGTGAAGCCAGGACCCAAGAGCGACCCACTCCCTGAGCTCACCAAACACCAAATCCCAGCCCTCATTAGCAAGCTACCGAGTTCCATGTACTGTAGATTTGAAGCTC
Source organism: Podarcis melisellensis (assembly GCF_964234715.1). Classification (NCBI taxonomy): domain Eukaryota; kingdom Metazoa; phylum Chordata; class Lepidosauria; order Squamata; family Lacertidae; genus Podarcis; species Podarcis melisellensis. Next base: position 28,236,037 of record NC_138531.1, read on the forward strand.
TTTGCCACAGAGAAGCACTATTCAGCATGAGGACTATATTGTGTTAGAATTCCTGCTCCATGATTGCAGTCATGGGATTGTTATCTTTCACATGACGGTGTATGTTTTGACTCCACAGAGTGGGAAGTGACAGAGACAGGATGTTTGTGTTACTGTGTTCCGTGAAGTGGGACTATTGTCCTTTGTTCTTTCTCTTTGCTGTCTGATGCTAGAGAGAGAGGGAGCCATGTTGCAGTGCTCCATGTGTGCTTATACGCAAATAAAGTAGATTAGCCAAAATGCTGAGTTGCTGAGGTCTGTTACGCATGATGCGCAAACTCTGCAGATCCCTAAGTGTGCCGGTGTCGGTTGGCATCGGTCGCTGTGATGTTCGGGCTGAAGAAAGCTTTTGAAGCTCCCAAACGATTGACCAGGAGGGAGAGAACATGCCAGTCGGGCATGTGTCTCTGCCAGGGTCCTACTCGAGTGTAGGCTGAGCTCCTGATATATTGACCCTCAGTCAGCCACTCCCCTGAGGGCAATATGGAAGCAGTGAGCATGGCTGCTGCATGAATACACAAACATACACTCCCCACACATGGATGTTTACCACATACAAACATCAGAGTGGCAGTCACTGAGCATTCGTTTCCTTAGTCATAGATACACTATTTCACACACATGTATACAGAATCAGCACTTCCGGCATTCCTGACACATGTTGGGTTGGCTGGAAACATTACTTTTTTTAACTCTGCACAGAAGGATCTGTGCTGGCAAAAGACAGCCTGGAGTGAGGGGGAAAATGCTGCCTTTCACTCTTAAATGTATACTCACTGCTCTTTAGAGATCAAACGGAGTAGTTTATATCCTGAACAGGCGATAAAACCCCCTCAGATCAGGAGATAAAGCAGCAGGGGCTCAAATCAGGCCACTTCCTGTGGCTTGGCAGACAAGATGCAGCGCACAGGTCGTGGGTTAGTCATTTGTGCCATAAAGAGAATGCGGAACAGCAAATCCAACCTTCCTCACAGCTCCCAGTACATTTCCAAGCACAATTCAAAGTGTTGGTGTTGACCTTTAAAGCCCTAAACAGCCTTGGCCCAGTATACCTGAAGGAGCGTTTCCACCCCCATTGTTCTGCCCAGACACTGAGGTCCAGCACCAAGGGCCTTCTGGTGGTTCCCTCACTGCGAGAAGCAAAGCTACAGGGAACCAGGCAGAGGGCCTTCTCAGTAGTGGCGCCCGCCCTGTGGAACGCCCTCCCACCAGATGTCAAAGAGATAAACAACTACTTTACATTTAGAAGACATCTGAAGGCAGCCCTGTTCAGGGACGTTTTTAATGTGTGACATTTTAATGTATTTTTAATCTTTGTTGGAAGCCACCCAGAGTGGCTGAGGAAACCCAGTCAGATGGGTGGGGTACAAATAATATTTTAAAAATATTATTATTATTATTATTATTATTATTATTATTATTATTATTTTGTGTATTTACTGTAAAATGCATGGCAACTCCACATGTAGAATTGTGTCCATGTCCCTTTTCCCCATGTAAGTACTGCCATGCAGGAAAAAAATGAGATGTATGAAACAGCCATTTGGCAAAGACCAAAACCTCTCAAGTCAACGCTGAATCTACCTGCCCTGAGCTTTATAATTTCCATCTTCTCCGGCTCATATGCATCCAGTCCTCTAAAGTAGGCAGACATTTTGTCAAAACTGAAACTAAAGACTGTGGTTAGATGAGAATGGAGGCTACCAAAGTGCCACCAGCCCATTAACAATCACAAATGAGAAAACTTTGGAACCATCCTACTCGGAACAACTTAAAAGCAGGCCTAAAAAGACCTGTGTGGCCCCAGAAACACGCCCACAAACATCTCACGAGGAATAGGTACAAAACATATGGAACTTGATTCCAGTTACCTCTTTCCTGCTGCATTCCAGTTCTTTCCTTAATTTCACGGCAACAGCTTTAATTTTATTTCCTTTTTCTTCTTTCTCTTTCAGTTGTCTTTCCAAATTCACTGAATGAACAAACAAAACCTATTTTAAAATGTGAAGACAAAAACTTCTTTCTGAAATAAGAACTAATTGATTAATATCAGCTTCATTATATTCATTAAGCAATTAAGAAATGCTTATAAATCACAATAAAAATGGTCACATCCCGTAAAGGTAAAGGTAAAGGTAGCCCTGACCATTAGGTCCAGTCGTGGCCAACTCTGGGGTTGTGGAGCTCATCTCGCTGTATAGGCCGAGGGAGCCGGCGTACAGCTTCCGGGTCATGTGGCCGGCATGACAAAGCCGCTTCTGGCGAACCAGAGCAGCACACGGAAACGCTGTTTACCTTCCCACCGGAGTGGTACCTATTTATCTACTTGCACTTTGACGTGCTTTCAAACTGCTAGGCTGGCAGGAGCAGGGACCGAGCAATGGGAGCTCACCCCGTCGTGGGGATTTGAACCGCCGACCTTCTGATCGACAAGTCCTCTTGCTCTGTCAGATCCCATAGCAAGATCTATTTACACACCACCTCATACAAATTAACCCAAACATCGTTCATATGTTTTCTTTTCTTTTTAAAAATAGAAGCCATACATTTCAGGATTCGAAAGCAGCCTGAAAATCGAGGACTCACAGACTGAACACCCTATTTTGTCTTTATCAGAGCAAAGTATCTCCAGAAGATGCAACTTACTTAGGTTGCAGATTTGTGAGATGAGACGGAAACAAACATTACTCAATAATTATTTACACAGCAGCAAACCTGGTTAAAAAATATATATATATACCCATTTTTTCTGCTTCTGATAACTGCTGGTCATCTTTAGCAGAAGACTCCTCGACAGAAGCCTGCATTGCAAACACAATAAATTAGATGGATAGCTTGAGCCTATCACTGAATGCAACTCATCTAAACTAAGAGAGACAGAGCTTGTCCCGGAAATGCCCTCTGAGAAGCACTCATTGATGCAATTTTCTCTCCAAACAGTAGAGCAGCGACACAGATGTCTGCTGCTGCTTGGTGGTGGGGTTCCCAGAGATAAAGCAAAGTGACCTGTGGTCTCACTGTGACATCACAATGGAAGCTGTTGAGGCTGATTCCTTCATTCTGCTTTGCTCGGTGTAACACTGGACTCCTAAGTGTTAACAGGAGTTCCTAGTTACATCTGCTATTTTTCTCTATAGGATAAAGACAAGCAGATAAAACTAGGAAAGGCTCCAGTAAGAATGATATCACTTTTTAAGATCCAGCAATACATGTATTTTCTAATTAAAAATGGCACCATTGGTTTTTCCCGGATCCTTTTCCTCCTCAGACCAGCTATTTTATTTATTTACTTATTAATATTTCTTTACTGCCCTATGAGCAGAACTCTTTGGGCAACAAGTTTCTTCTTGATAAGGCAATGACAGAGCATCCCTGAAGCATTATTCACTTGCAACAACCATCTAGCTTCACTGCTTTATCACCTCTAAAGTGTCTCAAAGTGAAGAATACTAGAAGTCTTGAAGACCCTAGCTCACTTTCATTTTCCAGAATTTTGGGGGGAATCAATAAAAAACATAGAAGTTTCACCCCTGACTACTTAACACAATCTTAAAATGCATTTAGTGGCACAAGACTAAATTTAATGGCAACAAGATCAAATTAGCAGCCACTCTTAAAAGAATAGTTTTCAAGAGTTGTTGTGAACTCAGGGATAATTAATCTTCAGAACACAAATCCAACCCATAACCCAGGTTCCACATCTATAAATGCTTATATCTGGGGATGAAAGGAGGAAGCACACTTTCACGCAAGAGTTGTGTTTACTGCATGTACCACAACACTGTTGTACAGGCAGTAGACAAGTCTATCACGCAAAGTATGAAATCATCCTCACCAACCTCACAAGAGATATGAAGAGTTCAAGTTTCGTGGCATTTCTTTTGCATGTAAGAGCAAAAGATTGTAACCAAAGAATTTCACAATTCCCACTACTTTCCCAAATTCTGTTCTAAAGAGGCTTGGGGGATAAATGGGAGCAATTCAATAATAAAACCCTAACCTTTAGCAAAGAAAGCTCAGCCTGCACGTTTCTGACTTCTGTTTCTTTTTGCTCAAGGATTAAGCTTAATTTTTTCCGCTCCTCTTCTTGATCTTTTATTTTGCTTTCACAGAGTGCATGCTTTTCAGAGAGATCTTCCATACTAACTAAAATATCTTGGTTCTCATTCCTGAGTTTTTCACTGGCGTGTTTCAGCTCCTGGATATCTAGTTGCAGGGCTTCTTTTTCAGAAACAGCCCCTTCCAACTCTTCTCTTAACAGGAGTTTTTCATTTTCATAATCGTCCAAAAGAGATCTGAGTTCCAGGCAACGGGCTGCATTTTCTTCCTGCAGCCTCTGCATTTCCTCCCGTAGAAGAACGTTTTCATCCTTTTGTGAGTTCAGACTTTGTATCTCTTGCTTCATTTTTGCAAATAATTCATTCGCAGTTTGCAGCAGACCGGCTACATCTTCACCTTCATTTTCTTCTGGGTTTCTGGAGCCCATCTGCTCAAGGAGGCTACAGAGCTGACTCATGACAAGAGATCTGAAAGCCTTTTCTTCCTCAAGTACCTTAGTCAAATGGTCTTTCTCTTCACAGACTGTTTGCAATTTCGTTTCTAAATTATCTGCTTTCTCTTGAGACACAATCCAGCCCCGCTTTTCAGATGCAATGCTTCCCAGCTCTTTCCCTGCTTGGTCCCTGTCTTCCTTGAGCTTGTTATTTTCGTCATGTAGACTCGCTACTTCAGATGAGAGGTGCACTTTATCTTGCCGAAGAGCTTCAATCTGCTGTTCCAATTCCCCCAGCTTCAGTTGGTTCTCTTCTTTTTCCACTTTCAGTTTCACCATCAACTCCTCTACCTGTTGCTCCAATTCACTGTTGCATAAGCTAAGAGCCTCAACTCGTTGCTGATGTTCCTCAGCTGCTGCCTTCTCCTCTTTGCATTTCCCCTGGAGGCTTTCTATCATCTCAGCAGAGCATTTCAGTTTGTCAAGGATGCTATCGTTCTGTGCTGAAAGCTCACTCTCCTTCTCTTCCAGTTCTTTCACTGCAGCCTCTCTTTGATGAAGAGAAGCAACAAGTTTCTCATTCTCTTCCTGGAGAGTCCCTATTTTATGCCTTAGCTCTTCCAGCTCCTCGAGTTTGGAGGAAAGTTGTTCTGTATGTTCCCGGAGCTGATTTACACTCTCAAGGAGAACATCCTTTTCACTGAAAGCAGCTCTAAGCTTTTTCTGTAGTTCATCAACATCTGAAGCTTGCTGCTGTTTCATGGATGCAAATTCTCTGCTTATCTTCCCAGCTGATTCCCCCAATTCAGTTTGAAAGGTTTCCATCGTTTCACGCAAGCTCTCGTAACTAGCAATTGCATCTTCTTTCTCCTGTAGGTGCTTCCGACATTGTTCTTTAAGATCCACTATCTCAAGAGCCAATGACTGATTTTCTCTCTCTAAACTTAATGATACTGATTGTTTAAGCTCACAAATTTCCCTTCTATGCTTTTCTAACAGTTCTTCAATTTCCAGGCTATTTTCTTTTACAGTCTTTTCGTGTTGTTCTGTTACTGCCTTCAACTCCGATTTTAGTTTTTCAACTACGCCACAGTGATCCTCTTTGGCAAGCTGCAGTTCGTTAATTTTGAACTCCAAATCTTCTTTTTCGTGGAAGAATTCATCCTGTGCATGCTGGATTTCCACTTCCAGTTTCATCTTAACATTGTTCATGTAGGTTAACTCATCTTGTAATATACTGTGTTGAGATTCCAGTTCTTTTAAAGCATTTTCTAAATGTCTGGTCTTTTCTGCCATTTCCGTTTCCAACTGTACATTTCCAGTTTCTAAGCTGTCTACATCTTTCGTTAGAGTTTGCCTTATGTATTCCAGTTCACGCTCATATTTCTCTTTACAAGCACGCAATTCATCCTGCATGTCCCTCTCTTTTACCCTGTATTGCTCTATCAAGTTCTGCTTTAGCTGATCTGCCTTATTTTGCTCCTCTTCACATGCCTTGACAGCGGTTTCAAGCTGACATGTCAACTCAGACACCTCCTTTTGGTGAGCAGTCCTCTGTTTACCTAGTTCTTCATCTAATCTATCCATTTCCCTTTGGTAACACTGAGAATTACTTTCAATGACATCTTGCAGTTTGGCAGTTTCCTCCTTCTTACCCTCAATGGAAGCTTCCAACTGTTTCTTCAGATTCAGTATTTGTTCCTCATAGGCAGCCTTAGTCTGATGGACCTCTTCCTGTAGCCTTTTAATTTCTTCGTGGATATTACTCTGGCAATTAAGCTGTTCTGTGAGCTGCTCTTGTTTGCTCCGTTCTGCAAGCAGTTCCTTTTGCAAGGTGGCAATAGTTTCATCATATTTGGACTGTGTTGCTATGGTTTCATTCTTAAGACCTTCGATTTCCTTCAGGTGGTCAGTGTTCAACTGTGCAAACTTCTTCTGCAATTCTCCTTCCTTAGCGAGAGCAGCCTAATGATAAAATATTCAGAGCATATATGCATATCTTAATCATTTTGTAAGTATATGCCCAATTTACAGCACTTAAAATATCAAAATGAAACCAAAACCCACCCAATACCCATCCTCATTCCCCAACCCCATCTGACAGAGGAAAGAATCTAAGAATAAAGACAGACACAAAAACATGTATAGGAGATCTGCACAACTGGCGTTACTTCATCAACATCTGCCTTCCCATCCAAGCTGAAAACACATTTCCTCAATTAAAAGCAAAATACAAATCTGACCTATTACAAAATAGGATTTCAAAGGTTGCACAAGATTTACTCAGTCTGCTTAAATAAAATATATATTTAATCTACTTTATTGCTCTCCACTCCATTCACAAAACTGAGCATGCAACTTCCAACTTAAGTAACTGTGTGCCTTACATCTAATGGCAGTTGTCATCTCTTAACTGACATGCATACCAGAAAAAGCAGAACACATTTCACAGACAAAAATAATTTAAACCATATTTTGTTCTTGGCGGCAAGATATACTTCTGAGAGATTTCTAAAATGGGAAACTTGAGAGGCCTTATAAATGAGAAGTGTTTCAATTGTTTAATGTTTTGGCAGTATCTTAATTCTCCATCTGCTGGGAATAACACTTGTGCCACCTCACATGTCTAGGTACTGGCAAGTGCTCTGGTTAAAAAAGAAAAGATGTTTAAAGCAATTTCCAATAAAAGGTTGAGAGATTAGTAAGCCTTACTGCAACAGAACCATTGGCCCACAGATAGCTAATGTGATGCTCTCCAGTTGCTGCTGGACTACAACTTTATCATCCCTGGCCACTGGTTGTGATGGCTGGGGCTGATGGGTGTTTTAGTCTTGCAACATCTGGATGGTACCACATTAGATACCCCCAGCCTATTGAATATCTCTTCCCCAGAGAATACACTCGTATCTGCTGTGCCTCCCTGTTTTAGGATCAAGGAAAGGGGCAGTGCATGACACTTGTGAACTTGGAATAGAAACAAAAGGGATTAAAAGACAGGAAAGGCTCTCTTTGACAGAAATATATTAAATAAGCTAGAATTAGGGAGTACCTCTGCTTCTTGTTGCCTTTTCACGTTTTCTTTTTTCAGAGCTAGACACTGCTGCTGGATTTCAGCTTTCTCCAGAAGAACAACATCCAGCCTCTCTGTGAGGGCCTAATTTTAAGAAGGACAGAGCATGAAGGAAGAACGCACTTCACTATAAACAAAAACACAAGAGGAACTGTATTTCTTTAAGATGTTGAAAGCTGGTTCATTTTTTAATTGACATTTGCTTCCTGTGCCACAGAATAAATGGAGACTGAGAGTTCTTCAGCTGCACTCAATGGGCTAAATTATTAACCCACTTCAGAACCAAACCCAGAGTTTGATCATGTGTCAGAATCATGGGCTTGATCCTCAGGCTCCATTTACATTAAAACCATACAGAGATATTCACTCTAAAGTTAACTGAGATATAATTTATTGTCTGGAAAGTCATCCTTAGACAGAAAGCATTGTTAAATCAATCAGAACCTGACCAGGGATATGCTCCTGGCTCTGTCTGGGGCAGTTCTGGCGCTACTAATAAGTGTGGTAAAATCTAATAACATTGTTTGAAAACACATCCATATCTGAATACACAACATGGTTAACCTAACTATGCTCTGAAATTTTCTTTATCTGAAGCTTAACTAATGAATTTACTGCACTGATCTAGGAGAGGGGAACAGACATGGGTATGAGATTATTATAACAATCATGTTATTACTTATTGGCTGTGCTTAATGCTTACAGTCATGTGACTGAGCATCAGATTATCATTTCCCCCTCTTCTTAGGTGTAACCACGAGAAGACTTAAAAGTTTTCACTGTCATTTTCAGCTAATTACAGTTTAGTGGTACGTCCAAACCCTAAACTGTGGTTAATCTTAACGGTACTTTACTGAAATAAGCCAGCTTGAAAGAGTTTGGTTTCAAGCATTGCACTAAACTGTGGTTAATGGAATGGAATTGAAAGCTCCCAATTTCCTCTGGTGTGGGTCAGGGGAGATGGGAGTGCATAAGTCCAAGGCTTATGAACGTAATACTAAACCACAGTTAAGCTTACGATCAAACCAAGCTTTCAGTTGCTCACTATCATTAAGATGACCGGTAAATCCTGCAACAGGCAATTATAGTTTGAGGAACACTTGTAGCAAATTGATTTTCAAATCTCATGAGATGAGAAGCAGCCCACTTTAGGAGGAAATCCTAAAAAGGATAATTTTCAATAAAACACAATGCCCTGCATTTTAACTCATAGGTAAATAACCTGCCAGACAGCTGAGAAAAGGAGTCTCACTGGTATGACACAGGCAGAGCTTATTTCCTTTTAACCAAAACATGCATTTACTGGAAATGAAAAGCCCTTGCACAATATATAATGCGTTAAGATTACAATCCTACCACCACCAGTCTGTGTTGATGGCTGGGGGCATTAAGAACTGTGTGTAGTTGTCTCTCTGCTGCCAGTGGAGGTTCTGCCTTGGCTTCACCCAGACATGCAGAAAGCTACTGCTGGGGATCCTTCTGCCAGTGGTAGGCAAATGGAAAGCCCCAAGAAAGTGTTCCATTTTCAGGATCGAAAGCACTGCAGATTCCCCAATGGCCCTGGTTCTCAGCTTCCTCCCCAGTTACATCAGCCTGGAGCTGGCTAAGTGAAAAGTTACAATAAACTGCCCCCATATTCCACTCAAACTGGTATGAGCTGGCAGGGCTTGGGAAGCTGCAACAGTTCTGCCACCCTACCAGCCTCAGGAGTGTTTGGTAAGTTATGCGTTCCCACCTGAAGAATATCATCAGTTCCTCCAGCAGCAGGTTTTGTTTTCATTTCTTCAATCTCTTTCTCCAGTTCTAAGGGGAAACAGTGTTTTCTCTGAATAAGGATAATTCATTCATTTCATATATTATTCGACTTTTCTGCAACCCCAAAGTTTCTTCTATACAGCTAATTTGGTTTATTCATGGTCATTATTACGCCTAACATCAGCAGGAACAGATCCAAGCCTGGCGGATATTCACGCCATTTCCCCAGGATTTCTGAAAGCTTTTTGGGGTCTCACGACTCTTATTTGTTGCTGCTAATGGTACTGGTGGGCCTTTTTTGGGACTATACGCTTCATGCAGTCTGCCATGCTGTTTTAAAATAAATGAAAATGAAAACCAACATCAGTAGGGAGGTACCTGAACATCGGGATTTCACTTTCTGTACGTGCATCATTTGCTTCTTTGCAAATTTGATAAGATCTTCTCTGGGTAAAGTATCCAGCTGCAAAATTAATAAATAACGTTCTAAAATAGCAGTTAAGGGTATTGAACTTCAGAACATCAAGCTAACTTTTAATGCTTGCCCTATTTCATTCTACCAGAAGAAGCTTCACAAAGAACTCTGGAGTTTGCAAAGCATCCTGCAAATGTCTGATTCAACATTAGCAGGGGCTGAATGTATTTGTCTCCACCAGACCTACAGTGGGATAACCCTTTCAGAACAGAAGCAGTAAAAGAGAATTAGGCACTCAGCCCTGAAAAACGCTAGGCAACACAGCCTACAGTACCACAGTAACTGTGCACTTGCTATGTTATTCTGTAAAGATGGGATCTCAAATTACTATTCTGGCTCTTTACAGCTCGAAAAGCAGTGAGGATAGCATCACCTACACTGATTTGCTAAGCAAAAAACTAGTCCACGTTAGCCAAGGGGAGATGCCAGCTCTCATAGGCTCAAGGTTAGGAAGATGGAACCTAAATTACTGCAGAATAATGATTTCCAAACACATTTTCAGTTTATCTGAAGTAATTTCAAAAGGAGTCTACATATAAACATATTGGAGGGATGCCAAATAAAAAAATGGCTGAACATCTTCAAACACATCAAAATATTAGGCTTGCCATACAGATGAAGCTCAGGAGGAACTATAGACTAAATTGCTGAACACTATAGAAAGCACAACCTTTAACAAGGTTTGTTACATAAATGAGCAATAAGGAAATGAAAACCAAATATTTGAAGCATTTTTCAGAGGGCTGGTAGGTACATTTGTTTCCTGCAATAGCTGCCAGCTGTACTTGCTAAATAAACCTTTGCTGCATACAAAGATTACTTTTTAATGGCTGCAGTGACTTCACTTTCTGCAAATAAAGCAGAGCCAGTTCTTACATTTGAAAATGCAACATTTTTTAATGCCACCTACAGACAGACCTCCTTTTGTCGATCTATTACTACTGGAACAAATTATATTTATAAGGAAACCTTACCTTTGACTTGCCTGTTGTGGATGTGGAAGGTGACGCTGCCATTTCTTGACCACTATCTTGCAGCTGAAACAAACAAAATTACAGATAAAAGCCTGATGCATGCAATCCATTTTGTTATTTGTTTCTCCATCCCTACACTACCATTCCACCCCAAAGTGTATTCAAAGAAACGTACAGCAATAAAGAGACCATTTAAATCAATAACACTATTAAAGCAGATGGATATTAATAAAAAAGCAGAACATAATAGGCAAATAAAAAGGCCACTACTGCACAATCCCAGGTTAGCACACACAGAATTGCTTAAAGAGCAATTCAATACCTTAATCCATTAAGTATTAAGTCCTCAGTGGAGCTTACTCCTTTCAAAGTGTTTAGTAGTTTTCTGGGACCTGATAAGCTATTGGCTAGATGACAGGCATCTCTTGATGACAGCCTAGATGTCAGGGTGTATGGTATTCTGCCTCACCTGGATCAAGTAAAAAGGAGGCGAGTTGAGTGGGTGTCAAAAGTATGTTAATGGAACACCACCCTAAATTGCCAGATGACTAATAACACGGGCCTTCATGTTCATGTTAAACAGCTTGGGATTATTAGAAAAAATGTGTAGAATAGTTTACAACTTAATCTAAAGGGATACTTTTTATTTCTTTTTTTAATATTAATTTTTATTAGTTTTCAAATTTTAACAAATCCATCTAAATTATTTAAATTTAACACATTTTTTTCCAAAAAATAATTAAGTTTCCCACTCCTGTTGCAAGCATATGTCCATTACATTCCTGATGTTACCGCTTCATTCTTCTTTAATCACCTGCTCAACCTTCTACTAGTTTTAATCCACTTCCATCGCCATCCAATCTTGTTACCTTGTAATCAGCACCATTGATGTTTCCAAAACATACAAACATCCATTTTTGCATGCAGAAAGGGATACTTTTTATTTGTAATCTCAGGAATGAACAGATAGTTGTGTGTTTATGCTAACCATTAACAACCATTCAGTATATAAACAGGGCATTCATATTTTCTAATACTTCATGACAACGCGAAGAATAAAAATGTTTCCAAGGCCTAGTCACTACAATTACAAAGCTACCTTTGCTAAAAGAAGATGTAGTTTATGCACCCTGTTTCATTCCAGTGTTCGAAAGCTGAATTCATAGTGCCAGCAGATGTTTAGGGCAATGTTCGAAACTCCCATTGTTCTAGGTGCATTTTGCGACAGGGAATTTAATTGGTGCGAGCAGTTTCTGAGCCTAAGAGTTCAGACTAAAACTGTGAAGTGGAAGGAAAGGACCTTTTTCTGCCTCCCCACTTCCAGCTACTCTCTGAAGACTGGGGAAGGGACCCTGTTAAGAATATTAGGGGGGTAGGCAGGGGAAGGACGAGCCTATGTGGAAAATGAACATAATATTTCAGCTGCAGTTCATTCATTTTCAGCTTTGTATTCTTGTTATAAAAAGCACGCCTAGACATTCCGTTGCTGCACCCATAACCTAGGTTTAAGGTTGAATTTAGCTCCTAGTTTTCATATCTCACTTTCCAACACTGGTTTAGGGCTGCCATCTCTTTTCAGCCCTCATTCTGTGTCTTTTAACAGCAGTCTGGCACACTGAGGCTTACCAAATAAATGTTCCTAGCACAGACATAAAGTGATGGGAATTACACTCAGCATCCATACAGTGCTTTATGGTGTTCACTGTGCTTCATACACATCTCCTCAGTAATCTTTTTTCCATACTGTGGATCTATAGGAGTGTGTTTGTTTGTTGCTAAGAGAGCCTTTACACTTACCTAAAATCACCTAAGGTTCAAAATAATTTTTAAAAACCACCACACACTAAACCAAGTTCCTCTACTTGCACTCTCTCAGACACTGTACCATACGCTTGACCGATTTGACTTCCGCGTATATCAGGCTGCTGCTTTAAAAGCGAAGCAGCAGAGGCCAATACGGAGTTCATAGCCTTACATATACCACATTTGGAGAAGGGGGTCAAACCTGATTAAGAGGTGCAATTCTACTCAGGTGTGCTTAGAGGTAAGCCCCTTATTCCTGGAATTTCCAGGATTCTGGTCCTAGCATCCAACCAATATTGTTAGGTTTTGGAGGTCCAGCTCTGAGGGCCTTCTGGCAGTTCCCTCACTGCGAGAAGTGAGGTTACATGGTACCAGACACAGGACCTTCTCGGTAGTGGTGCCCGCCCTGTGGAACGCCCTCCCATTAGATGTCAAGGAAATAAACAACTACAGTCATGCCTCGGGTTACAGATGCTTCAGGTTGTGCAGCGCGCTGAACCCGGAAGTACTGGAATGGGTTACTTCTGGATTTCGACACTTGCACATGCGCAGAAGCACTAAATTGTGCTTTGCACATGCGCACCAAATCACGACCGGCACATGCGCAGGCGGGGGCACTGCGGGTTGCAAATGTGCTTCCTGCACGAATCACGTTGGCAACCCGAGTGTCCACTGTACCTGACTTTTAGAAGACATTTGAAGGCAACTCTGTTTAGGGACGTTTTTAATGTTTGGTGTTTTTAATATTCTGTTGGGAGTCGTCCAGAGGGGCTGGAGAAATTCAACCAGATGGGCGGGGTATAATAAATAATAATAATAATAATAAATAATTATTATTATTATTATTAGTGCGACTCCTGTGTTGGGGGGGGGGGAAGAGACCCGTCTGAACAGGGGTGGTTTGGGTAAGATGCCCACCTATCACGCACGATCTAGCTGAGATCTAGCTGAGGAGGGTTGGACTAGATGCCCCTCGGGGGTCCCTTCCAATTCTACGGTTCTATGAGATTCCATGCCCCTGGCAAAAGCAGGAGACGAAGCCAAACCAGGCAGCCCTCACCACAAACCCCGGGTTAGCCTCATCCCCTCGCTAACCCTCCACTTGGGAAACGGGGAGAACCCGCAAGTGGCGGAGGCGGAGGTCCCTCTATGAATGAGGGCTGAGGAGGGGGAAGCCCAGGGCCCACGTCCGCCGTTTCCCCCCACCCCTCGAGTCCTTCTCCCCGGTTTACCTCCATTGCGACGGAGGGAAAGCGAAGCTCGTTTGCTCCCTCAGCGCCTCAGCTGGCAAGCACTTCCGCCTTCGTCACCGGCTCTCCCACCGCGCGCGCTTCTGACGTCAGCGAAACGAGGAAGGGCTCGACCAGAGTGACGGCTCCCCTCCTCTTCTTGGGTCGCCGTGGCAACCGGCCCGGCCAGGCTCTCTTCTCTCCCTGCGCCTCTCGCCTGCCTCCTCTCAAGCCACGCCCCCTTCCCCCACGAGTTCTTTTCCTCTTTCATGACAGTGAAGAGGAAATACCAGGGGGAGAGGGGGCGGGCGGGCGGAAATCAGCATCAACACCGTCCCTGAAAGACTTGGCTGTACAGTTTTTAAAAGAATAAATAAATCTCCCACTAACCTCTTCAGTTGCTCATATTTGCTTATTTCAAAGTCCTTTTGATTCTTGGAATGGATCAGACCGCGAACGCACTTTTTAATTTATTTATTAAGTTTTTAGTGAAGATTTTCCTGCGCTGCAAAACAAACAAATAAGCGGGGGAAAGCACATCTTTCGTCTCCTAGAGTCTTTCCCGCAGTTCGTTCACATGTGCGGTGGCCGTGCTTGCTCTTTGGGTAAAAGCGGGTGGAAAATAAACAATGAGCTGTTGCAGTCATGCCGTGGAACAAGGTGGAGCAATGATCGCCTTAACAAAAAAAAGCCCACATTAAGTGTACAGCACAGTAGATTAAAAAGCGTATAATGGGCGGGGGGCGGGATATGGGACCACAGAAGGGTCAAAGCGCAGCTCTAAGGGTTACAAGGAGCTTTGTCCCACAGTACTGTATAATATAATATTAGGGACGTGGGTGGCGCTGTGGGTTAAATCACAGAGCCTAGGACTTGCTGATCAGAAGGTTGGTGGTTCGAATCCCCGCGACGGGGTGCGCTCCTGTTTCTCAGTCCCTGCTCCTAGCAGTTCGAAAGCACATCAAAGTGCAAGTAGATAAATAGGTACCGCTCCGGTGGGAAGGTAAACGGCGTTTCCATGCGCTGCTCTAGTTCACCAGAAGCGGCTTAGTCATGTTGGCCACATGACCCGGAAGCTGTACGTCGGTTCCCTTGGCCAGTAAAACAAGATGAGCGCCGCAATCCCAGAGTCGGTCACGACTGGACGTAATGGTCAGGGGTCCCTTTACCTTTACCTTATAACATTAATGCTTGCTCGCATCCTAACAGTGGCGTAGCGTGGGTTGTCAGCACCCGGGGCAAGGCAAGTAATTTGCACCCCCTAACCCATAGATTTGCGCCCCCTAACCCGTGGATTTGTGCCCCCTAACCCTAACCCCCAGATGTTGCGCCCGGTGTGGCCGGGCCCCCCTGCACCCCCCCTGCTACGCCACTGCATCCTAAGCATATCTTCTCTTCCGTGTGTTGATTTTTGATGATGATAAAACCTGATGCCTTGTGCCAGAAATGCAGGATGCTGCCTCACACCTCATCACACCTTTGGGGTACCCTAGCTCAGCATTGCCTACCCCCAGGCTTTGCCGACCTGGTCCCTGCAAATGTCCTGGTTCCCACAATGTCTTGCAAATGTGCCTGTTGAGCTCCCCTCTCCCACACCTGTCAAAGCAAATGTTTGTGTAGACTAAGGTTACAAGATGTCCCCGATTTACAAAACAGTCCCCATACAAAATCCATTGAAGTTGAAAAGTGTCTCCAGATTCATTGGGGGGGGGGGGGAATCTGGTAACCTTAGTGTAGACATTGGTGTTGGTGGGTGTTCTCCCCTATTCTATTTAACCCCCATCTCTGGAGTTCAGTGTTGGGAGTGCAGATAAATGGAAAGAACTGGACGGGGCTCAAGAGGAGAGGGGGTTATGAGTGTGCATGTGCACCTGGCATGAGATGTTATGTACTGAAGTTCTCACCCTGGGCCAGCAGGGGATACTGTAGATAGTTATGTAAATAAGGGATCGAAAGTGACGTTCAGTGATTGGATATGTTATGTACTGAGTCGAATAGGATCCAAACTGCAGCAGTCTGATTGGTCCTAGAACAATAGGCTCCAAAAGGCAGCAGTCTGATTGGTCCTAGAACAATAGGCTCCAAAAGGCAGCAGTCTGATTGGTCCTAGAACAATGCAGCAGTATGATTGGTTAGCAGGAACCACCCAATCATGCTCCAGATAGAAGTGAATCCACAACCTGATTGGCTTACAGTAGAATTCCGGAATTAGCCAATCATGTGCAGCCCATTGTGTAAATAATGTATATAAAGCAGATACTCTGAGGGGACATTCATTCATTCCTCCTCACCACTATGAGCTGAATAAAGAGCATGAAATCACTTTGCGACTCTGAGTATATTTCAGGATAGTTTAAGAAATTTGTTACAGTTACATTGTACTGGAGCTCTATATAAGCAGCCTGACTGAACCCTTCAGTTCAGTTCTGGCCTGGCCTGTGAATAAACAAGAGCTGTTTGAAGAATCGCTGTGTCGTCTGATATGTTCACCCACAACTTAAAAGTGGGGCTGCAGAAGTGAGCAGACCGAGCATATGTCCTGCCATCTCTGCCACAACGAGCAACTGCTATATGACCTTTTGTTCTTCCTGAGCAAGTCCGAGGAGGAGAGGACAAAAACTGAGCAAGGGAGACAGGGGTGCTGAGAGACAGGAGTGAATACTGGACATAGGATATATTTATTTCATTTGAAGTGGAGTGGAGAATGGATGGATCATTTCAACGAGAAACAGGTGAGGTGGGGCTGCCTCAGAAGCAGAAGAGAATAAACTGCTGGATTGGGAAACTCTCAATCCGATTCCAGCGTTGTTTTTCATTCTGCCTCCAGGAGAGTCTCTCCCCTGAAATAAACCAGTTGGGAACCCTAGGAATTGGCGCAAGAAATCACTTTGTATATGAAAAAGAATGAAGGGATGAAAGGATCCTCTTTTCACTCCAAGGATAAACCTTTTCAAACTTCTGCTTTACACACACACACAATTTACTCCCCAAATTTTGTGTTAGAGACTGAGAGAGTGGGATGTCAATCAGCATAGCTCCATCTTCAATTCACATTTTAGGTTGAAATGATTGCCACAATATACTTTATATTGAAGAAGATAATGAAGACCAGCAAGTATAAAAGGAATTGTACAAGAAAGTGTGATGGATTAAGACTTTTGCAGTGCAATCCTAAGCATGTCGACTCAGAATTAAGCCATACCGAGTTTAATCAGGCTTGCTGTCAGGCAAATGTGTATTCTATAAGGTTGTGTTTTTAATAATGTAATGTACTAAGAGGATAATAGAGTTTACACTGTTCCTGCTTAAAGTTCCATGCGGAAAGTCAGAGAAGTTCCTGCCATGTTCTTTTTATACTCTGCATCAAATTTCTCATTTTGTGCCACAGTAAAATGGTTCTTCCAGTCCCCAACAGTTCCTAGAGCAGAGAAAGCCAAAGACAGACAACATTCAGTTTCACTTAAAAAAATTAATTCTACTGTTCAAAGGTCACAAATTTGAAAGATACTAGCAAAACCCCCCACAACTATTGGGAACAAACTACCATTAAAGGTAAAGGTAAAGGTCCTCTGACAGTTAAGTCCAGTCTCGAACGACTCGGGGGTTGCAGCGCTCATCTCGCTTTACTGGCTGAGGGAGCCGGTGTTTGTCCACAGACAGTTTTTCCGGGTTATGTGGAAAAACCAGAGCAGCGCACGGAAACACTGTTTGCCTTCCCACCGGAGCGGTACCTATTTATCTACTTGCACTTTGACATGCTTTCAAACTGCTAGGTTGGCAGGAGCAGGGACCAAGCAACGGGAGCTCACCCTGTCACGGGGATTCGAACCGCCGACCTTCTGATCGGCAAGCCCTAGGCTCAGTGGTTTAGACCACAGCGCCACAAAGGAAAAATGATTTAATCCTGGAAAACAGGAGTATTACTAGGCCTTTAAAAAAACTCAGGGCACAGTCCCCAACACACACCTTCATATGCTTGGAGAGAACTGCTGCTTATGTACATATTAAAGCTAAAGCAAGTCTTGTTAGACATCTAATACAGCTCCTCTCTCTCAAGTGCAGTTCTGCCTCCCCACACCATCTAGCTACTATTGCATGTGCTTACAAGTCTTCTGTCCTCATTCAATACCACCAGCACAGGAAACTCTCAATTTAGGCGCCTCCAAATGATGGGTGATCACACACACACTCACGGCACCAAACCCAAAAGTATCCCCCAAGATGTAATTAAAAGGGGCAGAACAGGTTGGAGCATGGCGGAACAGGCTTACGCATGCTCTGCTGATGTGTGCTAGGGTCTGGAACAGAACCTCCCTACAAAAAGAGGATTGCCTGTACACACAATATCCAGCAAGCACAGATCAACACACCACTAGAGAACAGATAAAGCTGGCCTGTGATTGGAGTCCCACTGAATTGGACCCAGCCAAGCATTCCAAAAAAGGTTTTTCAAAAGGAGGGGAAAGGGCAGGAGATCAGGACCATAGTGCAAAAGACTCAGGCCTTC
This sequence comes from Podarcis melisellensis, assembly GCF_964234715.1. Taxonomy (NCBI): domain Eukaryota; kingdom Metazoa; phylum Chordata; class Lepidosauria; order Squamata; family Lacertidae; genus Podarcis; species Podarcis melisellensis. The sequence continues at coordinate 28,254,381 of NC_138531.1, forward strand.
TGCTCCCTGAGCAGCACCCCTGTAGAAAAAACAATGACCCCTGCCCCCAGTAGTACCTTTTCTCATGAATGGTGAGATTGAATGGTCCAGGATCTTTGGAGGCAAAAAGGTGTAGTTTGCCATAGGATTATTTTTCATGACTTCGAATTGTGTGTAATGGATTATTTTATCTAGAACCTCCTTTTCCAAGTCCTTCTCCAGGAAGTTCAGGATCTTCTGAATTTCACACCTTGGATTCTGTGGAAAGGGAGGGAATGAAATCCAGGAATTAACCAAGAATAGGAAAATAAACCAATTGTTAACCAACAATGCAATCCTGCACATGTTTACTATACGAAGTCAATCTTAGCTTTGAATCCCTGTAGTCTAGTGTTAACTCGTTTGTGGTCTGAAGCCAAAAAATAAACACTCACTTCTTTTATATCTTCATAGAAGAGGTAAAGAATCCGGTACTTATTTTTCGCTTCCCACCAGCCTTTTACATGATCATACCAGGAACCCCAGAGCACTAAGGGATAAAAATGAATTAAACAGCTTAAGGAAGAATTTCATATCACAGACTAAAGAGACTATAAACTTAAACAAGGCCATGTTACAGATTTACAAAATATATGTCAGCTTGTTCACGACAGAAGAAAATTCACTGGGGCCAAACAGTTCCATGACTACAATGACAGGAAATACAATGACAATTTAAAATAAATAAATAAATAAATAGTTAATTTTTTCCCAGGTCTTGGTTAGACAACACTGATTCAGGGGACTAAGCTGGATAACTGCTATGATCAGAGTTTGTTATGATGGAACAACTGTCAAATCACACCCAAACTCAGAACATTTAACGTGCTCAAGCTTCACAACTTTTTCCTAAATAAAAAAGATAATTGCCTCAACATCAAGACTGTAGCAAAATGGACCAAGGGGCACATTCCCTTCTGGAATGAAGAACAGGCAGGAGATTTCCTAAACAGGATGCCTTCTGCTCCACTCCTCCCAGCTTCCTCCCTTGGCTCATAAATCAATCCCATCTAAAACAGATTGCGCTCTTATTCCCAGATCAGAAGCTAGTCTTATATGCAGCAGCAGCAGCAGCTTGTCTGAATGAAGCTCGAGTCTGTTTTCCCCCTTCTAACTAGAAAGGAGCCATGTGCAGTGTTTGGCAAAAAGTTTTTAACTTCCCATTATCAGTTTGCTACTTGAATTTAAAATACATAGACAAATGATTGAGTTCTTTGAAAAACGAAATGTAGAAATCATGGCACAAAGCATTCCGTTCACCTTTTCCATCCATGTATTTCTGAAAAAATTCTTCCCATGTTCCTGGCTGAGGCATCATTTGATTCATTCTGTGGAAGTGATAAAAAGACACTAGATTGTCTTTGGCATTTCTTGCCACGTAGATGACCTGCGGTGGGTATAGAAGTGAGAAGATACCATTATTCGCCAGTGGAGAAAGTGCAAGTGCACTTTCATAATACTAGAACACAGGACCGTCCAGTGAAGTTCGATTTTGGAAGACTCAGGAGGACAGGCAGAAGAAAATGCCTCTTCACAACCGTGCATAGTTAAATGATGGCAGTTGCTCCCACCAGGTGCAGTGATGGCCCGCCAGCTTTGACAACTTCAAAAGGGGTCTAGACAAATTCATGGAGGTTTAGGCTATCAATGGATGGTATCCCATATTAGAGGCTGTATGTCTCTGAATACTTGTCTCTGGGGAACAACAGCAGGAGAGGACTATTGTTATTATTTCCTGTTCTCGGGCTTCTATAGGCATCTGGATGAGAACAGGATGTTAGACCAGATAGGCCTTTTGGTTTGATCCAACATGGCTCTTCTTATGTTCTTAAACATGAATTAGATCATTTTACTGGTACCTGTCTCATGTTCCCCTATATTGCCTCCAAGTGTCCCTATTTCCCAGGGACAGTTCTGGATTTACAGAAGCCATCCCAATTTCTTATTTAGTCCTGGAATGTCCTGCTTTTCCTTAGGACATCCCTATTTTCATCAGAGGGTATGCAGCCCCCGAGCCAAGGAGATAAGTAACTATACAGCCTTTAGAAGACATGTGAAGGCAGCCCTGTATAGGCAAGTTTATTTTTTTAAAATGCTTAATTATGTTTTATATACAGTGGTACCTCTGGTTAAGAACTTAATTCGTTCCAGAGGTCCGTTCTTAACCTGAGGTACCACTTTAGCTAATGTGGCCTCCCGCTGCTGCTGCTTCTGCGCCGCTGCCACACAATTTCTGTTCTCATCCTGAGGTAAAGCTCTTAACCCGAGGTATTATTTCTGGGTTAGCGGAGTCTGTAACCTGAAGCGTTTGTAACCCAAAGCGTTTGTAACCCGAGGTACCACTGTATGTTGAAAGCTGCCCAGAATGACTGGGGCAACGTAGTCAGATGCACAGGGTATAAGTAATAACGTTATTGTTGTTATTCTTGCTGTTATTGAATAGGGCATCCCTGTTTTCCTTGGAGAAATGTTGGCGGGTATGAGAGAAAGAAAAAAGGGAAAGAGGACAATAGCACTGAGACTGAAAGGGACACAGAGGCCTGACCTGCTCTCTATGAGAATCCAGTGCTATGGCATTGGGGAACCATATTGGGAAACCTAATAGAGAAGTAGGATATGTTGGAGTGTTAATGATGTGCCCCCCTCTTATGCTCAGCCGCTGTATATATTTGTAAATAAATTCTGATTTTACAGAAACACCATCAGTGTCCAGTGACTTCATTCAGAGGAAACCAACTCCAAGGCATGCACTGGAATCTCTGAAAGCTCTCCCTACTCATAGATTGGGATACAATATTCTAGAAACCTGCCAGTATTCTATTCAGCTGCAATTCAACTGCAAGCAAAATATTTATTAATTCGTTCCTTATATTTCTATCATGCCTTTCCTCCAAGGAAGTCAAGGAGACATCTGTGGTTTTCCCTCCATTTTATCCTCACACAACCCTGTGGAGGTAAGTTAGGCTGAGATACAGTAGCTGCCCCCCAAGGTCTCTCAGTAAGCGTCACAACTGTGTGGAGATCTCTGAACCCAATCCTAGTATGACACTATCCTGCTTGGCAAGCTTCCTGCCCGACCCATTACCTTACAGTTTTGTTCCCAGAACGACGGAGGCACCAGTTGTACAGGAAGATGGGTTTTCAGTGTTCGTGGTGAGGGCATGGCTTCAGCTTTATCCAAGCCTGAGAAACAAGCTGTTGTTATTCAACAGTATGCTTTAACTTTATCCATCCAAGGACTACAGGACTACAGACCAGACTTTCCAATGCTAATGTTTTGCTAGATCTTAGCTTAGTGGAAAACATAAATGTTTATCTCCTTTCAGTGTCCTTGGGGCTTTGCCTTCAGGGGCTTTGAAAAAAAATGATCTCATATCTTCCTCTAGTCTCAGAATGTCTGGAACATTCAGAGTCATCCTAGCCACTGATGACTTTACGGCTAATTTGACCCTCCTCTTAGGACAATTTGTTCAATGCTTTTCTATTTTTCTCTTTTCATTCATATCTTTATTCTATTTCATGATATATGTTTTTTTGATTTTGTTTTTTGATAAATTTTTCAAAGCAAAAAACAACAACAGTACGACTTTGGGAAGAAGAAGATGGAGCAATTTTCTTCTTTTGGCAGTTAAGACGAGTGACAAGAAAAGACAATATGCACTGACTTCTTAACAGTCCTTTTCTGACACTCACTTTGCCTCTTTCAGAATGAAATATGACATTCCAGCAAATAATCCTGGATCATATTAGCCACTCCATTTTCTTTAGGAACACTTTCATAATATGGATATTATTTTGAATTTCTTAGCAATATTTTATCTGATAACTTTACACAAGTTGACCTGCAGATCTGTAGCTTACCAGAGGGCAAATTCTTGTGCAGCACCCATTCGATAAAAGGTTGCCGATCGTACGTGGAAGCACGCTGGCATTTCTCAATGTCGCCGTCACATTGGATCATGTCTACAATCTCCTGTGTCCATGTTGTACCTGATAATAAGAAACAAAAGAAGAGTTTGGTCTTGTGGCAAAAGATTTACAAGTTCATAATTTTTCATGGACTGGAGCCAGAAAATATTAGAGTCCACATTACACACATCTCCCATCTAAAAGGAACGGATGGTTTGGCTAGCTCAATGCTGATTGTTGTTGTTGTTTAGTCGTTTAGTCGTGTCCGACTCTTCGTGACTCCATGGACCAGTTCATGCCAGGTACTCCTGCACTGCCTCCCGCAGCTTGGTCAAATTCATGTTAGTACTTTCGAGAACACTGTCCAACCATCTCGTCCTCTGCCGTCCCCTTCTCCTTGTGCCCTCCATCTTTCCCAACATCAGGGTCTTTTCCAGGGAGCCTTCTCTTCTCATGAGGGGGCCAAAGTATTGGAGTCTCAGCTTCAGGATCTGTCCTTCCAGGGAGCACTCAGGGCTGATTTCCTTCAGAATGGATAGGTTTGATCTTCTTGCAGTCCATGGGACTCTCAAGAGTCTCCTCCAGCACCATAATTCAAAAGCATCAGTTCTTTGACAGTCAGCCTTCTTTATGGTCCAGCTCTCACTTCCATACATCGCTACTGGGAAAACCATAGCTTTAACTATACGGACCTTTGTCGAGCAAATAGCAACAAATTTTGCTTTTAGATAAATATAAATTGAGGGCATCAAGGATACATTTGTCAACTGAGAGTGAAGAATGCATAAGGAATATACGTTAACTTTAAAGCTATGTCCCCCACCCTATAATGCAAGAAAATCCTTATGAACCTTATGACCTACTACCAGGAAGGTGTGACCTTCCTCACATGCCTGCTGCTTGTAGCGGTCATTGGTATCCAGTTCTGGTTATTTCCCTGTGTATACTGTCCATGTACACATATCCTTCATGAGGGGCAGACTACACATTTCACACTTGTATTTATAACAGCAGTCCAACGCCCCCCTTTTAAAGTTGAAAAGGTTATATGGGAGAGGTTATGGGGTGGAGGAAGGAAAAGCAGCAGAGGAAGATTTTTGTTGGGATTTGAAACATGCATTTGCAAAAATAGTATAGGCTATAAAGTTTGAAAGCTTCCGCATTATGCATTGGCTTACAGATCCTCAACTCTTTCATGTTCAGCCTGAATTTGTCTGGGTCATTAAATGTTATCTTTTGAACCCTTTGAAGGTCCAACAACATTATGTGCTTTTAGTGACAAGCAATCATAAGGCGCATCACTATGAATCATACTACCATCTACTGAAAGCAGGCATTTCATGGGCAACATCCACATTCGTTATAAACAATAGGTCCTGTTTGCAAACCCATGAGTCACAAATGCATTAACAGAGATTTTAAAATATGGTACAATGGGAACAATCCACTAGGAGGTTCTGAACTCCTTTAAAATGTTTATGGGTCTTCTTGAGCAAGATAATTTTCTGGTGTGTTGCATCCAATCGATGCAAAGGTCTAGTGGAAACAACTGCAAGCCTTGGGTCACATTATGTGCCTGGTAAGTCAAAGGTGCCTAAGTAGCACCCCCTATCTTTCCTGCTTGCATACTCACCTGCCTTTGCATAGGTTGCTATAAGCAGGTCATCAGGTTTGGCTTGGAAAGCCCAGATTTTATGCCACTTTTCACAGATCTCCTTTGTAAGAGGAATCCCTTCCACCTCACCAACTTCAGATCGTTTCACATCCCAGTCCAGCTTCAGTTCTTCCATCTTTTCCAAAGGCATGGAGAAGGCACACTTCAGCAATTGCTTTGCTTTCCTTTAAAGAAGAATATTACTTTATACCTGGGACCTGGGCCAAGAACCAGCTGAAGTGGCAGCCAGCACCACCAAGAAGTGTGGCTGCATCAACTTCCTCACTTAAGCTCCTCCTACAATACCTACCTACCATCCATCCATCCTTATTTAGCCTGTCTGTAGCTACACCTGTCTGTAGCTCCACTCCTTCAAAGCTTCTCCTGCTTGCTCCTTGCCATTCTGTGCCTCAAAGCCCACCTGTCCTCCATGATCATTAAATGGAGCTCCATGCTCTGAGGTAACATATTGCTGAGTACCAGATGCTGGGGACAAAGCGCAGGGCCAGGCCTTTGTGCTTTGCTTGAGTCAATTGGTTGGCTAATGTGGAGACATATGGGTCTTATCCCCTGAATTACTCCTTTGCACCTGCGTCTGATACTGCAGTATAACATCAGTTTTGCAGAATAATGTTGAGGCTCAAGTAAATTGCCCAAGACCACGCCAACTAAGTTCAAGCCATACACCGGGCCTCAAAGCACCACACTTCTAATTTCCCAGTCAAATAGACCGGGACATTTTTGATAGTGTTGGATATAGAACATTGCTTGTTTCTTCACAGAACTCAGAGGCATTGGGCTGGATTCAACTAAACGAGTGTGCTAGGTGAAGCCAATCCAATGTCTCCTGTTAGTGCAGTGGGGCCTTTAAACTCCCATCGCCTCCCTCTTATTCACTCTGTGGGGGCTGGAAGAACCTCCAGAACAACACACAAGGGGAGGAGAGGTGGATTGTTCCACCTGGAAAGCAGAAATGGTTGTTTTGATGGAGCAACAGAAATAGTATGATGAAGATGAATTCCCCTCATAGGTAGAAACAACATAAATACAATGTATGAAACTGCCTTATGCCAAACTGTTGGTCCATTGAACCTAGCATTTCCTGATCTGACTGGCAGCATCCCTCCAGAGAATGAGACAGTGGATCTCTCCCATCATCTAGTATTTAATCCCTTTAACTGGAGATGCCAAATATTGAACCTAGCAAACATTCTGCACCCAAGGCATATGCTCTGAGACTGCGCTATGGCCCCTCATCTCTGCCACAGCCAGATACTCACAACACAAATTGGAAGAGGGATTGGGAGTTTCTCTTAAATACCTTGTACACTTTCCACTCAGCTGGATGTCTTGGCACTGTAAAGGGGATGTAGTCTTCTTCTCAAAGCGAGGTATTGCTCTGAACCTTGGAGCTACAAGAAAAATCCACGTCCTTGGAAACTGCCTGTTGGTGGCACAACTGTGGGATAGAGTACAGTACTCTTCCCTCCCAACAGGGACACAGGAGTAGTGTGAGGATTTGGATAGAACTTAAATTTCCCTTGCAAATGGGGAAATAAAAGGAGGTGGAACAGGAGGTGGAGAAGAAGGTGTTTCAGAAAGAGCCAATAGCAAGAGAGGTGTCGTGTGCTGTAGCTTTTTGAACCTTGCTCTTCATCTTCATGGGATAACGCCCCAAATGGAAATATTTCACACAAATGGCGACTTCAGACTCCTCTCCATTTCTTGCCAGTATTTCATTTCAAATTGAATTATTGCTAATAGTGCAAATTTCAAATTAACTTACACCCTCATCTTAAACATATAACTACTGATCTTAAACTTATGGTGCTCTTAACTAAAAACGGCAACCCTAAATCTGCTTAGCAGGCGGTTAGAACATGATGCAGCAGAAGTCAATCACTGTGCAGCAAAATCCTAAGCAATATTCATTCAGACATCTCAATAAGTTAAATGGTCTGAACTAACCAATAAGGGAGATCAAGACTGCAGCCTTAATGTTTGGTTGATTTCAGCAAGGGAGATTTAAGCACATGGAGAATTTTTCCTCTGAAATTAATGCCATTTAAAAATTATTATGTTTGGCTGGATTGCACTGTAAGTCCCACTGAATGTGGCAAAACTTCTCGAGTTAAACTGGCTATGATTGGGCAGAAAATACAATTTCTGTGGGCTACTGCGTGTATGAATGTCACCAAGCTTCAATAAACCGTTGTGAGGAGGCACCCTTAGAAACTCCATACACACAAACATTTTGAGCAAAAAGATCTCATTTCAGTATAAGAATTCCTCTAAGAGCCTTCCGTTCAGAAAGTTGTCGAGATATTCAGTGAATAGTGACCTCCAGCATTTTGCATTGACCCTCTTGTATATTGCTTAAAGGTAAAGGGACACCTGACCATTAGTGACCGACTCTGGGGTTGCGGTGCTCATCTCGCTTTATTGGCCGAGGGAGCTGGCGTACAGCTTCCGGGTCATGTGGCCAGCATGACTAAGCCGCTTCTGGCAAACCAGAGCAGCGCACGGAAACGGCGTTTACCTTCCCGCCAGATTACCTATTTATCTACTTGCACTTTGAGGTGCTTTCGAACTGCTAGGTTGGCAGGAGCTGGGACTGAACAATGGGTGCTCACCCCGTCGCAGGGATTCGAACCGCTGACCTTCTGATCAGCAAGTCCTAGGCTCTGTGGTTTAACCCACAGCTATTGCTTACCTAACTCTTAATCTGGATAACCGAAATACTGTGTGTTTACACAGTGTAAAAAGTAAAGGTACCCCTGCCCGTACGGGCCAGTCTTGACAGACTCTGGGGTTGTGCGCCCATCTCACTTAAGAGGCCAGGGGCCAGCGCTGTCCGAAGACACTTCCGGGTCACATGGCCAGCGTGACATCGCTGCTCTGGCGAGCCAGAGCCACACACGGAAACGCCGTTTACCTTCCCGCTGGTAAGCGGTCCCTATTTATCTACTTGCACCCGGAGGTGCTTTCAAACTGCTAGGTTGGCAGGCGCTAGGACCGAGCAGCGGGAGCGCACCCCGCCGCAGGGATTCGAACCGTCGACCTTTCGATTGGCAAGTCCTAGGCGCTGAGGCTTTAACCCACAGCGCCACCTGCGTCCCTTACACAGTGTAATGATTAACTAATGGAGAGTTAGTTAGATATCCAAGGTATTAGGGAAGGAACTGGGGTAAAGAGGGGAGAGAAAAATAAATATGAAGCTCCATTGAGTTAAATAGGACTTGTGCTAATGAAATGCCAGTGCTATGGGTGAAACAGATTTTGCTTCTTCACAAAACCTTTCCTCTTTACATGCCAGTATGCCTTTCTCTATCTGGAACCTTCAAGAGGAAATCCAATACTTGGTTATGCAACCATCAAGATAATACGTTAATCCCTAGTTTAAACAGAATGGAAATGCGTGAATATAAGAGAAAGATAATGTTTGATATCCTTGTTTTTCTTTTGCTCATTGTTGAGGAAAGGCACACCCGACGCCACATACCCTGGGAGCAGGTCTGGATTAAAGCAAATGGAAACCCTGAGCTAGGAGACTTTGGGAGGACCAGACTTAATAGCACCTGATCACGAGAAAGAAAGCCTCATTCTATTTTTTTATCTTCTCAGTGAAAGTACTTAAGAACTTAATTCGTTCTGGAGGTCCGTTCTTAACCTGAAACTGTTCTTAACCTGAGGTACCACTTTAGCTAATGGGGCCTTCCGCTGCCGCTGCTGCATGATTTCTGTTCTTATCCTGAAGCAAATTTCTTAACCCGAGGTACTATCTCTGGGTTAGCAGAGTCTGTAACCTGAAGTGTCTGTAACCTGAGGGACCACTGTATGACATTGATGAATTTTTAGAATTGATAAAAAGATAGTTTATAAATTTATAACCTTTAATAAGTTTACAAAAGTATGGAATTAATGAAGATATTCACAGAGAACATTCACAGGAGAATCATAGCTATCTTATAACATTCACTATACAGAGTCTTACCTTGGTTTTCAAACAGACTAGTTCTCGAACATTTTGGCTCCCGAACAATTGAAACCCGGAAGTGACTGTTCCGGTTTTCGAATGTTCTTTCAGAAGCTGAACATCCGACAGGGCTTCTGTGGCTTCTGATTGGCTGCAGGAGCTTCCTGTAGCCAATCAGAAGCTTTGCTTTGGAAGACAAACGCTTTGGAAGTTGACTTCCAAGGTACGACTGAATACAAAGTCAAAACAGTTTCTTTCGGACTGTTTTTGGATGTGAACCTATCAATTACATCATTAAAATCAGTAAGTCACAGTTAATCATTTTCTGTGCTGAGAATGCTTAAAGATAATTGATCTTGGGACATTGTTGAGCGTAGAACATTCTTTATCCTTTTTAATCTAGAAAAAATGATCTTTCATCAGTACAGTTTGTAACCATTAAACACAGGAACAGTTTGTAACCATTAAACCGTTTGTAACCATTAAGCACAAGGACAATCTGAAAATTGTGTCCACATTTGAAAAAGTTCTCTGAATTTTCTCCTGGAATATTATTTGATACATATCTTGGTGGCTGAAATTTTCTTTTTCGGGGTGAGCTTGCAAAAGTGGAAGTGCAAAAGTTCATCAACTAAACTAAGCTCAACATCCTTTGGATAACTCTTGCATCAACATCTTGAAGCCATTGTGAATCTGTTCCTTGGTTGCTTGCAGGTTCACCAAAAATGACAAATGGCCAACGACACTTCTATATACTGTTGCTTTTCTGTCTAGGTTGGCTGCAAGAATATCCATGACAGGGATAAATGACTTACTCCTACCCTAAACTTGTCTCTTGGAGAAAGTTCGTCTATGGCCTCAGTTCCTGTCTTATTATTGTTTTGTTTTTTTCATACTCTGTTTTCTTTTGACAGTTTTGTACCCTAAGTAAATTTTGCTTGCTGTTCAATTTCATCAAAATTAACCTGAGTGTTTGATACAAACTGCAATAGTGAGATGTAAATATATGCACATGTACTCAATGAAAGTTGTGAACTTTGGAGTGCCTTGCCAACTTTAAGAAATGAGACTAGCAAGTGTGTCTAAATGTGAAGCATGAAAATGAATTCAAATTCTTCCAATTTCTGTAGAAGATTTTCACTCTGTCATCTAGTATCTCCTTTTTTCAGTTTCATCGCAGTAAATATAGCAGAAGGCTTCCACAATGTAAGCATAGCTAACACAAGCTGACCTAGAAATTAATTGCCTGGCTCAGTTCTGCAGCTTGTATTTCCCCCTCAAATCCCAAATTTATCTAAATACTACCGTTTATTAATTTCTACCATTCACTAACAGGCTCTGGTACCCTGGATCCCTGACAGTGCTATTCTGAGCACAGGTTGACCTCTGTGGAAGTACAAGAACAGCTTGACAGGGATTTTAGCTAGATAGTCAAAGAACAGTACAGAACAGTCAGTACAAAAGTGCAATAAATATAATGGAAACAGAAGGAGAAGGAAAGAGCAGTAAAAATTTATGCCACTGATGGTGCTGTCATGCCAAAAAGCTCTCATCACGTCCATGGCAAGCTTTTACTTTAATTAGATCTATTGATTTTCAGTGTTTAAGTTGATAAACTGCTATACATATATATATGTATGTATGCCGTTTCAGCATTTCTGAATGCTATATTTAACTTTTTAAAGTAATACATACTGGGAAAAGGTGACCTAAGAACCTTCTATTTCTTTATTAAATGAATTCAATTAAAATGTTCTTGGGCAGGCTTCCAATTTATGAAGTATCGGGAAAACAGGATCTTGTAGTTTTAATTCTCCGATCTCGGCAAACAAAAAAAAAATTAAAACCGTGGGATTGATTTGAAAAAAAAAGTTGCCCTCTTTATAGATTGGTCAGCCGCCAAACTTCATTTACCTAGTTTTGTTTTCGTTGCATTGCTTCTACTGTATTAAATTTCAACAATATGCAGTGTGTAAGAGAAGCTACTTTGTTTAAAACGTTGAGATGTAGTATTTCTTACAAACTCGGTGTTTTGTACTGTACTTATCCAATCTCCCTCTAGTGGCTGCTTCTGAAAGCACTCTGTTGATTTCAGCTGCAGAGCTCCTCACTTTCCTGGAATCGAACCCTTTTCTAGGAGTAAGCCCCACTGAAATTAGTGGCACTTATTTCTGAGTAGACCTGCCTAGAATTTCACTGCAAAGCATGATTGTCAGTGGAGGAATCACACAACTAAACTACTTGTTAGCACCAGGTAGTGGTGACATTTTAAGTTATCAACACTTCATCTGTACAGTGGTGCCTCGGGTTAAGTACTTAATCCGTCCCGGAGGTCTGTACTTATCCTGAAACTGTTCTTAACCTGAAGCACCACTTTAGCTAATGAGGCCTCCTGCTGCTGCTGTGCCACCGGAGCACAATTTCTGTTCTCATCCTGAAGCAAAGTTCTTAACCTGAGGTAAGATTTCTGGGTTAGCGGAGTCTGTAACCTGAAGCGTATGTAACCCGAGGTACCAAACTTTCTTCCAGACAGCTCAGATTACTCATGGGGCATCGTGTTATTTATCCTCACAACAAGCCTGTGAGGTAGGTTAGACTAAAAGATTAAAACCTGCTCAAAGCCACTCAGTGAACCAAGATTTGCTCCTATGCACAGGCAAGCCAGAGTGTGCAGTGGAGAGTTGTGGGTTTAGGCCAGGGCAAGGTTGACCAAGTTGGCCAGCCTCAAATCCCCTTTGATTCTTTTAAACATTTCCTTATCTTATTGACTGGCTCACAGACAATCCTTGGTATGTCTATTTAGTCAATTCCCATTTAGTTCAAAGAAACTTGCTCCTACGTAAAACACGGGTGGCACTGTGGGTTAAACCACAGAGCCTAGGACTTGCCGATCAGAAGGTCGGTGGTTCGAATCCCTGTGATGGGGTGAGCTCCCGTTGTTCGGTCCCTGCTCCTGCCAACCTAGCAGTTGGAAAGCACGTCAAAGTGCAAGTAGATAAACAGGTACCACTCCGGCGGGAAGGTAAATGGCGTTTCCATGCGCTGCTCTGGTTTGCCAGAAGCGGCTTAGTCATGCTGGTCTCATACCCGGAAGCAGTATGCCGGCTCCCTCGGCCAATAAAGCAACATGAGCGCTGCAACCCCAGAGTCGGTCACGAATGGACCTCATGGTCAGGGGTCCCTTTACCTTTTAAAGTTTATATAGGATTGCAGCCTTAATCGCTTTAAATGCAATTTCCTAGCTCAATGTGCAGATGAACCGAGCTGAGCCAACACATTTATTTTATGCATGTATATACTACTTTCCAAGCATCAGTAAAAATTATACGTCGGAAAAGATGAGCCAGAGCAGGGGGATACCTTTGAAAATCCATTCTTTTTGTGCTACGTTCTTAAACTGGGCTCCCTCTTCTCTCAGGACAAGATGGCTTTTGAGTTGCAGTTGGAGGACAGAGGAGCCACTTTTGAGGAAATGCTGGGACATGGATAGTGGGCAGTGGCATGGCTGGCCCAAGACATTTTGCAGCCTGAGGTGAAGGACATTAATTAATTAGGCATTCCATTCTGTTGTGACTCTTATTCTATTAACTGTCATTTTTAACTGTTTTTCTGCTTCTCTCTCTCTCTCTCTCTCTCTCTCTCTCTCTCTCTCTCTCTCTCTCTGTGTGTGTGTGAGAGAGAGAGAGAGAGAGAGAGAGAATGTCTATTGAGAGAGGTTTCTCTGGATACTGCTGAGGACGGTGTTGTGTCGTGGTTTGTCTGAGGTGAAACAGACAGAGGAACATTCCTAAACCTGTGCAGGAGCTCTCTATAACGAACGACGTGAATAAGCATGAGATTTGCAAATATATTCTTCTCAGTTATGTATATGAAGTTAGGTTCTTCTGAATATAAAGGGTCTGGACATTGTATAGTCTTTACAAAGAAGTTATAACACACCTAGAAGAGTTATTTAGCTTCCTACTCTGTTACTTTATATATAATCAAAATGTTATTACACACACACACACACACACACACACACACACACACACACACACACTATTCTGCCTTGACAGCACCGCTGGTGGTGATGGCAGCTGTTTGTGCTCCTGCCAAGGCTTTTTCCTCCTGCAACCTCCCTAGGCCAGGATAAAGAGTCAGCGCTCAGAACTCACAATAAATCTCACTCAGGCTCTGCAGGTGTTGGAGGCGCCGCTTCATTAAAACACGATCTTTCCAGTCAACTGGGGTGGTGGCATGGTGGTCAGGTGATATAAACCTCATTAGGCTCCTACAGCTTTCCCAAATGCTTTCTCTGAGGACTTAAGCATGTGAAACGTGGCAGCCCATCACACTCCCTTCAGCGGTACACGGCCTCCGTAATGTATTGTTACTTGAAAAATGTACAATCCAAACAAAAGGTCAGGCCTTCTGCAGGTAGGAGAACAGTTTTCCATTAGCAAAATGAAATTTGTTTCTGAAACCTGGGAAGACGGGGGTGGGAATGAGTGTTTGTAATAAAACATTCACAGAACGCGATGGCCTTAATAAAGTAACAAATATGGTGCCCTCCACAAGAGGGGAGGGGGGCCCTCATGTGACAGGCCCCCATTATGTGCTGGAGCTTGAGGGGACAGAAGCAAATTTTGCCAGCACTGAGTGGAATGGAACGATGGAGGCAGAACTTGAAGGGTTTCTGGGCAAAGAGATGAGGGAGAAGGAAGGTAGTCTCACTTCCTCCCTGCTCAGCAGTTTTTCATGTAAACCTCCAGGACTGTTTTGTGGGAAAACATTACGGCGATGAGATTATTCCTTCCCACGTTCCTCAAAGCCCTCTTAGGAATCCTGTTGCCCCTGATGGCCTGCAGCAGTTGCAGCTGGTCAGGTTGAGTGTGTGTGTATGTGACAGAAACAGAGAGAGAGAGAGAGGAATTATTTTGCCTAAAGTTATCTCCCCACCTCCAGCAAGCCTCTAAACACCACCATCTGCCTGGAGGTTCCAGGCTGTGGTTTCACAAAATTATTCCCTTAGGTTGCCCCTCACAATTAAGGATTTAATTGAGGTGGTATTTTGGTTCCTTTGTACCATGGCAAAGGACTAAAAAGGTGGATGTAGTACACTGTAGATATGATTAAGCAGCCCAATACTTCACAGCTATGCCACGGAAGGCCCCTTGAATGATCATGATGCTGATAGAAGATTTTCAAACATCCAAAGTGTATCATGTCAATTATAGCAATGCCATAATTGAAGGTAGGTCAGCCCTGTTGCAGATGAGGGAACTGAGGCTGTGTGTGTGTGTATGAGAGAGAGAGAGAGAGAGAGAGAGAGAGAGAGAGAGAGAGAGAGAGAGAGAGAGAGAGAGAGAGAGAATTGTTTACCTAGGGCCATCCAGTGAATTCATAACTGAGTCATGATTCAAAATGTTGTGCAAAAGTGGAATCTACAAAACTACTGGAGCAAGCAGAAGTGCAGAAGGATCACTGATATGGCAGATAGAGGATGGTTGGGAGCAGCAAATACAATGCAGGTTGAACAATACATGTTTTTCCTCTGAGGCAGCCTGTGACTACCATAGGCATGGGCTTCACTATAGAGACATGTATATTACCTTGTCTTTGGTGGGCTCTCTCTACCATAGAAAGACGGGGCTAGCTGCTCCACCAGCATTTTTTTGGCTCCTCTACAAGTACAGACACAGATGCTGTTAAGGTAAAGTTTCCGTTGGCTTCCATCAACATGGCCAGTGGCCAGGGGTGATGGGGCTGTAGCCTAACAACATCTGGAGGACCCCACCATGGCTATCTTCACTCTAGTTTATGGGCTATTGGCATTCTAAGATACAGCAGGGCAGTTCACTGACCAAACTTGTTACCTGGCTGTTGGTGGTGCAATGTCCTTCTGCCTGGCTCCCTGTGCTCTAAAGGCTCATCAACATTCATTTTTCACCTTGTGCTTTCTAGGCACCAGCCCATGCATTCAAGTGCCATTTCTGGTTTCTTTTTGTCCTGCCACTGTCCCCAGGAAAAGCCACTCTTTAACGCAGAATTTGGCGGGGGTGGGGTGGGGAGAGGAACGGTAATTTGGGTTTCCCGTGAATTGCTGTTTGCTTCAATACAGTGGCAAAGACTGGGTCTTTGTGTGGAAAGCACCGGGGTAAAAAAAAGAGAAAAGCGCTCAGGCACAGAACTTTAAAGTGCGAACCTGTGCCTAAAAACGTGTCGCAAAAGGGGTTCTGGATGGGCCCCTCGTGACTGGTTTCTACCTTCCTCCTTGTGCTCTATTTCTTGGCTTCAGCACCTGCTATGTACTGAGCCGAATCCTAGAATAGGATCCAGAATGCAGCAGTCTGATTGGTCTGCAGGAGCCACCCAATCCAGCTCCAGGTGGAAGTGAATCAGCGACCTGATTGGCCTGCAGGAGCAGCCAATCAGGCTTCTGGAGGAGGTGAATCCGCAACCTGATTGGCCTACAGGAGCAGCCCGGAATTAGCCAATCACATGGGGCCCACTGTGTAAAATAATGTATATATAGCTAGACGTTTTGGGGAAAGTTTCATTTATTGCTACTATGAGCATGAAATTTACACTCGACTCCGAGTATATTTTAGCACCCCTTGTTTCCGACTTGTTCTACCCTGCTGGACAGCTCTCTAGTTTTAATCCCTGGTGAGAAAGGAGGCTCCCCCAGGAGCTGGAAGCAGCAGTTGCCTCCAGTTTTGCCTTGGGGCAGGGGCAGGCGGTACGGAGCATCAGAGTGGACACTTTTAAAGCACCTGCCAGTCTTTGCAAGCATTCACTTGGAATGCACATAGAGCACTAGGTAAGCATGGGCTGCTGATGCATCCCTACTTGGCACCCTACCTGGTGCTGACCTTTAAAGCCCTAAATGGCCTCGGCCCAGTATACCTGAAGGAGCGTCTCCACCCCTATCGTTCAGCTCCAAGGGCCTTCTGGTGGTTCTCCTACTGCGAGATGTGAGGTTACAGGCAGAGGGCCTTCTCGGTGGTGGCACCTGCCCTGTGGAACACCCTCCCATCAGATGTCAAGGAAATAAGCAACTATCTGACTTTTAGAAGACACCTGAAGGCAGCCCTCTTTAGGGAAGTTTTTAATGTTTGATGTTTTATCGTGTTTTTAATATTCTGTTGGGAGCTGCTCAGAGTGCCCTGGGAAACCCAGCCAAATGGGCAGGGTATGTATGTATGTATGTATGTATGTGTGTGTGTGTATAAATAAATAAATAAATAAATAAATAAATAAATAAGCTTGGCATAAGAATAAGAATCAGAAATTAAATTTGTATGCCGCCATATACCTGCAGGTTTCAGGGTGGGTCACAACATAAAGTTTCAATATAAAAGCACAAAATGCATAATAAAAATAATTAAAATCATTAACAATTCTAACGTATACCAACTAATAAAGAATACACTCCCCAACAAAAGCCCCCTAAACAATCCCCTAGCCATACAAATGCAAAAATCCAAATTAACGTTAACAAATACAAATGAAACCACAAAGTGGGAAGAGATCATGGCTAAGACCCAGGGCTTTTGTGTGTGGCAGTACTCATTGGTACGGAGTACCACCACATCTTTTTTTTGTTGCTCATGGCAGCCATTTTGTGCTGCCACTCACAAAACTTTCCTCAAGATATGAGTATCACACACACGCACAGCACTGTTGAGATACGATGAGCCGTGCACTTAGTTCTATGCACCAAAGTTATTTGAGATTATGCTTCTCAGACAGCAACTGGCCATCATCACAGAGCAAGCTGAGGGGACCTTTAAAAGCAGATAGTGGTCAGGCATGAGTATAAATTGTTAAAAGAAAGGGGATGGGGAAGAGTGTAAAATCCTACTGGGCATGCACAGGTCCTTGATGAACCCAACCTACAGTGGTACCTCGGCTTAAGTACTTAATTTGTTCTCGAGGTCTGTTCTTAACCTGAAACTGTTCTTAACCTGAAGCACCACTTTAGCTAATGGGGCCTCCTGCTGCCGCTGTGCCGCCGGAGCATGATTTCTGTTCTTATCCTGAAGCAAAGTTCTTAACCTGAGGTACTATTTCTGGGTTAGCGGAGTCTGTAACCTGAAGCGTATGTAACCTGAATCGTATGTAACCCGAGGTACTACTGCACCTTTGTGGTTTTCAGCCTGTGAAGTAGATTTAAAGCCAGCAGAAGCACAGTAAGGTCATATAAAGGAAGAGAAAACTGGTTTTTCACAGCAGGTGCTCGTCTCAGTTTCCCAGGTACCTAAGCACTATCAAATAACAACAGGAATAACATACCTTATATCTTCAACATACTTATTAAGGGTTTTGCTCACTGGAGGTTGTGTGAAAGTTGCATAAACCCTTCTACCTTAATTATAGAATTGTTCAGGAATAAAAGAGGGAAACAAAATACCAGTCAATGCAGATTATGCAAAGCCTCTGATTTGTTTATGTAATAAAAAGTGTGTTTAACATACTCAGAACTAGCAGACGATAGCTAAAATAGAGGCAAATATGCAATTTTTCTTTCATCTAATGTGGAAGGCATTTAAATGCTTTTAAAAAATAACACATTTCATTTTTTAAATATAAAAATATACTCCCCCCTGCAAAAAATATATGGGTATCTGGATTTCCCATCTCTTAAAAATACTTTAATTGAAGTATTTTATTATTAGTAGCATGCATAATATACATTTACATAGATATATAAATACTATATTATAAATATAAAGTTTTGGGTCCAAAGTGACTCTCCTGCAATTGGAAATACTCCTCCCATTCATGGAATCCACTGAAATCCAGTGGTTGCTTTCTTTTGCAGGAAGGGAAGTAATTTTTAATGGTGATCTCACCCCACTTCTGCCTCCCACCCATGCTCATACTATTCTGGAGAGTCTTGCAGTTTCAGGAGCAGATTTTTGAAGGGCACAGGGGGCTGAATGAAAGGAGGAATAGGTGAAAATAATCTGCCTGTTTCCATTCCTTCACCATGAGCCAAACATTGCTGAGCACAAAATCTGGATCAGATTTATAACATTTAGTATGCAATGCACAGTTAATAAGTCACCAATGTCTCCATATACAGTATTTATGTCCGTTTATATTCCCATCTAAGGGACGCGGGTGGCGCTGTGGGTTAAACCACTGAACCTAGGACTTGCCAATCAGAGGGTCGGCGGTTCGAATCCCCGTGATGGGTTGAGCTCCCGTTGCTCGGTCCCTGCTCCTGCCAACCTAGCAGTTTGAAAGCACATCAAAGTGCAAGTAGATAAATAGGTACCACTCTGGCGGGAAGGTAAACGGCGTTTCCATGCGCTGTTCTGGTTCACCAGAAGCGGCTTAGTCATGCTGGCCACATGACCCGGAAGCTGTATGCCGGCTCCCTCGGCTACTAAAGCAAGATGAGCGCCGCAACCCCAGAGTCGGCCACGACTGGACCTAGTGGTCAGGGGTCCCTTTACCTTTTATATTCCCATCTGAATACTAACAAAAGGTGATCAGAGATCTTCGGTTGATCATTATATGTGCTGTACATTTTAGTTCCACTTACCCCTCACAAAAGTGAACAAAAACTCCACCTTTTTCTAACTATTGTCCACTCTCTGTATTTTTTTTTACATATATATATGAGAAACATCTATATTTGTGAATGTCCTAATCAGAAAAAAATTAAGTGAAAGGGGAAGAATATTCTCTAAATGTATCTAGTCATTGTCCACCTGCCCCCAGCCTCACAAATACAATTAGATGGGGCAGAATTGCTTCATACTGCTCTCTCAGTGGTAGAGACACAAATCACACCACTCCCCCCCATCATAATTAAGATCTCTGCTGTTTTTAGGTTCCATGCCAGATGCTGATCTTTAGTTGGAACAGGTGCTTAAAAATGCTCCAAATAAAGGATCCAGATTTGGCTGTCAGCCAGAAAGCATAGCTTAATGCCCTCCAAAACTTCTCTCTCTTTTTCCAGATATACATTCACAGTATGTACTGTGACTAATTATGGCTGTTTGGTACCCAAGTTTCTCATCCATGCACAGGCAAAGAGCAAGTGCATGGATAAAATAGGAATTTATTTGTTCCCCCCTGCTCCTAGCATTCTGGATGAGGCTTCTTCATTATCTCTATTTAGCAAACATTGTTACTTCATCTGGAACAGTTAAATGCCCCTTTAAAAAAAGAAACACATCTGTTATTCCTTCTGGAATACTCCTGTATCGCTGCATGAAAACTTCCAGCTTCTATAGGGAAGCCATTTGCTTACCCAACCAAGAGCTGTGCCAGCTTTTGTTTTAGCGTCATGTGTTGAAGCGTGAACTCTCTGGTGAAGTGAAGCAAATGAGGCAATGATAGTTTGTGTGGCACTTCTAACCAATGAAGATCACAGATCAAGTTCAAACAATCTCACTAACGTAACTTTTGGGCTCTGGCTTAAGTAGAAAGCAGGACCAAAAGGCCATGAGGTAGAACAAAGGTCCCATCCTTCTCGATCTATTTCCCCCCAGGATGGTCCAGACCTATGGTAACACAAAACCTCTAAGTGCCCTCCCAGAGAGATGATTCAGTTAGATACCATGGCCAACAGTACTGAAGCTGCTGAGAGATCCAGGTGAGCCAACAGTGTTGTGTTCCTCCTATTCGTAGAATAGCCTTTCTCAACCTTGGGTTCCCAGATGTTGTTGGACTGCAAGTCCAATATCCATAGACAGCAGGGGCAGCAGTCAGGGATGATGGAAGTGGTAGTCCAACAACATCTGGGAACTCAAGGTTGAGAAAGGCTGTCCTAGAATGTCATCCATCCAACAGTAACCAAGGCTGTTTCTGTCTTGAAATCTATCTGGATTAGAAGTGATAAACTATCAAAGGCTTCAATGCCATATTATTGTAGAACAATAACATGCTAATAAACATTTTCAGAATCTCACAGAAAGTTCAGCATGCTGCTATTGTGTGTCAGAAGAGATGAACGAAAATGCTTTACTGAAATAAGTCTTTCTGGATTAAAGTATAGATGCCAGAGTTCATTTTCCTGACTACATTTTTCAAATACAGGGGTACCTTGGTTATGTGTGTCCCGTTTTTTGGATTACAACCCATTTTGGGAGGGATTACAACCAATTTTGGTGGGGAGGCCCCATTGGTGAAAGTGCTAGCTTTGGGTTACAACCTGTTTTGGTTTACAACCGGACCTCCGGAACGGATTATGATTGTAAACCAAGGTACCACTGTACAAGAAAAACTGACACCAAGTGTCAAGATCTGTATATACGGTACAGCATGGCAGGCTGCAGAGTTTAAATCAAGAAATATGTGGTTAAAGATGCTGTCTGCATCCCTGCAAGTTTTTTGTGTTCTAGAGAAGTAATCGAGAAATTCCACGCAAAGTTATTTTGAGTGGGTCAAGGTTGATGAATTCTTTGTATGTGTGCTGAAGTGTTGTTCATTGCCTACTATGGCATCCTTGGGCTCAAGATATTGTGTGAGTTTTGCTGCAACAGTTCCAGTATTGTGATTAATGTGTTTTCAAAGAGATTTGAGCACATAGCAAAACAGTGTAACAAGTCAGCAACCCAAGTAGTTTACCTAGTCGTAAAATATATTAATGGGGTTCCAGCTGGGAGCAAGAATATCAGAGTAGCATGAGTATGGCTTGTAAAAGGAACATTGGTATTTTCCAAGTTAGGTTGGGCTTGTTATGGGTTGAGGCTTGTTTGCACATGCCTCCTCTTCTCTTGATTTTTTAACACTCGATGACAGACAGCTGAATATGTGAATGGAAAAGTGACTTTGGGCCATATGCAAGCTTATCTGTGGTATCAGATCAACGATTCATAACATTTAAGGTTGCAATCCTGTACACACTTGCCTGAAAATAAATCTGGGTGAAATTACTTCTCAGATCTGAAATGGTTCATTCACCCACACGGACCACCACTTAATGTGCACCATTATGTGGTGGTTTGCATATGTGGATGAAATTTCAGGAGTGCAGTGGTGCTTTCAGGGCAGGACTTTGGGGCAGGGAGTCATTCAGTGATCATTCATTCACCAATCCTTACATGTGGAACTGGACAGTCAGGTGGAAGTATATAAATGAGCAGAGCACACTGCTTTTACACATCTCCACTTCCTCAAAACAATGGATGCTCCAAAGAGATGTGACTCTTAGCACTATGTTAACAGTATCCCACACATCAGTCATCTCCTCTGGGTTCATGTCCACCACTCGGTTCTCTCTTTTTCTAACAGTTTCTACTGAACCGGTGCAACATGTTTTCCTTCGCCTTTGAGCAAGCCTGCCTTTTTAGTTGCCAGTTCGGATGCTATATTAATGGGAGCTAATAATATACCAAGCTCTTTGGAGAAAGGCCAGAAAACAAACATGGTTAATAAAGAGATCTTCTAATTAGCTATTTGCTTAATTCCTTAGGTATCTTAGGTTTCTTATGGGACCACTATGTCATGGTAGCACTTTGTGTATCCTCAGAGGAGGTCAGTGAACCCATACTGCATAAATGAATCATTTTGGCATATGAAATGGGTTTAACGTATACAAATGCAACCCGCGTCATTCTTTGCTGCTATCATATCCTGTATCAACGTGGCAGCAATTTATATACAATTAAAACCGCTCTTTTAAAGCTGCTCAGAGGACAGCAGGCACTAAGCTTATAAGAGTACACTTATCTAGCCTTTCCTTGTAATGATAATATGGCTGCTTCATGGATTTCCTTTTTGTTCACTTCAGAAGATGGAGGCTTGTTATAAAATAGCGTTTAAGAGTATTAATATGTAAATTTGTTTTCTAATACTGAAGAAGTGGCCCCAGATAGCTTTGTCAGCATTCGTCAACAGTTCTCGCTTATGGTTTGAATATGGAACCTGTCAGAAGCTTTGAAACTCTGACAGATCATTCTGAGCAAAGCACTTTATATTTGACAGAGCCGCTTGGTTTTCCCAGCCCTGCATCCCTGCTTGACTGAGCAAGGGATGCTGTTACGTTTGGCTAAGTTCATTTTGGAGTCTCTAGGGGTCACAACCCAGAAAACGGAGTGACAAAGGGCCATCAATCAATGGGAGAAGACTCCTGGCTCAGATACTGAATTCCTAAAGCTATGCGGAATACATGACACTTGCCATTTAACCCGCAGAATATAAATATCTTCTTGCCATTGACAGCCTGAGGCTGAGATCAAGGTTTCAGTCATTTCCAACAACACTGCTGAGCAGCCAGGCCTCCCCAAACCGACAGGGTGCTGTGTAGATCCACAAGCAATAGTGTGTCATTGTTTATGGAAGTTAGTTGTCATCCATCAGCTTCTTATGCCATTCCCTGCTTTGAGAAAGCCTAGAAGTTCACTTGGAAGAAACAGCCCCATAAACAGCAAAGCACATGCGGACAGATCCATATGCACCCCTGGATCATGGCCAAAGGGTGCACTGTGTATCTACATCTTTGACTAATACATGCCGTGATATCCAACTTAGGGTTCCTCCAGATGATCTGTTTATAAAGCATTTATCCTGATTTGCATGCACAAAGCTTACGAGGCAGTGTCAATCATTTGTTCCGATTCCTTTGCAGGGAGGTTATTCCACAGTGAGAATTCATCTGGAGTTGCTTGTGGGGCAGTTAATACATCTTCCTATTAATCACTTGTTTATCCCACACATTTTCTACTTAATTCCCCTGCCATTCGCCTATCTGCAAAAAGCCAGTATTTTAAAAAGTGAACATGTTGAGACAGAGCGCTTTAATCCACTTTAACTGTGCAAAGGTCACACAGTTGAATCCTTTGCACAAGATACAGTCTGGATGCAACCTTGGATTATACAAATATTAACATTTTTTTCTTTTCAAAATAACAAGCAGTGATCTGGTATCATAATCAAACATAATGTAGTTATACAAAAGGCTGACTTTCTGCATATTCATGTTTTTGACAGGCTAATTTTCTGCCTAAAGCAAACACAAATTTCTTTTCCTTTTTCCTTTAGTACATATATAGTTAGGGCAGCAAGTGATCCTAAACGTATTTACTAGGGAGGAATCTCCACTGAGGACAAAGAACTTTCTACCGGAAAAATACGCCCAGGGCGTCACTATCTAGAAAAAGAGGTGCTGGAACTCACCATGAACGCCTCCCTTGTTCTCTTATAATGGCAGTGGCGCCCAGCTGAGAAGTGCCAGAACTGAGTTCCAACAAGTTTCAGCTGAAAAAAAGCCCTACATGCACTATACAGATATAGCATAATGTGGAACTGGTGATATGTTTTCACATTCTGTTTGAAGGCTCTATTTGCTGTTTATATAAACCCTGCACTTCCTCCCTTGCTTTATTGCAGGAGAATCAGCAGAGGGCGTACAAGTTAAATGAAGGAAAACTGTGAGCCTGCTTCCTGATTTGAGGGTCTTGCAGATTTCTTCTCTTTTCACTGTGTTGGTGGCACCTCCACCTTCAGGATACATCAAAACCAGGATGTAATTTTTTATTACTAATATTACGGTAAATTGCAAAAAGCATTTTTGGGGGTTATTGTTTATCTTCATATGTCTTCTTTGTTTATGCTCTGTAACAATTCTTCCTTCAGTTTCTTCCCTTTGCCCCTCCAAATATTAAAAAATAAGCTAATTCTGATATTATAACAAGGTTAAATTGGAATATAATAATCTACACAATATAATCTACACAATAATCTACACAATAAAAACTAATGGGTGATTTCCAAGTTAATTGTACTCAGGGTAGATACATAGAAATCAATGGACTTAAATCCATTGATTCTAGTGGGTCCACTCTGAGTATGACTTAGGTGGATGTCATTGAATATTAATAGTAATACAGTGAAAAGAAAGGAAACACACACACATGTCAGGACTGCATTCAACATGATGTGCCTCCTGTTATTAGGCACTAAATGAGGGATGGGAACATCTTTAGGAGCCAATCCACTTTTGTTTTAACCTTGGTTGATGATGGCCACATACAATGCAAATAACAAGTAGTGGGAGATATAGGGAGCTTGCAGTGACGAAGGAAAGCTCAATTATCTACATAAAATCTCAGAACCAGCTCTTAATTCCTAAACCCTTGCTCAGCATTGTGACCCGGCCAGTGCCAAGTTCTTCCCACAATGAAGCTAAAAACCTACCTTTATATTTTGGCACCCACAGGTATTTAAATAACTCCATCTATGCAGAGCCTATTCTTCGCCACACCTGCAATGCAACACTAGCAAGAGACCAGTTTCAGAGATACATGGATGTGTACCATGTTGTACCTTAAATGGAATGAGCACACTTGAATCCTCAAGCCAAGTCTGTGTGTAGACATTGTGCCTGAGCCAAGATGAACAGTTCATCAACAGTTCACTGATGAGCCAGTGTGATGTAGTGGTTAAGTGTGGTAGACTCGTAATCTGGTGAACCGGGTTCGCGTCTCCGCTCCTCCACATGCAGCTGCTGGGTGACCTTGGGCTAGTCACACTTCTCTGAAGTCTCTCAGCCCCACTCACCTCACAGAGTGTTTGTTGTGGGGGAGGAAGGGAAAGGAGAATGTTAGCCGCTTTGAGACTCCTTCGGGTAGTGATAAAGCGGGATATCAAATCCAAACTCTTCTTCTTCTTCTTCAGGGACAGAATGCACATCTTTAAAAATGAATTATGTTATGTTGGGCAATTTCAGTGCACCACAGTGAGGCAACTGTGCACATAGCTCACACCAGTTTGTGCTACAGATCACACGGTTTCTCTTTAGTGGACTCACAACCGGCACCAGTTATGCCACCTGCCTGGACCCTGCTGTCGAAACCTCTCATTTTTTATTTGGCAGAGCACACTTGCCACAATTAATTCAAGACTCCAGATGAGGAGGGTACCGTGATATGAAGAGCTGCCCTGTACCTGTCTTGGTGTGTTAGCAACTTGGCAGGTCATTGTGTGCAAACTGAAATGCCAAAGATTGGTTTTCTGGGAAGTTTTAAAGGTTAGAAACTTATAGCTTTGGACTTCTAAAAATGTGAGCTATCACACCCTTTGAAATGATTGAGGGGAATACTAAAAAATGACTGCCGTAAAGGAGGAATCTCTATTTCTAAAAGTGACTTAGAATTTTTATTTGGTGTTTTCACAACAATAGGATCTGTGTATTAATCCTCTTAATCCCAAGTATGCTCATTATTCAAGGTAAAAGAAAAAACTCTGTATATTCTCAGCTCAGTTCTTTTGTATTCTGTCAAGTGTTACACAGTTAAGGTGTGACATGAAGTTCCAGCATTGTTCTCTGGACAGCTGTGACTGTCTTAAGGTCTTTTGCCTTTTAAATAACGCTTTCTTCAGTTCTGTAGCCAAGTCGGAAGCTACAGCTGTGTACCTTTACAGCCTGATTCTATGTAAAATTAGATATGCCTAATTGAAGTCAGTGGGCTTTTGCATGCATGCCGATTCTTGCAATAGGATCAAGCTGCTGTATAATACTGTTACTATTACAGGACTGGACGGTTGATCCGAATGATAGCTGCGGGTCCCTTCTGTTTCTGTGAGTTTAGAATCTAGTAGTGGAGGGAAGAATGAGACGCGGGTGGCACTGTGGGTTAAACTACAGAGCCTAGGACTTGCTGATCAGAAGGTCGGCAGTTCGAATCCCTGCGATGGGGTGAGCTCCCGTTGCTCGGTCCCTGCTCCTGCCAACCTATCAGTTCGAAAGCACGTCAAACTGCAAGTAGATCAATAGGTACTGCTCTGGCGGGAAGGTTAACGGCGTTTCAATGTTTTGGACTACATCTCCAATCAGTGCTAGCCAGTGAGGGCAATGGGCAAGGATGATGGTGGCTGTACTTCAACAACCTTTGGAGATTACCAACTTCAGGAAGGCTAGTCTAAAGCAGCTGATCATTAGTATTATTGCAGAGAGGCAAAGAGCAGCATCCAATAAGGTAGTCCCCTTAGCTCAAGGTCTTCTGGCTTTGCAATGGACCTTCCGGTCCCTCTCTGTGCCCCCCCACCTCCTAAATCCCGCCTCCCGCCTGCATTCGCTTCATAAGATGCACACACATTTCCCCTTACTTTTTAGGAGGGGAAAAGTGTGTCTTATAGAGCGAAAAATACAGGACTTTATTGGATACTGTCCAATGTGTGTGTGTGTGTGCCATACCCTCCAACGTTTTTCCATTGAAAATAGGGACCTCGTAAGGGAAAGTGGGACATTCCGAGATCAAATCAGAAACCAGGACAGCTTATGTAAATTTGGGATTGTCCCTGGAAATAGGGGCATTTGGAGAGTCTGTGTAAAGGGTTGCCAGTTTTTCAATACTAAGTAGTTTAAGGTCAACTTAAACGTAAAAAAACCAAACATTTTCAGTACATTTCTTTCTACATGGTCTTTCTCTTGGTTTGGACCCTGTTACTATTTGCTTCATCACATGCTTTCAACAGCGTTGGCTTCTCTGAAAGGCAATTTAGAAGTTCAGTGTAAAAAGGCAGAAAGTGCCTTAGGAAATCCAGTGTCATACAAAAGAAAGAAAGGCAGCCTCCATTTATGAGGATTCACAAGATAAAATGCACTTTTAAAAATGTTTGCTTTGCAGGCTACAAACATCTTGACAATCATGTGGCTTATGCATTATATATACTAAGCTACCCATTCCAAATTAAATCTTCATTTCATTAATTCATTCAGACACCCCCCCCCCTCCATGATATTTTCTTTCTTGCTCCCACAAAGGGGGCACATTTATTTCCTTTTATTCTTGAAACATACTGTTAATGGCTCCTGTTTGGATTCTCTGAAGCTGGACAACCAGCACTTAACTTTTGTCGTTGCTACATAGCTTCGGGCACATCTAGATGGCTCTAATTTTAGCAGTTGGATGTGCTTTTTTAGCACTTGCCATGTGATCATAAAGTTGGAGAGCTCCTTGTAGGTCAGGGGTCACCAACCATGCACCAACACCATGCACTCACAGACGCCTTTCTTGGTGCCCACAGAGTTCGCTTTCCCCACTGAAAT
This sequence comes from Podarcis melisellensis, assembly GCF_964234715.1. Lineage (NCBI taxonomy): Eukaryota > Metazoa > Chordata > Lepidosauria > Squamata > Lacertidae > Podarcis > Podarcis melisellensis. The sequence continues at coordinate 28,281,933 of NC_138531.1, forward strand.
TAGGCTCGAGAGAAGCGTTTTATTGGAGCCAATTGAAGAAGCTGCAGTATGTGTGTCTGTGTGTCACCTAGGACAGTTTCTCAGACCCCCCACCCAAGTGTTCCTATTTCCCAGGGACAGTCCCAGATTTACAGAAGCCATCCTGGTTTCTGATTTGATCACAGAATGTCCTGCTTTTCTTTGTGGTTGTTGTTGTTTAGTTGTTTAGTCGTGTCCGACTCTTCGTGACCCCATGGACCAGAGCATGCCAGGCACTCCTGTCTTCCACTGCCTCCCGGAGTTTGGTCAAACTCATGCTGGTAGCTTCGAGAACACTGTCCAACCATCTCGTCCTCTGTCGTCCCCTTCACCTTGTGCCCTCCATCTTTCCCAACATCAGGGTCTTTTCCAGGGAGTCTTCTCTTCTCATGGGGTGGCCAAAGTATTGGAGCTTCAGCTTCAGGATCTGTCCTTCTCCTGCTAGGTTGGCAGGAGCAGGGACCGAGCAACAGGAGCTCACCCTGTTGCGGGAATTCGAACCACCAACCTTCTGATCAGCAAGTCCTAGGCTCTGTGGTTTAACCCACAGTGCCACCCGAGTCCCCACTTTTCCTTAGGATGTCCCTATTTTCATCAGAGAAATGTTGGAGGGTATGGAGTTAATGCAACTCCTGAGCCATGGAGATACTTATACAACTTTTTGAAGACATCTGAAGGCAGCCCTGTATAGGGAAGTTATTTAATGTTTATGTTTTCATATATGTTGGAAGCCACCCAGAGTGTTTGGAGCAACCTAGTCAGATGGGTGGGGTATAAATAATGAATTTTTAATTAATAATATTATGGAATAGGTTGTCCCTGTTTTCATTGGAGGAATGTTGGCGGGTATGGCAGCGTGATTTTCACATGGAAGCGAAGAAGAAAGAGAATGAAGGAGGGAGGTAAACAGAAAGTTAAAGAGGGACAGGGGGAATAATACTTCTGAATTTTTTTTATCTCTATGGTAGTTTCTGTTATGTGAATGGTGCCACGGACCCCCTGGCTGGGGTTATGGACCACCAATTGGAAATCACTGTCCCAGATGAGAGCACACAATAAAAACAAAACAGTGTTGTCCACATAAAAATTTGGTGGGCTTCTGGGAAGCCACAAAGCAAGCATCTGTCCACCTTTAGTCTTGTTAGAAATGTGAAGAATTCGTCTCCCCACCATCCCTGTTGTTATTCCACCCAAGCAAAATCAAGCTAAGATTGAAACATGAAGCACAATGGTTTTTACTTTCCCATTGATCACACACAGTACATTCTGAACGTAGAGCTGAAAGCAGTAAAAAACTGTGGTGGGTTAAAGTGATTGGTCTCTTGTGAAGTTTTAAAAATAGCTACAATGTCGGCTCTCCAAGGAAAGATCAAGGGGTAAACAATCAGGTTCTGTGCTCAACAGGACAGGTGACTCCCAATATTGTTGAACCAACAATGAGCAGCGCTGAAAAGGCAGCCTGCCATAATTAATGGCTGACATTCTTAGTAAACTTATACCAGGCACTTCTGTCACATGCATTTCCCCATAGATCTGCACAGCACTGTATTCAAAAACCCTGATGACAGGCAATTGTTCTAATAAACATCTTACTTGCACTTCACAGCAATAAAGGTGCCCAGCAATTATTTCAATACCACAGTTTCATAAACAATGGAATATCCTCACACTCTGTGGGTTGCTTCAAAGCAGATAATGAGTTTACTTGCGTGGTTTTATATGGATTCATGCATACACTACACAGATATGAAGCATTGGAACATAAACTCAGCTGGGTTTTTTTCTATTATACAGTGGTACCTTGGTGCTCAAACTTAATCCGTTCTGGGAGTCCGTTCAACTCCCGAAACCATTCAAAAACCAAGGCACGGCTTCCAATTGGCTGCAGGAACTTCCTGCACTCAAGCGGAAGCCGCATCGGACATTCGGCTTCCGAAAAACATTCGCAAATCGGAACACTTACGTCTGGGTTTGCGGCGTCTGGGAGCTGCTTTGTTTGGCAACCAAGCTGCCCAGGAACCAAGGTTCCACTGTATATATTAAAAAATACAATCTTTTTACAACAACAGAACCTTGCTAATGAAAGATACAGCATATAGATCTGAAGGCCTTCACTAATTTAATAACTTTCCTTGAGTTTCCCCCCTGTGTTTCAGACCATGCATGAAGAGGAAATATTTTGGTCCTCCCCAGTGCTATTTTTCTAGAAAAAGAGGTGCTGGAACTCACTGTGAACGCCTGCCTTGTTGTCTTAGAATAATAATAATAAAAAAACAGAATGGCAACGGCGCCTACCTGAGAGGTGCCGGAACTGAGTTCCAGTGAGTGTCGGCTGAAAAAAAGCCCTGGTCCTACCAGGCACTAAAGTTCTCCAGTAGTGGAAGGAAGCCTGAAAGAACACAGGCCAAGGGCCTAACTACACATTACTTTGATGAAGTGATTAGCGAGTTTGTGTTGTGAGTTTTTAATATATTTATATTCAATTATGAACATTTATATCAGTGTGCATTCAACAAAACGTGCGATTGAGTTTGAGTCCATGTGTGCCCATTTCTCTGCTTGCATGACAGGGGTCAATCATGCATGCAAATCGTACCCTGAATTGTTGAAACAAGCTACAAACGCAAACAAAATATTTATTTCTAGGAATCGTATTCCACACCCTCAACACCAAATAGTGCTACCAGAAAGGCTGACAAAATAAAATAAAAAGTACAGTGAAAATATGTTTCTCATTAAGCCCTCTTTCTTGGCTCCATTTCTCTTGGAACACCTTATTTGAGTTTGATATTAAAGGGAATGAGGCGACTTCATGTGGTGACAGTATTTAGCTTTTCATGAGCCTTTTAGAAGTTCTTGGGTCGCCCTGTAGGGTGTTTTCATGAGAAAGGAATAAGGAAAAATCTCATTGTGGTGACTTTCCCACCGGAGCGGGACCTATTTATCTACTTGCTTTTTGACGTGCTTTTGAACTGTTAGGTTGGCAGGAGCAGGGACCGAGCAACGGGAGCTCACCCCATTGCGGGGATTCGAACCACCGACCTTCTGATCGGCAAGTCCTAGGTTCTGTGGTTTAACCCACAGAGCCACCCGCGTCCCTTTACCTCAGCATTAAAAATACATGTGAATCATACCAACATCACGCTAGTAATAACTCTTGCTCCAACAACTCAGGGCATCCATGTTTCCCTTGTGATTTTCATTACCATCTCTAAAAGCAATAAAACAACAATAATTAGTGTAATTATTATTATTTATTAAATTTATATACTGTGCTTCATCCAATGATCATAGGGCATTTTAAAGTATACAGTCGTACCTTGGATCTCAAACACCTTAGCTCCTGAACAAATTGGCTCACAAATGATCAAAACCCAGAAGTGATTGTTCTGGTTTTCGAATGATTTCCAGAAGCCAAACATCTGGTGTGGCTTCTCATTGGTTGCGGGAGCTTCCTGCAGCCAATCAGAAACCGCACTTTGGTTTCTGAACATTTTAGAAGTCAAATGGACTTCCGGAATGGATTCCGTTCGACTTCCATTGCTAATAAACATTTGCATTGGAGAGAATCAGTTGCCCTGCCTCCTAATGCTGCTTTCTATCCTGTTAAGAAAACATTTTAAAATAATATTACAAGCTTATTAATTCACTGTTCCTTCTCTTTAGGCTGAAATGAAGTCAGCTCATAAAATAAACGACACTGTTAGATTCCACCAACCCCTCATTGACAGCACAGCTACGTGAAAAATAATATGACTTGTCTCTGTCGCATGCAGCTGAGTGAATTACTCTGAAGTATTCCTATTCCTGTCTTTGCCACAGTCTTCTATTACAGTCCTTGTCATAAGCTATGCCGATCATTCATTATTGTTGATGGGTTGTGGGCGAGAAGGCATTTTTTTTTCTCTCTCTCTTGTTCTCCAGAGGATTTCAGCTTTATATATATATATAGTGCATTTAATCATGTCTAATAGCTCTTCTGGCACAAATTCAGAAAAGGCCTCAGGAATAAAGAGTATAGAGTTTTTATTAATTGTTACTTCAAAAATGTATATATTGGCATGGGCCAGAATGAAAGGTGTTGGGAATATCTTGGTGCATGGGAGGAAGGGTTTCAATCCAACATTTTGTAAAAACTCCTCATGCCTCAACCGTCTCTGCTGAGGATTTGATACTACCTTGAGAAAACAATGGCAATTTGGTCGGCTCACTTTTATGGCAAACACAATCTAACTCTCTTCATTTAATGTTATTAGCCAACAAAGAACAAAGCAGCAATAGTTCATAATATTGTTATAGATGGCTGGTCTATCAATACAGCGAAAAGCAATCAAAAGTTGAATAGTGGAGGAATTCCATAACATTGTATTTTTAAAATTTGTTCCACGCTATTTCATGCGTTCTTTTTGGATGGATAAATTTGGTGTCCCCTAAAGGGCATAACTGCATATTAGATACAAAAGTGTGTAAAATGAGTCTTGAATTCCTTTTTCTTTCCAGCAAAAGGCAGGAGGAGGCAATATGAAGAATGGGAGGCGGTTCTTAACCCTCTCCTTGACTGCCACTTCTGCTCTCCAGTTTGCTGCTCTTGTGGGATTTCACTTTCTCCCTTTTAGAACAACAAATCAGCAGGGGGACTAGCTCTGTGGTAGGAGAGGTCCTGAGTTCAGCCTTGGTATCTCCAGAGAAAAAAACGCTCCCTGAGACCCTGGACAGTTACCACCAGCTAGAGTGGACAATACTGGTTTACTATGTTCCTAATAGACGTGGGTGGTGCTGTGGGTTAAACAACAGAGCCTAGGTCGGTGGTTCGAATCCCCGCGATGGGGTGAGCTCCCGTTGCTCAGTCCCTGTTCCTGCCAATCTAGCACTTCGAAAGCATGAAGTGCAAGTAGATAAATAGGTACCGCTCCGGCAGGAAGGTAAACGGCGTTTCCGTGTGGTGCTCTGGTTTGCCAGAAGTGGCTTAGTCATGCTGGCCACGACCCAGAAGATGTATGCCAGTTCCCTCGGCCAATAAAGCGAGATGAGCGCCGCAACCCTAGAGTCGTCCGCGACTGCTAATGGTCAGGGGTCCCTTTACATTTACCTTTAATAGACACATTGTTAACAGAACATGAGTAATAACTATCTATTCCCTGCCCCATCTCCTTTGGGTTTTGTTACTTCTTCTCAACATCTACTGTGATTGAAAATCCTTTTAAACTCAGAAGCTAGCATTTAGCATTGTTAACATCTTTCAGGTAAAAGGTTGTCCCATACTTCAAAAAAAGGGAAAATGAGAGGAAACAGGTCAGCTTGACATCAATGCCTGGAAAGGTTCTAGAACAGCTCTTGATGCAGTCAGCATGTGTACATGTAGAAACCTTACCCAAAATGCTATTTAATGAGAGAAGGGATATCAAGCGTGCTGCAGAATTCTATCCTCAACTCATTGACTGAATGCTGTTTAATAGCTTTATACATTATTTTTAATAATTATAATAATAATTTGTTATTTATACCCTGCCCATCTGGCTGGGTTTCCAGGAAGGGAGTGGAGGGGAGGCTTGTCAAATCCGCAGATGACACCAAACTGGATGGGATATCTAATCCTGAACTTGACAGAATGGAGAACTTGGCCAAAACTGACAAATGAATAGAGACAAACGTAAAGTTCTGCATTTAGATAGGAAGGGTCAGAGCATAATTGGAAGATGGGTGCCACCTGAATGGACAGCAGTGCGTGTGAAAATGATGTAGATGTTTTAGCAGTCAGGAAACATGAGGCAGCAGCGTGATACAGTGTCAAACATGGAACTATTGCACTTCTAGTTTGGTTCAATGGAAGCATAGTATCCAGATTACGAGAAGCAAAGGTACTGCTTTATTTTCTCTTTATCCAGGGAGAAGGATCTGAACCAAATGGGTTCAAATTACAAGAAATAAATATTTGAACCAAGCATTAGGAGGAACTTACTGAGATTATGAGCCAATAGCGGAAAGACTGTCCCAGAAGGATGGTGTGAATTTTGTTGTTGTTTTTTGCTACACTTTTTAAAGCAGAGGTTGGATAGCATTAGCAGCGAATTGGACTCTGATACCTTCTGATACTCTGAAGGTATTGTCTCACTTGCTTTGTGTTTCTCTTCTGCTCAGACAGAGACTGGGATTCGCAAAACTCTTGATGAACTTCACAGTAAGAATTTTGCATCCTCTGAAACAAAATCTTGGATGAAACACTGGATTGATAATTTAAAATTTAACATCTCTTTCTCCACCCTCACCCCGACTTTGTGAATTAAATTCTGGCTGCTTCCTATATTATATTTTAACTATTATGCTTTGGGGCAAACAGAAAACTGAGAGATACATGTGACTGAAAGGGTTTTCCCCACACACTTCAGGATACACAATATTAGAATTCCTTCATGATCCAAATAGGGCCTTGTATGCTAGACGTGATGAAATCATTGTCTGCAACTGTCAAAATAAAGATCACTCAGTGACAGATTGTCTAGTTAGAGGAGCCTTGCTTCAGTAGACTGGAACTTACAAGCAATTTTGCTACATCAAGACAGTAAACCCTATTTAGAGGAGAGCATGTAGCAAAGATGCAGCCAATATTTCCATTTGTTTAATGATCACACATTTTCTAATTACACAAACAAGTGCTATAGAAATTTTATGAAGTTCAGTACTCAACAGCATTGGTGGAAAATTAATTGACAATAATTGATTATATCACATTTTCCTTTGTAAAGGTTGGTGCATTCTAAGTGCATGTTACAATGCTGCCCTAAGCATGTTTAATCCCACGTAAGTCCTATTGAACTCATTGGGGCTTGCTCTGTAATACACTTTTTAATGATTGCAGGTTTAGGACTTTGACTTTTCACCTGTAGCAATCTTAATGCCCATTTGAACATTGCGTCTTTGTCCTCAGGATTAATGGGTGTTCTATTTAGATATCATGGCTGATAGGGATTGAAAGACTGATCCCCTATTAATTTGTCTAGGAGGGCATAAGAACTTTGGATCAAGCTGGGAAATACATAATTTTGATTAAATGTCTATGAAGTGGTAATGATCAGATCTGCTTTTTAAACTGAAGAGGGACTACATTTTGAAAGGGGTATATAGCTAGGACTAGACTGACTTGGAGTAAGGGGAAAGATGTTGTGAGATGCTTACAGGACCAGCTACTAGGTCTTAAACACCCCTCAAAAACTGGTTGCTATCTTTAAAAACAGCCTGATAAGAATTTCAGCAGGCAAAACATTTCTCACCATTATGTTTCCATGCTAGGAAGATCTCCCTTCCTTTGTTTTGTTTATGGCCTGCCAGGCTGCTGTTAAATGCGCAACAGCATAGCTGGTGAATTAAAATAAGGGATAGGATTTGCATAACCAATGCAGAAACATTTTTGTTGTGTGTCCTATGTGTGCTACAGCCACTTCGAATGTGGCCACATGTTGGTTTACTGAATCCACTTCGAAGCTTGTAAAGGACTGAAAGTTTAAGGCTGCGATGATATACATGCTTTCTTGGAAATAAGGAGTCCTATTATTTAGACATGTGCGTCTACATTACCTATATAAACACAGGCAGTGTTGGACTGGATATCTCTATAGCATAGAACTGCTTATGAATCCCATCTAACAAAAGCTTTAGGCTTATTTAACATTACATAATGTGTGTCCTGGTTCTATACAACTACGCTTGCAAGAGAAGCATGAAACCAAAAGCTAACTTCGGAATGCAATCAAATGCAAACTCATTTGCTAAGAGTTACAAGGATCTAAAATGTCAATTTTAATGGTAAGGAATATGAATGATGAAAAGAGAGAGAGACAAACAGAGACATCTGGAGGAGCAGTAATACTCTTCAGAAGGAGGCCTCTCAAAGGGACATTTTTTTCTCCAAACACCTGCTATGGAAAGCCTTGAGGACAAACCATTTTCCTAGGGCAACTGGTTGTTTTTTGGGTACGCAGCTACTTTTTCTAGCTTATGTTTCTGTGAGCTAATCCTGTTCCCTTACGCCCTGTGCTAGCAGAGAAGTCTGTCTGGCTTGATTTTTCTATTTGATTAATGCCTTAAACTCTGCCATTTGTCTGTATGAATAACGAAGAGTATCGCTTGAGTCTGATTTTACCAGACATATCAGTCACGATCAAAAGAAATTTCTAACATCCTGTCATGCATGTTCATTGAGAAAAACATCATCCAAAGAGCGCAGGCCAACATCCCCTAGGACATCCAATTCATACCTTGGTGAACCTCAGTTACTTTCATGTGTACTTACCCTACATGTGTAGGGATGGAAGAATCTGCCAATTTCACTTTCTCCTTTTCCCAATTTTTAGTTCAGTTCTCCATATTTGTGCATCATATTTCTGCATCTGTCAGCCTTCCTTATGGTCCAGCTCTCACTTCCATACACCACTACTGGGAAAACCATAGCTTTAACTATACGGATCTTTTTCGGCAAGGTGATGTCTCTGCTTTTTTAGATGCTGTCTAGGTTTGTCATCACTTTTCTCCCAAGAAGCAGGCGTCTTTTAATTTCGTGGCTGCCGTCACCATCTGCAGTGATCATGGAACCCAAGAAAGGAAAAATCTCTCACTGCCTCCATTTCTTCCCCTTCTATTTGCCGGGAGGAAAACAACTTTTTAGGCTGCTGAATGGAAGAGAGCCAACCAGAAGAGGAATTTTGACTGGGAGGAATGTGAGCTTATTTCAGTTCTGGCACTGAAAACATTTTTTAAAAGCTCAGAACGAGCACACCGGTGCCCTGTTCTTTAAAACTAACAGTATCTTTGTTTGCCTCTGGCTGGTAATTTTTGGGGGTTCTATTTTTTTTTTTAAAAATCAAAGTGGATATGACGAGCCTGAAGTCGTCTATTTCTGCTTTAGACTATGCCCCAGATGCAACACATGGGAGTTCCATTATGGCTGAACATTTGAGCGCCACTGATCTAAGTTACACAACTGCTCTTAGAAGGTGGTGCATTGTGCAGCACAATGGCAGTTTCTGCAAGCTGGGCTTCTGTAGGCTGAAAACAAAAACCTCTCAAGCAAGGACATAACATTTTGCTACATCAAACGTAGACTGCAGCTTGAAATACGTCCTCCTGGTCTGATTCCATTAGTTATTCCTCTACTCAGTGCAATAATGTAATTAACATTGTGGGTCTCCTGGTCCTTTTTAAAGGAATTAGGAGTCATGACTCACTTGGGCATTATGTGAACGAACTCCCCAGAGTAAAAATGATTCAATCACTGTGATTGGAATCTGGCAGTGTTCTGAGATATGTCCAGAAGAGAAGAAGAGCCATCACTTAATCTGATTTAGGGTCATCTTCAGTGTTTTTCAAACAGCGCCAAAAATGTACTGGTCTTAGTGGTGGCGGAGGCAAGAATTATTTTAAGTACACCCTTTTTTTATCTCTTTTATCCCCCTCGCAGCATCCTTTCTCCTTTTAAAATGACAAGGTTGTTTTTAAAACAAAAGACAAAGAAAACAGAAGGAGCCTTGCGAAGCAAAATGGCTCACAGCGTTTGCTACGGAAATTCTGAAGCCGTGAGAATGAACAGGAGAAAAATATGGTTTCTTGTTTGTTTTGAATTTAGATACATAGATTTAGTTACTATTTAAAAAAACACAAATATTGCACAGCTATTTCACACAACAATATACTATATACATGATGTACAATAATGCACAGCTCCTCAAGTGAAAATAGTGTATGATAATACATATTAACATGCTAAATTTGGTAAAATCTCTTTGTCATTCATTCTAACAACAAAACTTTGATGAGGGCAGTATTATTTCTGTTATGTGGATGGGAGTGATGATGATGAGATATGTTAATTAGCCCACGGCCATTCTGTGAATATGATTTGTGTTATGTACTGAAGTTCTCACCCTAGGCCAGCAGGGGGATACTGTAGATAGTTTTCACTCAGGTCCACTTATGCAAATAAGGAATTGAAAGTGACGTTCAGTGATTGGATAGTTACAGAAAGTTGTTACTGTTGCATTGCAGTGGAGCTCTAATATAAGCAGGCTGGCTGAACCCTTCAGTTCAGTTCTGTTCTGGCCTGTGAATAAACAAGAGCTGTCTGAAGAACCACTGTGTCGTCTGATATGTTCACCCACAACTTAACAATTTGTACCCGCAGATACCTTGAGTGGGTTGTGCAATTCACATCTCCTATCCCTGGTTAGGAGTCCAATTCTAGGGTGTTGTTGTTTTTTAAGGCCAAAACATGATGCAAAGAAAGCTGAGAGAGGCAAGCACAGGTCTTCTGAGGTTCCTGCTCCCTTGTCCCTATGTCTTTAGGGTTAGGGTTATGGGATATCATGCTAGCAAGGTGTTGGGAACTTGACCTTTCACTCTTAATGAAACAACCATGCATGCTTTCTGTGAACAATATACTTTCTGTCTACAAGGCTGCGGCTAAATTGAATTACTTAATGGCGTTGACAAAAGCTCCAAACATGAGCTCTGATCTAAAGGTGCCATGATCCCAGTGTGTACGCTAGAGCTTCTAGGAGATTAGCAAAGAAGAAAGATAAAGTGAAACGCTTCATCTCTGTGCAATTTAGAGTGTGCAAAAGGCCCAAATCAATGTGAGTAACAGAAAATCTACTGCCTTCACCTAGTCATTTAGACAAATGGGATAATCAAGCTTGTTTTGTAATAGATTATTTAAAACCTTCTTCTTTGATTGAAAAACCCCTCTTTGGTTTTGTTCTGGGCATGATTAAGAATCTCCCAGTGGGGTAGGCCTACATAGATTCTGCAGTATTGCCTGAGAAAACCAGTCATTGCTTTGTTTCAAACGATTTCCACATAAACAATCTTTTACAAGTACGTAGATTGTCCCTGAGGTACGTGCATGTACCCTCTGCACTCCCTGAATATTAAAAGTTACATCCAGGCAGTGAAGGTTAGGGTTCTACCTAATGGCTGCTACTTTAGCTGATGAATATTTTGGCGTGGGTAATGCAAATTGCATTAGAGAATGATATTAAATTTACATTGATTCTTTATTTTTAATTTCTCCCCTGCTCCAGGTTTCTCTGCTTTTATGCAGTTTCTCCTCCCACTTCTTCAGAGTGCATCGAAAGGACCAATTTGGAGATGATCTCATTCATCTTGCACAGAAGCTGGAAGATTGCCAGTTTGTGTTTATAAGTTAATACACTGCCATTGATTTTTACACAGTATTTTTCATTGATACGAAAGGGCTGTAAAAATCAATTGTACAAAGAAGACCTTTTCCGTTTTAATGAATATATGGTATATATTTTCTCTCTTTTTTCTCTCACTGCCCAATTCCTGGAAAATAAGAGATAATTTTTAGAACCAATTATCATAATCATCATCATCTCTAATGAGTCCCAGTAACAAGTCTCAGTGAATCAAATTGCTTGGTATGATTCAATTTCTAATTATATTTCCCGCCTTTTCCCTCCAACTGGAAGATAACAGTTTGTTACATAATACTCTTGTAATCCAGAAATTTCTGCCTGTCCTATATGAGCCATAAAAATAGGGAAATTCCGGTGTATTGAAAAGCTGTTGCACAGATGGTATTTCTGTTTCAAATGATACCAGTGATCAGCAATACAAAATGCGTTAAAGAATGGCAGAAAGATATTACTAGGTTCACCTGGGGAAGAAACCAAGAATAAAGTATAAATTTTTGACAGATGCCAAAGAAAGAGGTGGATTCTCCTTACCAGATCTGAAATTATACTTTAAGGCCTCTTGTCTTTGCTGGTTAAAGGAATGGATAGAGTTGGAAAATGGTTCCTCTCAAGTGGGTGCCATTGCCATTCTTAGAGAGCAAGGAAGGCATTCTTGGTGAGTTCTGGCACCTCGTTTTCTAGAAAAATAGGTATGAAAATGGCAACCATCTTAAATGAGGTATTCTCCTTTCTCTGTGAATTGAAAGAAACGCCTCTGCAAACCTCCCTACAGCATAATTATTTCTTTTTTTTTTTTAAGAAAGAGGACTTTATGCTTCAGAAGCATTTCATTCCCTATGAAAATGTGACTAGTCAGTTATTGAGTAAAAATTATTTAACTGGGTAGTAGCCATACAATAAATAACAACAGCTGTGGCTCAGGAAAAGCTTCACCTACTGAATTTCTGCTTGTCAAAGGTACTGGAACCTTTCAAAAAAAAAAAAGTGGAAAATCCCCAGTTCTGGAAATTCCTGATTCTACCCTTCAGACCAATATATTAGTGAAATGCCCTATGCTCCTTGGGATGGTGGCTGAAGGGGCCATAGGATGCTCTAAGCATCCCTCTCTGCCCTGTCCTTGTATAGAGCTCTTCTGACTGCAACAGCAGAAAAACAACAACCATGATACACACCCTTGGAAAGCAAAAAAGTAGTAGTATACCTGTCTTATTTTCCTTCCTATTAGTGTCAACAGAAGTAATTCAAAACAGCAACAACTTGGAGAGAAAAACTAGAAAAACCATCTCCACAGGCTTCTACCCTGGTCAGTCTAGATGCTCCACTGTAAATCTTCACCTTCCTTAGTATGTGGGATTGTTTATGGTATTGCTGGGTAATATTCAGCATGTTTATTTTGATGCAAGTCACACTGTGTTCAGTGGGGCTTACTCCCAACTTCCTAAGTAAGTCCTTTTAGGATTGAAGTCTCAGAGTTTCTTTGGAGGGCTTTTAATTGAGCCTGGAGAAATCTGGGGCACGATTTTAGGACTTAGCATCATTGTGCATAAAATTCCAAATAGATTAATATAGTGTCCAATCATATTTTATTGTCTTAAAAATAAAATAAACTGCAGTAACCCAGTAAATATCAATTATGTCATTGTTGTGAAACCTGCAGGGTCTATTACCTCACGTAGTTTATAGTGGCAAGAGTTCATATTGCATATGACCACAGCAAATGGTCACATCTTGAAAATCAGCTCACACTCTACCCTGATACCTAACTACAGAGCAGAAAACAGCAATGTGTCTAGAAGAGATGCTTCCTGCACATATTTTTTACTGCTGTCTTCAGTTTTGCTGCAGAAACATAGTATTTGATCAAGCAGACCAGTCACGAAGTTCAGTTATGGTACTAGCCCTTGTTTGACAAGGCTCTTGTGTCTTTAATAGTTATATAACATGGAGAATTCAACAGGTGTAGTGTGCCTGGCATAGAGCTGTGCCAATGCAATTAGTGTCATCCAATAAATGTCTACCTGCCATAGAGCTGTTAAAGGCCCAGGAACACAGCCAAACAAAGGTAGCGACTTGAAATAATCACCCTGTAATAAGCATACAGTGGTTACTGTCAGAATTTGATGACATTAGGGGAAAGCGCGGGTGGTGCTGTGGTCTAAACCACTGAGCCTAGGGCTTGCCAATCGGAAGGTTGGCAGTTCGAATCCCCATGATGGGGTGAGCTCCCGTTGCTCAGTCCCAGCTCCTGCCCACCTAGCAGTTCGAAAGCACATCAAAGTGCAAGTAGATAAATAGGTACCACTCCGACAGGAAGGTAAACGGCGTTTCTGTGCACTGCTCTGGTTCTCCAGAAGCGGCTTAGTCATGCTGGCCACATGACCCAGAAAAACTGTCTGCAGACAAATGCCAGTTCCTTTGGCCAGTGAACGAAATGAGCACCGCAACTCCAGAGTCGTTCATGACTGGACTTAACTGTCAGGGGTCCTTTACCTTTTTTTAAGCATTGCACAGACTATGATGAACTGCTTAGTCCAAATATTACATGGTTCTTTCAAGCAGAAAGAAGAAATAAATAATTTTATGTGTATCTAGTACCTGTTGCTTTTACTAAATAAAACAAGTATTTGTTTCTCTAAATGGGGTTTCAACGGCAACACTCTGTATACCCGAAGGAGCGCCTCCACCCCCATCATTCAGCCTGGACACTGAGGTCCAGCTCCGAGGGCCTTCTGGCGGTTCCCTCATTGTGAGAAGTGAGGTTGCAGGGAACCAAGCAGAGGGCCTTCTCGGTAGTGGCGCCCGCCCTGTGGAATGCCCTCCCACCAGATGTCAAGGAAATAAACATCTATCTGACTTTTTAAAAATATCTGATGGCAGCCCTGTACAGGGAGGTTTTTAATGTTTGATGTTTTTCGTGTTTTGATATTTTGTTGAGTGGCTCAGACGCTGACTCAGGTCCTGCTTGTCCACACCTTATCCAGAAGTTTCAGAGAAATGGAGCTGGGTATCACCAACATGGGGACACGGGTGGCACTGTGGGTTAAACCACAGAGCCTAGGGCTTGCTCATCAGAAGGTCGGTGGTTCGAATCCCTGCGATGGGGTGAGCTCCCGTTGCTTGGTCTCTGCTCCTGCCAACCTAGCAGTTTGAAAGCACGTTAAAGTGCAAGTAGTTAAATAGGTACCACTCCGGCAGGAAGGTAAATGGCATTTCCGTGCGCTGCTTTGGTTCACCAGAAGCAGCTTAGTCATGCTGGCTGTACGCTGGGTCCCTCGGCCAATAAAGCAAGATGAGTGTCATAACGCCAGAGTCGGCCACGACTGGACCTAATGGTCAGGGGTTCCCTTTACTCTTTACCTATCACCAACATACTGATGACAACACCGTCAGCCCCAAGACTGCTCACTCTTTGGTTCAGTTCAGACATGCATGTATGCCATTTATCTTCTCACCACTTGGTGATTGGCAGCTGAATGTGTGAACTCAACTGGGTTTAATGTAGACTGAGTAGATCTGTAATAATTCATCAGCCAAAGAGGCTGATGAAGTCATCGAGGGATGAATTTCTGCGCGTGACCCATCTCTTAGCAAGGGCTGCTTTTCTTTTGTTTATGTAAATATTCCGAATGTTGTACTGAGCTCCTTTTGCTAGGCATCTCAAAGCCTTACCGAATGCCTTAATTATATCTGTATTTGCTCAGTTGCCTTTATAGTCTCTGAGGAAGAACACACGCATTTCCTCCACACAATTCTCCATTTCTCTCACTTTCAGTTTTATGAAGAGGAAGGGACCATAACTTTGTATTGATTCTGCCCCCCCACCGAACACAATACTAGTTTATTGCCCAAATGGGAGCCGTTATCTCATTAGAAACGGGCAGTTTAATTTTGACCCATGCAATCTGCTCTTAGTTGCAGCATGAGATAGATTGTTTGCATTAGCCCAGAAGACACAAAATGTTTTGAAGCTAGTGAGTTAGAACGGACAGAAGGGGAAATATAGGGAAAATATAGAATCTCTCAACATGATGTCAAATGCTAATAATAACTAGACTGAACGGACAAATCTAACGTGATACTTTAAGGGAAGAGCATGAACACACTGATCAATACACTTGGGGATGGAGTGTGTACATGTGTCTTAAAATTACCTGGGCAGATGTGTCGCCCATCTCTTGCAAATCTAACCATCCCTGGACAATTAAGAGATATTTCATGTTTTCTGCTTTAGTATTTCTCCGACACAGTAGCATCTGGATAGTCTTAATTACTGATTTGGCTCAGTGGGAAAGAGAAGACAAAAGTTGTGCTCACATGATTAAGAGTCTATTTTCTTCATGGAGGTTTCTCCTTCTACTGTAATGCAGATACCCTGGGTGCCTTCTCTGAAAGATTAGTATGTTAGGCTGGTTCTACTCAATAGGAACTCCCCACCCCCCGACTTCAGTTGAGTTAAAGACTTTAAGACCAGCAAACATCCGAGCCATGAAATGGTAAGGGAGCACTATGGCATTCATTCATCCAGTAAACTCAGCGAAGGTCTGAAGTCAGACACAGAATAAATGTTATTTTGCCAATGGGGAACATCTTGGTTACTGGATATGTAGGCACAAGCCTCAGTAATTACACAAACTGATAAATGAAGCTAATATACAGAATCTGGATCCTCCAGTTCATTAATTTTCTTATTATCCTCTCTGAGTGCTTTGGAAGAGGCACAATAGATAATTTAATTCACTAAATTGATACATTTCCGATGCAACCTGATTAAGAGCATTTTAATTTATTGTGTGAATTTTAGTCGATTAATCTATTGATTCTATTTTTTTGCATACAGATAAAAACAGTATTTCTAAAGCAAGATGCATATGTTGTTTTTAGATTATGCAGATTATGTCTTATGCTCATGCATGGGCACAGAGCTCTGGCCCCATCCATCAGCCGGGGGATGAAGGGCTGCTGGGTTACATGCATTTTGTGGTTTGTAATTTATTATAAGCTGCTTTGGGAATCATTTGAGACACGATATGGAATGGCTAAATAAATAAATAAATAGCATGAATAATTGGAGAAGAAACTACTCCTTTGTTTGGGGGGAAGGGAGAATGCCTCTTTCAAGATGGAGATTGCCCTCTGCAGTTTTTTTCCATTTATTTGTTTGTTTATTTCAATCATTTTCACTCTGCTCTGCAGCCAGGAAGACTTCCAGAGCACAGATTCATCTACAGACACACTCTCTCTCTCTCTCTCTCTCTCTCTCTCTCTCTCTCTCTCTCTCTCTCTCTCTCTCTCTCACACACACACACACACACACACACGTATCATGATTAATCAGGGCCTTTTTAAACTGACAAAACGCAGGTGGCGTTGGGCTTGCCGATCTGAAGGTTGGCGGTTCGAATTCCTAAAACGGGATTAGCTCCCGTTGCTCTGTCCCAGCTCCTGCCAACCTAGCATTTCGAAAGCACGCCAGTGGGAGTAGATAAATAGGTACTGCTGTGGTGTGACGGTAAACTGCATTTCTGTGTGCTCTGGTTTCCATCACGGTGTCCCGTTGTACCAGAAGTGCTTTAGTCATGCTGGCCAGTTGACCTGGAAAGCTGTCTGTGGACAAACGCCGGCTCCCTCGCCCAGGGGTCATTTACCTTTTTACCTCCTCCCTCCCATCATAAATATTGGCACAGGATGATAGACTTGTGGAAGAACAGTTCCGCTCTTGGTCAGGGATTGGATGTATCATATGTGAACTGCCCGAGCCGGTGATTATGAGTTATTGATCCCGTAAGCGCTTGGAAAGTTGTTTAAATTATCTTAGTGTTAGTTTCTGTTTCCTCACTGAGCAGCTGCTTGCAGTCACAAGAAGGTGTTTACATTCCACAGAGTCCAGATACTGTTGGATTCTCACAGGAAAGGGAGACAGGATGTGACGTTCACCGGTTTCCTGTTTCTTTGTTTTGTCGTTCTTTGTTGGGAGTTGCTTTCTGCTCTCACAGAGGCAAGATGTACATTTGTGTGTTCTCGGTATAGCTTAGAAATAAAGTTTAGCATTGTAGCCATACCTGCTTCATCCTTTTGTTTGCGGACTATGGGATCATACTCTGCTGGGCTCAAGGCAAGATGAGCCGTATCAGCTCAAGGGCGGGAGCTGAATAAGCTCCTATGGAGTCCATTGCAATTCTTCATATGTGTAATCTGTGATGCCAGCTCCTAGGGACTCAGCTCTTTGGGGGCTACAATATTTTTGGTGGGGTGGACATGCCCACTGTTCCGAACAATGAGGGGGCAGAGGAGGCCGAGGGTGGAGCTGAACTTGGTGTGGCTGGTGGCGCCTCCTCTTCTGTAATGGAAAGATGGAGGGAAGCATTCCCTGGCCAGTGGTGGTGGCAGCAGCAACAGGAAGAGTTTGGATTTGATATCCCACTTTATCACTACCCGAAGGAGTCTCAAAGCAGCTAACATTCTCCTTTCCCTTCCTCCCCCACAACAAACACTCTGTGAAGTGAGTGGGGCTGAGAGACTTCAGAGAAGTGTGACTAGCCCAAGGTCACCCAGCAGCTGCATGTGGAGGAGCGGAGATGTGAACCCGGTTCACCAGATTACGAGTCTACCACTCTTAACCATTACACCACACTGGCTCAGAAGGCTGAGCATGAGAGAGGAGGGGTCACCAGTCATTGGAGCCTCACTGCCACTGCGTTTGGCTCTGCCCCTGGCTCCTCCTGATGTCATGATGCCCCAACATCACATGTCTGTTGCCACGTGTGAGCCATCGGTCAAGTTTTTGCCTCTCTGTGTTACAAAAAACACTTGTAGGTACACGTAGCATTATTCCTCTTACTCCCTTCCGTGTTGCCAGTACAGTGGTACCTCGGGTTACATACGCTTCAGGTTACATACGCTTCAGGTTACAGACCCAGAAAGAGTACTTCGGGTTAAGAACTTTGCTTCTGGATGAGAACAGAAATCACACAGCAGCGGTGCGGCAGCAGTGGGAGGCCCCATTAGCTAAAGTGGTACCTCAGGTTAAGAACAGTTTCAGGTTAAGAATGGACCTCCAGAACGAATTAAGTTCTTAACCCGAGGTACCACTGTACTAAGAGCCAGGCCAACAGACTGTTATACACCTTTCCATGCTTTTGGAACACAGCTCAGGTGCATTTCCAAGAGAGAAAGAGATTGGCCAGTAATTAATGGATGCACTCTGTGGCAGCCATGTACAGATTTGGGACAGCAATGGGATACGCAAGATGACACTGAGGGCCTATCTTATATAATAGGATTTAAAAGACAAGACAGGCAATATTTTTAAGTATGAAAGTTCCAAGTTGCACAAGTAACACTTTTAATATGACTTTGCTAGCCAATCCTTCACAAAGGCTTACTTTCTGTTGGAAACTAAATAGAAAGAAAGATTCCCCCCTTGGGTTATGAGTTTTTTCCTTTTTATTTTTAAAAGCCCTTTGAAGAGCTACAGATTCCTTACTAGCAGTGATCTTCATCTCTTCCTGCTGCTTATTCCACCGCATGATGAAGCGGTCATTTGGGTAGCAACATGTTGGCTTGCCACAGTGAGAACTATTACTTTCCCAAGAAGGGGGAAGAAAGCAATTAATTCACCTCAAGCAAGCAATTATCACCTTTTATTGAATATATAGTAAAGAGTGCCACTATAAATAAATAAATAAAGTCCCCTGTTGCAGTGCTGTTCAGGTTTCTTCTTTTCATTCTGAATAATGCCTCAGTGAAGAGAAAAATTATCCAGATCACTGGAACGTCAGCCAAGAAGTAAACAACAGGTTCAGATGAACTCAAATAATTGCAATATGGTAGAAAAGAAAGCAAGAAAAAACATGCAGCAGGTAGAGCGATAACTTTGAATGGCCAAGATTGCCTTTTTCGGATTTTAAAGTAGTAGAGAACACGTTGATAAATTTTCTAGTGTGGTTGAACCCATCTATGCATCTAGGCTTGACAGAAAACATGTGCTATTGCCTCCCCCTGCTTTTAGAATCAGCCATTTCACTTTTAAGTATAGAAATATTTGATTCAAGACAAATTGTTTCCCTAACTTCCTGTTGGTTCTGTAACCCTAATGTCAGAGCTGGGGAGGCGGGGAGAAGGCATTTATAAGGAAGATTTGCCAGGTCGAAGGGGAGGGGGTATCTTATCCTTTGCCTTCTCATTGGCTCTTCTCTGGAAAGGCCCCACCAATAGCCTGTGGCGTAGCCTGAAAGCAAGTCTGGCTGTGCTAAAAATGCCCAGGAGTGATTTATAGGGGAGAACTGGCAGACATGATTAAGCAATCTCATTCTGTGCTGTTTCTTCCTTAGGAGTGTCATCTCCCAACAATTCTTGTTGCATCAGTAAACATAGGGTTGTGTATGCACACAAGGAAGATGACATAGTGGGGTAAAAGATGGCATAAAATTGTCTGCCAGAAATCTCTCTGCTAATGCTATTGCCTGAAACAGTGGAGGAGAATGTGGTTCCCTCCAACTTCCATCCCTGACCATCTAACACAGAGTCAGTCTGCATCCTATACCCACTTACCTGGGAGTAAGCCCCATGGTACTCCACGTGACTCACTTTTGGTTGTACACTTACTCACCTGGAATATTAAGCGCAACTTTAAAGAGAATAAAATATCTTAAGAGAGTTCATGACCTTTTTTTATTTTTAGAAGAAAGATATGATTATGCAACATTTCTCCAATAAAAATCTTGTTAAAGCAAACAGCATTTTAATCTAAAGGATGATTGCTGCAGTTGGTTCTGAGTATTTTCAGTTTCATCTTGTGTATATTGGGGGGTTTTTTGTGGGGAAGGGGGAGAGCTTGAAATTTCATTATTTACTTTTTACCAAAGTGAAGTACTACTGCAGTCGCACCTTGGAAGTCGAACGGAATCCGTTCCAGAAGTCCGTTCAACTTCCAAAATGTACAGAAACCCTGCTGGATGTTCGGATTCCAAAGAACGTTCACAAACCGGAACACTCACTTCTGGTTTTGCAGCATTTGGGAGTCAAAACATCCTAGTACCAAGGCGTTCGGGATCCAACGTACGACTGTGTTAATTTGTGGGTGAATATATCAGATGACACAGCGATTCTTCAAACAGCTCTTGTTTATTCACAGGCCAGAACAGAACTGAACTGAAGCGTTCAGCCAGCCTGTTTATATAGAGCTCCAGTACAACGTAACTGTAACAACTTTCTGTAACTATCCAATCAGTGAATGTCACTTTCGATCCCTTATTTGCATATGTGGACCTGAAATATACAGTATCCCCCTGCTGGCCCAGGGTGAGAACTTCAGTACATAACAGACTGTACGTTGCTTAGGAAGCTTTGGCCCCTTGCCATAAGACAAATTGGCACCAGGGAAGGAGGAAGAGACTGATCTACACACACAGCAAATTACAATAGGAATAAGGTGGTGTCGTTCTGGCATGGCAGAATGGACCGAACTACTTTAGATGGGCAATCAAATTTCAGAATGTTTATGAAGGTGGGGAACCTGTGGCCCTCCAGATATTGATGGACTGCAATTCCCATCATCCCTGACCGTTGCCTATGCTGACTAGGGATGGAGTCCAACAACATCTGGACAGTTTTTCCACCCCTACTGTAGTTGAAAAATTTGCCACAAGGAGAAAATTAGTACAGCAGGGAGTAGGCCAGTCTACTTTAGATATGAATGAGACAGGGATGTGAATAATAGAATACCACTCCCCATTCCCAGCTCTCAGAGTGCTAAATTCTCTCTGATGTTCAGTGTTGGGAGTGTGTAGCAAGCAATACTGTGGATAACCAGATACGTGAGCAGTACAGAGTGCTGGATTGTGACACCAAAGATAAGAAGGGAAGCACATTTTCCAAAATATGCTGCCCAGCTGTTCTGAGTGCCACACTTGTCTTTAACATTTCACTGTGTATAATGGATTTTTCTGCTTCTGTGTAACAGAACTTCAAAAGGGAGAATAATGGCAGGACTAAATGGATTTCTAGGGTAGGTTCACATTAAATTTATAACCACTCAGTGACACTATTATTTGCTAACTTAAGATGCCTGCTGGCACAGTTCTTTCCCTCTCCCTTAGGAGTTGAAATACCTGTACATTTCCAGAAATGGTGGTTGTGTGTAAAATAAAGCTTTGGCAGATGTGACTAATAGGCTGTTACACAGTTCAGGCCTCTAATAATTGCATGCCCTTTACAAATGCTGCATTGTTTGTTAATACGGCAATGCAGAGGTGGCACAGAAGGAGAACCTGCTCCTCCTGTGTGTGTTGATTAACCTATCTGACAATACGGCTGGAGTATGAATTTATGATCAGTGTAACCAAGAAGCAACAGCCTCAGTTCCAGGCTCAGTTCTCAGGCGAATAGAAAAGCCCTCCCTTCTGTTTGCTAATTCCAATGAACTGCTCCTCCTTGTAAAGTGTGTAGGATTACTATAAGATAAGATTACTACCTGGAGAGTACTAGTACACTTGTGCCCTTCTTGTGGTTGGCCAGGGAGTCCAACAGGATGAAAGACAATATCGGTCTTCCACCTGACCCACCAGGGCTCTTCCTAGAATGCAGAGAGACAGTTGAGGGCCTTCTCGGTAGTGGCACCCGCCCTGTGGAACGTCCTCCCATAAGATGTCAAAGATATAAACAACTACCTGACATTTAGAAGACATCTTAAGGCAGCCCTGTTCAGGGAAGTTTTTAATATGTAACGCTGTACTGTTTTTAACACTTGATTGGGAGCCACCCAGAGTGGCTGGGGAAACTCAGCCAGATGGGTGGGGTATAGATAATTAATTATTATTATTATTATTATTATTATTATTATTATTATTATTATTAAAACAACTTAGGATATTTTATTTGTACCTTTTATGAACAATGCCCCCATGAAAATGGTCAAAGTGGAGAGTAAATTTTAAGCACAAATCAGACACTACAAAGTAGGACTGTGGTATGTAGGGAGAGGGGTTTAATACCCTACCCCTCTGCTCTACTCCTCCACCCCCCATGATGACAGTGGAAGCTCCCAGGACTGTGGCAGGAGAGGAAAGAGTGAAATATTCCTCCCTGTGTGCTGCAGTGTTGATGTGCTTCACCACCTGGTTTTTATTGTTAAAAGAAAACAGAAATATATCAGATACATTCAGGGCTTTTTTCCTCAGCCGGAATTAAGTTCCAGCACCTCTCGATTGGGCACCATTATAAGAGAACCAGGGAAATGTTCATGGTGAGATCCATCACCTCTCTTTTCTCTAGAAGAAAAACACTGGATATGTTTATGTGCTTATTGCCCCATCTATTTTGACCCTTAGGGACGCAGGTGGCGCTGTGGGTTAAACCACAGAGCCTAGGACTTGCCGATCAGAAGGTCGGCGGTTCGAATCCCCGTGACGGGGTGAGCTCCCGTTGCTCGGTCCCTGCTCCTGCCAACCTAGCAGTTCGAAAGCACATCAAAGTGCAAGTAGATAAATAGGTACCGCTCCGGTAGGAAGGTAAACAGTGTTTCCGTGCGCTGCTCTGGTTTGCCAGAAGCGGCTTAGTCATGCTGGCCACATGACCTGGAAACTGTACACCAGCTCCCTCGGCCAATAAAGCGAGATGAGCGAGAGTCGGCCACGACTGGACCTAATGGTCAGGGGTCCCTTTATCTTTATTTTGACCCTTAGCTGGACAGCTCTCCTGTTGCTTCAGCAACCTTGCCATAGTCTTGCTCATTTGACTTGCTGGACTGGTCCTTGGCTTCTTTAGTAAGACATGGACACCAAATTACGTAATTCAGTAGTGGTGGCAGAAAAGGGGTATGAAGCTTCACTGGAAAAAGCCATATCAAGGTAGGAAAAAAATTGACATTGTATCTGCTTGCTTCCATGCTATCAAAAATAGAGAAGAAGAGATCCAAGTTCTCTGTGGGTGACTGAGAACCACCCAATATTCTCAATGGAGAGGTTACATTAAGTAATATGTTTGAACGTTGAATGTGTAAGTTTACATCTAGAGTCCATGGATAAAAGAAACACCATCAGATGTACTGCTGGATAAGTGTTTAATGGTTCTTATTTTTGTATTTATTTAAATCCAATTAAAAATGGCATATTTATATGAATCATACATTTTAGTCACAGAAACTTCCTGGAACGTGGTAAGTGATACGCGGGGGGTGGGGGTGGGGGGAGAGAGACACACTGAATAGCAAAACTACACAGTCACATATTCTGACATACAAACAACGTGGGTGAGCTTGGGCTGAATGCAATGCAGCTGGGATTTCTCCTGACATAATTGGTTTATCTTTCATTTCTCCATAAATCCAATTTGCCTCTTTGACTTCCTGTATTGATACAAATGGGGTAAATCGGAATATGGCTTAAGCAGTCATGTCTAGGCAAGCATTTTTTCATTCCTGTTTTATCAATTAAATGAGTTGCAATTGCATTACGGACGACTCTGCCCCAAAAGCCCATAAATATTCTTAATGCCTTCTGTCTAGCTGAACTAAGAGTGACGCAGACAGCTGCATTCATGACCTCCTTTCTTTTCATTCCTTGACATATGGCTTGGACAGTTGCAATCGGGGTTTTTTGTTTTTTTGCTGCGTGAGATGGAGAAATGGCATAAGGGCTTTTCTTTTGTCTTCTTTTTTCTTGCTTACACAGAAACATATTCTCTGACTTTTGTTTTGCTTTGTTTTGAATACCGATAGGATGTCAACCGATTTAGCTGGAAGGGCAATTTTATAATGGCAAGGGCTTGCGTTCAGAAAATCACTGTGGAGCAGCCGACATCTGACACTCAGAATTTATTTTCCAAGTGGTTCTCATTGGATAGGAAACTAGACTTACAACAAAAGGGGATAGAAAGTAGCATCTTCTGTTTTAATAGACCCTTAATACACACACACACACACACACACACACACACACACACACGACGAATGATGAAGTAGGAACGATATAATTTAGAGGTGGTGCTCATTTCATCACTTTTAAGGGTGGAATTAGATGTACTGTCTCCCAAAGCTGTCCTGTGCTAAGTTCCTCATTCCTCCTTTATTAATGTATGGTACCACAGATGTGCGAGGAAGGGTATATACAGCGGTGGGAGAAGCTGTGAGTCATGAACTGGCAGGACTTCAGGGAGGAGGAAGAGGAGGAAATGGTTCCTGGTGAGGGGTTTAGTTGGGACTGGCACACCCGGGGGCAAGCTGGGAATGGGGAAGGGGAGGTGGGTATAGGTAGTACTCACAGGGCGACAGAAGATGATGAGGGCACAGGGGCCAGTTCACAGGAAGTCGAGCAGTGGGACCCCTCACTGGAACCGGAAGGGCCCCCCATCCCCACAAACATGGCGGGTCGTGAGACGTAGGGAACAGCGAGCGGGGCACTTCAGGAAACAGAGGCAGGCCTGGGCTCTAACTGGCCAGGTAGGGAAGGAGGCATGTGACTCCTTAGCTGGAGTAAGCAGGTGAAGGTCACCTGCCTCATCAAGCCCAGATGCTGCAATCAGCAGGCACAGTACAAGAAGGCAGCAGAGGCGAGGGGATGTGTCTGCTCAGCTGCCCATGTTGAGGCACCTTGTCTTGGATATTCCTGGACCTCCATGGGTTTCTACTTTGGGCTTGACACTGGACTGCATCCTGCCTTTGGACTAGGATTGACACTGAACCTCGTTTCCTGACTTTCGGTCACTGACTTTGGATCTCGGACTGTGGACTTTGCGGGTGCTGATTTGTTGGGATTTTTGACTACATGCCATTCTGGGCAGCTTCACACAGAGTCAATTAAGAGTTGGCCGACAGCCAAGATGAGTGAGCAGAGAGGAGTTATCTGCCTGGAGATATGGGACCCTGGATACAGCTTTACCATTGGTTGAAGTCTCACACAGGCATGATGACTTATGACCTTACTGACTGGATAGTTTGTTGGTCAGTGTCGTGTTCTGAGAGTCGTTTGGAGTTTGTTAAGAGAGAACTAGTTAAGATCCGTGTGTCTGTTCCTGTATATAGTAACTTGTAGAGTCTGCTGTAAATAATAAACACATCTAAGTAACCAAGTTACTAGTAGCAGCGTCTGGTTCCTGCTTCGTCCATCCTGCCTGCAACGGATTGCTTTCTGGAACTCTGCGTATGCTCTGCTAAGGTCTGACTAAGGTCCTGCCACAGGTCAAAGTTGCCAAACACCAATATGATTAACTCTTGGATTTTGGACTTGGTCTTGGCCACTGTCTGGCTGCCAGGTAAGCCAGGGGATAAGCACACTGTGAGTCTCCAGATGTTGTTGAATGTCAGGCTGCTGCCAGCGACTACCACGGCCTGTTGCTCAGGAATGTACAAACACAAGGAATGTTCTTACCGTCCGCTTTTTATTCAGTATTTACAGAGAGAGGCTATAAAACCCAGTCTCTTGGATAATGGCGTTGTCCTGAGTGAATCTCCACCCTCTGTGTCTCCCACTTCCTCATTCATCATCCCTTTGGGTGCTGATAAGTGCCCTCTGTCTTTGAGCTCTTTGCTCTCCTACTTTTAAGGCTTGCCAGGTTCTTGGAGAGAGGTGTTCTGGAGTGCTTTTTAAAGACACTGTCCGTCAGCTGTCACCTCCCTGATGCCTCCTCTTCCTTCTCCTCCTCTCCCATTATTTCCCAACTTTCCCGCTCTTCTGCCTCTGAGCTGTGACCTCCCTCAAACCCCTGTTGTAAATCTAAACTGTCTTCCTTTTTTTCTGGAAGGGTCAGGCTGGGGAGGTGGTCTCCACCATTCCTCCTCCGCCTAGTCCCTGACATTGGACTCCAATCCCCATCAGTCACAATTGCATATACAGAAAGTCTGAGGTGAAATAATGCTGAACTTTGATAGAATTCACCAACAGCAGATAGTTCCCGTTCCTCCAGCATGCATGACTTGGGATCACAACTAGCTAATTTATTCAGTAGTAGCTTTGTTTGATTTTTTTTTGGGGGGTGTGTGCTTTCTGTTGTTGAAAAATAGAACACTTACGTTGATGAAACAAACTACTCGGACACTGAGTGAGAGAACTACCGCTGTGGCTTGAAGCGTAAAAACACTTTTCATATTCTCTGCCCTCACAGTGTGCAAGGAAAGCTGCCGCTGGGTTTAAAAATGGACAAAGTAAACAACTAACTCTTTAGATCACGATGGCTTCGGTAATCTTCACAAGAAAGCACACCACGACACTAACAGGGCCCTGTGTGGATTGCTCCCATTTTCATTGGCTCCCAACAATCCTAACTTGATTGCACCGTTAGGAGGACAGCAATAATGATGACGGGGGGCGGTTAAAAGTGGTTTCCAGAAGTATTTGTGCTCTAGTACATTTCACTGTATTTTCATGATTGAGCACATCTGTATAAAAACATTCCCAAGGAGTCAGATGTGTAGCATTTGTACTGATTTCATTCAATTCAGCACTGCTAGTATGACTTCCTTTGGTATTCTGGCCCACTGTGGTTCAAGAAAGGCACGGGTGAGCTGAAAAAGATTCAGAGAAATGTTCTGAGCAAATAATAATAATAATAATAATAATAATAATAATAATAATAATAATTTATTATTGGGCAGCTTCCAATTGATTGTTAAAAACAATACAGCATTAAATATTAAAAACTTCCCTAAACAGGGCTGCCTTCAGATGTCTTTTAAAAATAGGATAGCTGCTGATTTCCTTGACATCTGATGGTAGGGATTCCACAGGGCGGGCACCACTACCGAGAAGGCCCTCTGCCTAGTTCCCTGTAACCTCACTTCTTGCAGTGAGGGAACCACTAGAAAGCCCTCGGTGCTGGATCTCAGTGTCCGGGCTGAACGATGGGGGTGGAGGCGCTCCTTCAGGTATACAGGACCGAGGCCATTTAGGGCTTTAAAGGTCAGCACCAAAGACCAGATATTTATTATAGCTAGTTGATTGTTGATTGTTGATGGTCGCAGTGTGCATTTTGTTAGACAGGTTCTACTAATTGAGTTGCAAGATATTTAGTATGCAATAACTGCTTAGGAGATTAGGCACAAGGTGTTGATGTATGTTGGGTATGAATGCAGTTGCATTTGCAACTAGAAAGTGAGAAACTGACTGTGTCTTATTTCAGATGATATGGGCTATACTGTCTGAACAAATCCTGTGAAGATGTTTTTTGTTCTTTTGCAATCTACTACTTGGTCTGATCTGAAATTGAATTTTTTTATATTATAGAGGAAGTTTGTTGTGAAAATGGTATATGTATATTTGTTGTGTATTACCATCAATGATAAAATAAAAGGTAATTTTAAGAAGACCTAGTGTATAATACTCCTGGAGGTTCTGCTTATAAGCCCCTTGTTGTCTTCTTCTTCTTTGGCGATCGCTCATAGCTGAGTAAGATTGTCTTCCATAAACATAGTTTTAACAATGAGTCCGTAAGTGACTGTGGAGGCCAATTCTGGATCCATACATCCTTCCACAGTGGGGACATTGGTTTCCGGGTGGGAGTTGATCACGGTGTGGATTTGCCAAGCGTGCCTTCCTCTTAGCACATTTCTCCCTTGTGTCCTGAGTTCAAGTGTCTTCAAAGCCCATGACACCTTTGGTAAAGGCTGTTCTCCAATTGGAGCGCTCGCAGGCAAGTGTTGTAAACAAACAGTGGGTAACGAGATCCAGTAGGGGTTCTTCATTCATCACAGCTCTTAAACCTACACACAATGTGTTCTAGGCCTTGAAAGTTTACATTCTCCCTTTATCCCAAAGAACGCACAAGGCAATTTGGTCCAAAAAATGTCACATATTACTCAGCGCAATTCAAAATTTAAGATTTTATCATGTTGCAAGAACCAAAGATCATAGGAACAAAACAAATGCACAAACATATACATAAAGAATTGCAGGGTATTAAACAGCCTTAATGATATACATTTGCCAGAAAAATGTAATACATATCAAATGTCCCACCTAGAAATACTAATAAAAACCCAGCAAACTGCAATACTGTAGTACAGTGGTGCCTCGCAAGATGAAATTAATTCGTTCTGCGAGTTTCTTCGTCTTGCGGATTTTTCGTCTTGCGAAGGACGGATGCACCCTGGTATTAACGGTTTTAAGAAAACGGAAACAAACTCGAAAGACGTTTTGTCTTGCGAAGCAAGCCCATAGGGAAAATCGTCTTGCGAAGCAACTCAAAAAACGAAAAAACCTTTCGTCTTGCGCGTTTTTCGTCTTGCGAGGCATTCGTCTTGCGAGGTACCACTGTAATACTTTGGTAAAACCAAAGAAGCATTGGGAGATGCTTCATGGAAGTCATGCTAATGAAGAAAATGTATGGTTATGTATCCAGTTTACGTAATTTATTCCAGTCTCAATGTGGATTTTTTTGGCTGAACAATTTGAGATTCTTAGTACAAAATTAAAAACCCTCTGCCAGAAGACCTCTTTTATGTTTTTAATCATCACTTGTTCAGTGTTAGTGAAAAACAGCTCCTCCTGTGAATTATTACTATGGTCTCAGAACACCGAGTATATCTTTTCTTTTTGCCCAGGGCAAATATAACTGATTATTCATCCTTTGGGAAGAGAAATGCACATATGACTAATAGCTAACTTCTAAGGATGGAGCCTAGCATTAAGCAAGGACTACTTTTTCTTCTCCTGTTTAGGGCACATTCTCATACAATTATAACAGCACAGAATTTAATGATGAGCTCTTTGAACAAATGGCAGTGATTTAAGATGGGGGACGGTGCCCACATCAATCTGGATGCAATTATCCCAACAAACAAAACAAATCACAATGGGTTCCTGTCTTATGGTTTCTCAGAGCTTCTAATAAATAAATAAATAAATCACTCGTAGCGTATCAGACCCTTATTTTGTGCGCAAGGGTGTTGGTTTCTATCTCCTGTAACGTCATGTCTTTTCTCCATAAAGTCAACTGAGTCCATTCCCCAAAAGGCCTATCTATTAGCCATTTAGCAGATTAGGCTCTGTGTCAGTTATTTGTTTAGGAAGCCATGGAACTGGCAGTCAGTTGCTGGAAATGCAGAGGCTTAAATAAAGCCTGCACAGCTTGTAACTCCACGATTACTGCCTTCCAGCTAGGGACTTGATAAATCTCATGATTTGCTGCCTGTAAACAAGGACTTGTAAATTACCTTCCAGGCCAAAATACAGAGCTACTGTTCTACTTTTGACCTGGCTTGAATTCTTATCTCAATTGCTTATTTGCATCCCATCAACACACAGACTTGATCACATGTGCCTGTACATAGATATTTACAAAGGTCAGCAATGAAAGCTCAAGATCTTGGGCTTAGGAACTTTGTACACCACAAAGACATTGGGTTGCATCCAGCCTGCCCTGAGTGTCAACTTTGCATTTTTAAAAACTCATTTGTTATTTTCCATGATGTTTTTGATAGTTTTTAAAGCTGTTTTATTATATTGTGTACATCAACTTGAAACATATCATACCCTCCAACATTTCTCCGATGAAAATAGGGACATCCTATCCATGATGATAATTTTACTATTTATACCCCATCATCTTACTGGGTTGCCCCGGCCACTCTGGGAAGCTTCCAACATATATAAAAACATAATAAAACATGAAATATTAAGAAAACTTCCCTGTACAAGCCTTCAGACGGCTTGGGGTCGGATAACTCCATACTCTTCATCATTTCTCCAATAAAAATAGGGACATCCTAAGGAAAAGCAGGACATTTAAGGATCAAATCAGAAACTGGGACGGCTTCTCTAAATTTACTCTGAATAGGGCCAGCAATGATTACAACTCGCTGCCTCTTTAAAAATACATCTTTATTGTTATTTTTACATAGGCTAATGATTACACAAGTAATAAATCATACATTCCAGTCATGAGGAAAAGCAAGAGTTTATATGTATTACAGAACAGAATACATGGAATGTCACATTACAGTTTATATGCATTACAGAACAGAATACATGGAATGTCACATGACCAAGCTGAATGGCCTTAGGGATCCTGCATAAATCAGTTCCCCTTTCCTATTGTTCTTCTACCCCTAAGTTGTGAGGGAGGCCTATGCCCTTCTAAAAGCACATCACTATCCAGTTGCTGCCATGGCAACTCATCTGTTCTTGACCAACACTTCAGACATGTAAAAGGGGTGCCTACAAGCCTGGTTAGGGCTATTAACGCAACAAAGAAACCGGTTTGACCTCTTTAGCATTTCCTTCTTCAGTCTTACAGATAAAAAATCACAGGCTTAATCCAAACAAACCCCCCACATCCTATAACAGGGGTCAGCAAACTTTTTCAGCAGGGGGCCGGTCCACCGTCCCTCAGACCTTGTGGGGGACCAGACTATATTTTGAAAAAAATATATGAACGAATTCCTATGCCCCACAAATAACCCAGAGATGCATTTTAAATTAAAACACACATTCTACTCATGTAAAAACATGCTGATTCCCGGACCGTCCGTGGGCCGGATTTAGAAGGTGATTGGGCCGGATGCGACCCCTGGGCCTTAGTTTGCCTACCCATGTCCTATAACAACACCTATAAGGTAGGGGAGATAATTTTTCTGGAACTTTTGGAGAATTTCTTGTGTTTTTCAAAAAAGGATCTAAAACATTCTCAGTGAATTTGGGGGGGAGCAAAAAAAAGCTATCCCATTTATCATGTCAGCACTCTCTCTGAGTAGGATGACTTTCCAATAAATTTCATGTCAATGTAGAAGACAAGGGAACTGCAGATGCTCTGTGTGACAGACTAACCAGCTTCTTCTAGGCTATTGCGAGAAATGTTGAACTCCTAGGGACCTAATGTTCATGGTATATCCTGTACAAACCAGTACAAGATTCTCCGAAATCTGCACTAGGTTTTGAGAAAACCTCTGGTTTTATATGTTGTTCTTGATGTTTTATTGCACTCTTTTATCCTTTTGTCTTTTCAGTCCCACTAGATGTGAATTGAAAGGAGAAGCTG
This sequence comes from Podarcis melisellensis, assembly GCF_964234715.1. Taxonomy (NCBI): domain Eukaryota; kingdom Metazoa; phylum Chordata; class Lepidosauria; order Squamata; family Lacertidae; genus Podarcis; species Podarcis melisellensis. Next base: position 28,313,123 of record NC_138531.1, read on the forward strand.
GCAGCAGCAATGTCTGGTGCTGATGTTATTCTCATTTTATAAAAATTCAAAACCTTTGCTTCCTTTCTGTCAAAACAACTGGCTTTCTCCTGGCAATAAATATACATAAGATAACCTGTCATGACATTTGGTACCAAACCAAAGATTAGTCATCAGAGGAGAACACTTTGTTTGCATAGCACTCATTTCATATTTCCCACCGTCTACTTTCTGAGGAGAAAATAACAGCAGAACTAGAAATAAATCATGGAATGCAGCAGTGACTTGATGAACAGTCAATAAATCATTTCTGCAGAGAGCAAAACCTGAGAGTTTTTGATTTTCCTCTAGAGGTGGTGGCTGTCATTATCATCATGAGCAGCGGTTTGGAAAGCAAAACAACAACAAAGTCATCCCTGCAAATGGCCTGCTGAGGCATTTTGGGGCATGGACTGCAATGAGCAATAACACCCAGTCACAATTGCCACTCATCCTCTAAATACTTGATGTTCATGTGGTTAATCCAAGCATGATTGTACAGACCTACATAATCAGCTCTGATTGCCTTGTGTACTTTGTTTTCTGTTTTGCAAAGTTGGGAAAGAATTAAAAAGAATTCAGGTACATAGAACTGCATTAGATGCCAGACATTGCTTGAACTACAGCGCCCACCAGTCCTGACCATTGACCATGTTTGCTAAGGCTGTTAGGGACTGTGGTTCAACAACATCTGGAGGGAGAGATTCTCTCTGCACCCAGGGCTTTTTTCCCTCAGCCAGCACTCACTGGAACTCAGCTCTGGCACCTCTCAGGTGGGCGCCATTGCCGTTATAAGAGAACAAGGGAGGTGTTCATTGTGAGTTCCGGCATCTCTTTTTTCTAGAAAAAAAGCACTGCCCAAACCTGATCTAAAACATGCATGAAAATATGTGATGTGTATATTTGGACATGTTTTGTTACCTGATTTTGGTCCTTGCAAGATAAAGAGTATGGATGATGTTGATAATAATTACAGCAGTAGCAATTCTACACAGGAATAAAGAGATCCACACATCACGATATTGGGGAATTACTGTTGCACACTCCCTGGCAGTGGGAAGTTCCATGGGTAGCACAACCCATGTTTACTTTCCTTTGCAAATGAGAACACTGGAGATATTACAAAAACATACTATATTTGCTTTGTTTGCAAATAAGCAGGTAAGCCCCCAAATAAGCCACCCCCAAAAAGATTCCAGAGCAATGCCGGATTTACGTATAAACTAAACAAGCTATAGCTCAGGGCCCCACTTTCTTGCCCCCCCCAAAAAAAATTAAAGGAAAAAACCTGGATGTACATTTCCAAAATATAAGATAAAAAACAAATAAAATAAAACCTACATACAGCAACAGTGTTTTGTGTTGTGTAGGCCCCTATGATGTAAGTAATGGGCCCCATCTGCTAGCCTGCTCCCTAAAATATCACTAGTTTGCTCATTTCTATATACAGTGGTACCTTCTTAATTGTATTTCAGTTCAACAATTACTTTGATAAAATATATATTTTGTTATGTGCAAATGGCTTTAGATACCTATTAGGTCCATAAATTACCATACAGCATATATTCAACACAAAAAACAGTGACAATTTGCTGATGACAAAGGACAGCTGGACATATAAAGGGCCCCATTACCTTCAGTAGCTTAGGGCCTCATCAAACCTAAATCCAGCCCTGTCCCAGAGAGAGGTGTCCTGCACCCTAAGGGTCCTTCAGTTCTCTCACTACTATTCCCTCTCTCTTTTCTGAATCACCAATCTGTGCTTTCCCCTCTTTTGCACTCATAGACCTATGACCAGAGCCGGTCTGCCAATAAGGTGGGGTGAAACACTCGCCTCAGGTGGCAGAACTGCCCAGCCCACTGCTTCCACCACTGCTGGAACACTCCCCTCTCATGAGTGAGAGGGAGGAGTTCTGGTGTGTGGCATTGACACTCATCCCCTCCTGGGGTGGAGAAGACAAGTAGTTATGCCTTGTGGAAAGCCCTGGCTCTCGCTGAGTCCAGTGAGAGCCAGGGGGTTTCTGCACATAGTGTTGTGGCTCATATTCTCTGCCCTGGGGCAGAGAAGATAGCAGCAATCCCTTGAGGAATGCTCCATCTTTCACTGTGTTTGGTGAGAAGGGGGGCATTCTGGCATCGGCGGAAGTGTGGCAGTGAGGCTGGGGAGGGGTAGGACAGGGCAGGGCAGGGAATGGCACATTCCCCTTTCACCACAGGCCGCAAAATGCTATGGGCCACCCCTGCCTATGGTAACCCGATGAAAAAGAGGTCAGGGCTCCTCCATCTTTAATGTATAAGGCAGACCTTCAGGAGGTGTAGCTTATATAAATAAGCTAGTTTATATGAATAAACTATGACATAATATTTACACAGGACCACTGTACTGATAAATCCAGGATATTTACTACTCTCAGATTCTATTATCACAGTTACTGAAATAATACTGAATAACTATAAGCTTTTTTTTTTTTTTAAGAGTGACCAGCAAGGATCCGGAGTCCTAATTTGAACAGAACTATTCAATGGATGGACAAACTTTATATTAAAAAACAAACAAACGTGATTATATTAATCCTATGGGACTATGTTTGGCTTCTTAAACTTACAATATTTGAAATAAGGTAATGACAAGAAGTGTGGGGGGAGGAATCCCCAGCACTTCATAATTCAGACACCAATGTCTTCTCTTGAGACCTCACATCCTGATCTTGAACTAGACCTTCTGCTTCAATGAGATGTGCTGCTTCATATTCCCGTGACTCGTGCTAGAACCTGGAATTCCACCATATGGATGTGACTGTATTATGAAAAGGGCAAGAGAAAGCACGAACCTTTGACGAAGCCCAGCCAGAAGATCTTGGCTAGTTCTCAATGCCATTAGTGCTAATGAAAATGCACATTAGTCATTGGAGCCTAAAAGCCTGCCACTCGGCAGGTCAGCTGCTGTGCAATGTTTGGCGACACAAATTGCCAATCAGTCAGGAGGACCTTTTAGCTAGCTAATGAAAATACTTTGCTACCTAGAAGTGTATTCAATCATTCATTTGTGGTTTAGGCACAAAGAATAGATATTGTGAACAAACATGCTACACGGCACTGCAAAATATTTTCAGCCGCTCGAATCCACAGCACCAGTCTTCTTTATGAAGTCCCAGTAATGTGTCACTCACAGTTTGATCATATGCATTGCTGTTTTCTGTATCGACAGGTATCTTGTGGGAGGTATCTGCTGAGGCCTGCTTAGACCTGAGGTTTGGTTTCTGGCAATCATGGAAAAATTAACTCACAAGGTGCTCCTACTCAAGGAATGAATTAAAAGAGACACACTTTATTCCAATTTATTATGCACACAGGAAACGAGGAAGCAACTCAGAGGATTCCAGCAAGTTATGCACTTTTATGGAATTTGCAGCCCACCAGCCAAGTAATGTGTAGGAAAGTGCATATACTAGGGCAAAGTGTGCATATATATGCAGATAGTAGTGAAAATCATGCAAAAATGTATTATATTAGACAAAATTCTATGATTCTGTGGGATTAAATTTTTTCAAGTTAAATAAGAAAGGAAAACATGAATTTTGTAGGCTTCCTTTCTTATCACTAAGGTAAAGGTAAAGGGACCCCTGACCGTCAGGTCCAGTCGCAGACAACACTGGGAGGGAGCCGGCGTACCACTTCCGGGTCATGTGGCCAGCATGACTAAGCCACTTCTGGCAAACCAGAGCAGTGCATGGAAATGCTGTTTACCTTCCTGCCAGAGCGGTACCTATTTATCTACTTGCACTTTGCGCTTTCAAACCGCTGACCTTCTGATTGGCAAGCCCTAGGCTCTGTGGTTTAACCCACAGTGCCACCTGCACTAATTAGCAAATTATGCATTTAGCAAAGAAGGGGAAAGGTGATCTGTTTAGGGGATCAGATGTTGTACCTTTGTGTGAAATCTCTTTTCTCATTTCATGCACCAAGGTAGAAATATATGCCAAAGAAATCAGAACAAACCCCTCCGTTGAGATGTATGCCTTTCGGCTAATATATCAAGATTAATTTAATAGATGCATGAAAGAACAGCAACTATGTTTATTCAGTGTGCAGAGGAGGAGGTGAGGGAGTTACCAGTATTTTGGGCTCCGGTTCCTGAAGCTCGACTGCTTCACAGAAGGGAAGCAAATGCGTGCTAAATCCTCAATAGAATATATGCAACATTATTTGGGGCTGCATTGCTACTCCACGAAAGGGAAATGTATGCAAAGGGCATCTTAACATCAGTAATACATCCCTGGTCACAGGTTTGCATTCCTTCTAAGACCACTGCAGAACCAAAATGTGTTTCTGGCTCATGAAACTATCTCTCTCACTCTGTCTTGCCTTAGCACAGGTTATTTTGCTTGGCTGCAGTCACAAAATGAGCTGAGCCTTGAGTCTTGGAAGGTTACCCATGAAGAGAAATGCAGCCACATGATGCCTTTGTCATTCACTCATGTACCCCTAGGCAGGTTTTCAGCTTTTATAACTGATGAGCTTATTAAGGCTCCTGCATCTTAAAAGCCCCCTCCAGACAGACGTTCATCTGACTTTTTGCCTGCCTGTATTTACAGTTTGCAAGCAGCGAAAATGGGGGCGCTTCTTTTCTCAGACTCCCCACCAGCTCCCGACATGTTATAAAACAAGACTTTGTGAGGCCGAGCAGTTAACGAAACGCTGCTGGAGATCAGCTTTTGTTTCTTCATTGATATCAGAGTTGCTTGTGAAGGTAAATACGCATTGCTCTTCACTAAATGTAAGAAATGATGCATAAGGGTATCTGAAAGTACAAGGATCCTCCCTGGAATAGAACAATATTCACAGGAGTGTTTGTTTAGAGAAGGTATGTAGAGTGCTTAGCAGCTTCGGTTAAGGAGTTGCTGCAAGTCTCCAGCTAAAAGTGTAGTCAGCCCAGGGGTGCCAATTTGAATAAAATATCGAGTTAAGCCCTACCAACTTTGGGTAGACCTAGACCTCACAAATTCCTTCTCCTAGATGGGCAACCTTCTCAGGTTGACAAGCCTCATCTACCCCTCATTTCCCTCTATGACATGTGCAGAAACTGCCTTCTTGACTGTTTAATCCACTATTGGTCTTGTCTGCTCAATCCACATTCAGGGAAGTCCCTAACTCACCAAAGGTTTGAGACCCATTGGCTACCCTCACCTGGTTTCGCTGGCCAGTCACAGCCCTTTCCTAGGATGCGGCCCCTGTCGCATGCTGACGGCTTCTAGAAGCCACAAGTGAGAACCGAGTGCAAGGTGGAGACCAAAGGTGGACAAACTACCCCAGAAGGAGCATGTCATGTCTTCCACCAGAGGTACCGCCCCTGCCCTAACACCCCATACACCCGCAGTGTATCTAAGTGTGAATAAAACCAATTCACATCACCCCACCCACTTTAAAATGAACATGCAAATGTAACGGAAAACAACAGGTCAACATCTAAACCCCAAATACATCTAAACCCACATTAACTACCCATTCCCCCCCCCCAAATGCTATATGATACTGCATGGAAAACAATTATTAACCTAGTAGAAGTGGGTAGAAAATAATATCCAAAATGAAATCATGTTACACAATACATGATTTATTGAGACGTCAGTGTTGCTTTTATGGACTGGGAGGGAGATCTTCATCCCGCGAAATCTTCCATGTCCTTCTCGGCATTGACCTTGCATTTGAAGCTTTGATTGCGAATGGATCAGAATTGATGGCTGTGATTTATACCTCATTTTCCTTGCTTGGAGTCACTTGATTTCTGTAAGAAACAACTAAACTGCAAAATCTTCCCCAATCTCTTAAACACCGAAAGAACAATGGGTAATGCATAAGAAGCTTAAGGGTTTAAGGAAAGTGACCTTAAGCCATCCACTTTAAACTGAGGAAGTGAAAGCATTGTGGGAATGGTGTCAAACCTTTTCGCTGCCTACAGCGGAACAGTAGAGAGCCTGTTGGTGTGATGAATTAATCTGAAGCTCTTTAAGCCGCTGAATCTCACTTGGGTGGGTGGTCACTTGTGACCCATAACTGGGTATCAGCTTGACCAAAAGTGACTTGCACCACCAGTACTATGATTATCACTTGCAGGAGAAAGAAGAGGGAGGGAGGTAAACAGAAAGAAGGAGACTGAGAGAAGTCAGTCAAATCTCCAGTTGAAATGGGGTGGGTGTTCTTGAGCCTTTTAGGATAAGTTTCCAAACCTCCTCCTCCTCATTATTATTTTGTATTTTTTTCTTGAGGATTGTTCGGTTGCCAGACCTTGGGGCTTCATAACTCTGGCTTCTAATATGAACAGTCAAACGTGTTCTCTTGTCAATTGCTGATACGTTGTTTTCCAGCATTTGGGATTATTAAGGATGACTTCCCGCCTATCTTCTAGTGTGAGATCTCCAGCCCCATGGAATGGGTTTGTACTTGAAGAGTCCAATCATCCTCATGCTGTCAAACAGCAGGGCTGGATTCATGTCAGCATCAGTGTTTGAGACTAAAACGTTCCATTGTCAGAGCCTGGCATGATCTCATCATCTTGAATCAAAGTCATGTTACATCCACTTAAACTGCTTGTATTGTAATCGCAAAATAATAATTTTAAAAATGATGTGCAGTGATTTGGGAAAGGCAGATCTCTTGGCAAACAAAAACAAGGTGTAAGTGCAGTGCTATTCCCAGTCACCTGGCTATGGAACAAGTCCCACTGAACATCTGAGTCCTTGAACTCTCTTGCTTAGAGTTGTTTGGGTGCATCTAGAAACTAGCATCTTGCACAAAGGCAAAATTTACATTAATTGCCCCACCCACTTTTGCCTCTGACCTTTCACCTCTGGCATGTGGCCCTTGAAAGATTGCACCAAAGGAATGTGGCCCTTTTGGAATGTGGACCCCATACTCCACGGTCTTGAGGTCTGTTGCCTCGTTCTGCCAAGTGCAGCTGAGTGGAGGAGGCCTCCCCATGCCGTAAGATAGATCTGTTTCAGTGTATGATCAAGAATAATGTATTTCTAAATCGGCTTTAATTTTTCAATATCAAATTACACTCTGTACCTACCTCTGCTAATTGGATAACTGCTATTTATCAACCCCACCATCTCTGGAATTCATCAAGCAGTCAGGCTCACCTGTTTATCTTCATTATGCCGCTCGGGAAAAATGCACGTTCACCAGACTCCTGATATTGTAGGCTAGACTTCAGCTGTCAGGTCTTCTGTATTGACTCGAGTGTTTTGTGAATATTGGTTTTATGACATCCTCTGTCATAATGCAACTGGCATGCCATTACTCTCTGAGCTGCGCTGACAAATTTACATTGCGTTTGCATTGTAGGGCATTTAATAAAGAAATATTGTAATTGAAAGGGAGCTGGGCTGCAACCCCCCTCCCCTTGCGATGGATTTCATAGAATCACAGAACTGGGGAGTTGGAAATGACTTGGAGGGTCATTTAGTCCAACCCCCTGCAATACAGAATTTCAGCTAAAGCATCCATGACAGATTCAACCTCTGCTTAAAAACCTCCAATGAAGGAGAGTCCACCACCTTCTGAGGGAGTCAAACAGCTCTTACTGTCAAAAAGTAGTTTTAGTCAGAAGCTCCTTTCTTGTAACATGAAGTCGTTGGCTCAGGTCCTACCCTCCAGAGCAGGAGAAAACAACTTGCTCCATCTTCCCATATGACTGCCCCTGAGCTATTTGAAGATGGCTATCATTTCCCCTCTAACTCTCCTCTTTTCCTGGCTAAACATACCCAGCTCCTTCAACTGTTCCTCATAAGGCTAGGTTTCCAGACCCTTTATAATCTTGGTTGCTATTCTCTACACCAGAGGTCAGCAAACTTTTTCATCAGGGGGCTGGTCCACTATCCCTCAGACCTTGTGGGGGGGGGGCAGACTATATTTTTTGGGTGAAAATAAACGAATTCCTATGCCCCACAAATAACCCAGAGATGCATTTTAAATAAAAGCACACATTCTACTCATGTAAAAACACCAGGCAGGCTCCACAAATAACCCAGAGATGCATTTTAAATAAAAGGACACATTCTACTCATGTAAAAACACGCTGATTCCCGGACCATCTGCGGGCCGGATTGAGAAGGTGATTGGGCTGGATCCGGCCCCCGGGCCTTTGTTTGCCTACCCATGCTCTGACATATTCCATCATGTCACTATCCTTCTGTTGATGCAACCTAGAATAGCATCCTCTTTTTTCCTTTTCCTTTTGCTACCACATCACACTGTTGACTCATGTTGAGCTTGTGGCCTACTAAGACCCCTAGATCCTTTTCACATGTACCACTAGCATGTGCCACCCATCTTATATCTGTGCATATTCTTCCTGCTTAAGTGCAGAACCTTACATTTGTCCCTATTGAAATTCATTCTCTTAGTTTGGATGCAGTTCTCTAATTTGTTATGGTCATTTTGAATCCTGATTCTGTCTTCTGCAACATCTAGTTTGGTGTCATTTACAAATTCGATGGGCATCCCTCGAGTCCAACCTGTATGGCAGAACCTCTATGGATATGGCACACCTAGAGTGGCACTGGGACATAGCAGGGAATGAAAAGGGTACCAGACTCCGCTGCTTACCACTTCTCGAAGCACTGCCATTTTTCTCCAAGGAAGCTCACCATGACATGTTGAGAGAGGATGGGGCCAACTGGAGGCCTATTACTTTGCACACAGCCTGTTCAAATCTTCACAAAGCTCAGCAGAAAAGGCACGTGTGTGTATGTTGGTGTATGTGTGACATGAGGAGTATGTGTGTTAATTTTATGAAACCCTGGCTTATAGAGATGTGTGAGGTTCAGGACTGACCCTATGGAGTGTGGCACCCACCTCAGTTAGCAGTGGTAGCTCCTTAGCTATAGTTCCTGAGATAGCTGCCATTGACCTCTGTTGGAGGACAGAGTTGAATATGAAAGCCACATAGCTTGGTCTGGGCCTCTAAACTATCCTGGTGCTTCAGGTGCAGTTGCCGGTGTTGAAGAAAAATCCAGCTGCCAGTCCAGTGGCCTCCAAATGTGGAATGGGGAGGGGAAACCATATTGCTTTTGCCTCAGGTGGCAAAATATCTTGGCCCAGACCTGATGAGGCTCCATCACAAGCTTAAGCCCAGGATCCCACCATCTCTACCATCTTAATCTAGTCTTGATACCAGTTTTCAACCTTTCCTGAAATGAATATTATATCAGAGAGATACTAATTGGGGTGACTATTGGGCAGAACATGAATGTACAGGAGATAAAGTCATGAGACAAAGACCAGAGAAAGTCATTGGCTGTCATGAACAGCTTGTTACAAGTTCCATTATTCATGTCAGTGGTCCTCTTGTGTCAGTCTTGCTGACTTGATTCCCCTCATTACGGTGCAGGCATGGCAGGTGAAAACGGCAGCGTATTAGCCAAACCTGCCATGCTTTCTCTGCCTATTATTTCAAATTAATGTGGAGATCCTTAATTGAAAATACAGAACAAGCCCCTTAACTGCAGGCTACGCACTACCTTCTGACATATTTGGCGTCCATGAGAGAGGTAACGTCTCTACTAATTAGTGAGGGAAAGAAAAAGGAATCTGTATTCACTGAGGCAAAATTAGGGTGAAGCGTGAGGTTGGTTTATGGTTATTGAATGAAAAGATAACCTCATGAACTCTAAGGGAAGATGTTTTGTTTCTGTGTTGGTTGTGTTACCAACTGCTCGTCAAAGTAAACAACTGTATTTTCTAGCTTAAGAAGTCTTTATACATTACATTGGTTCACTTTCTTTTTTTTTACCTTTGCCAGGAAGCAAAGACAGGAAACGATTTTATTTCCACATTAGACTGAATTGTAGACACTTAGCCAGCCTGACTGTTGGCCTCAGACTTACATTCTCAAAAACGTCCTAGATTACCTCACAGAGTTGTTGGGAAGCTAAAATGGCATTTTATCTAGAAATCTGTCTGATAGCCATAAATGACCAGGAATCCTAGGTGTTATTTTCTTTAAAACTCTGCAGGTATTTCAAGAGCAAAATGTTTCGTTATATATCAGACACAACACACGTTGCTTAATAATAAAATAAATGTATATATTTTTTTAAATAGCTGGACAAAAACAAAGCCAAAACTAGACAATATTTGACATTTCCCCTCTGAACCTCTTGGGCACTATTGAAATACATTGCACATGCTGAGAGAAAACTTACACATCTACAGCATGGTTCTTATTAGATCCAACCATTTTTAATATATTTCTGACACAGACAAAAATATACATCTATTAACAAATAATAGCCACAATTACTACCCTGTTTAAATAGCAGACTTACAATTATATACTGACGAGTTGCACATTTTACTCAGTCAAATCAGCTTGAAGGGTAGACAGGTGATCTTGACCATTTTCTTTCTACTATTTAAAATATTTTAGATACATTTCAAAGATTAAATGGCCGTACTCTATGAAAATAAAAGGCTAAGATCTTATTGTTGCTGTGTATATGATTAACACCGTTAACGTTTACATTCATTTGAGGCTCTCGTAAGGTTAGTAATGTACATCTATCACCAGCCCTTGAGGGCAAAAAGAGATAAAATAATATTGTACTGTTGACACGGGCTCATCTGTGGACAGGCTTATAACCTAGTCCCACCCCCTTCTGTTAGCATTGCAGAAAAAGAAGTCCTGCAGCTTCTAGTTTGTGCAAAGCTGTGCCACTGTTAATAGCAGTGAAACTTGATCAGTTTGGGCAAATGGGGCACTGCCCCACCAACCTCAGTTTTGCCCCCAGGCAACTTCCACCTGCCCCTCTTTCAACCAACCAGTCCAGGACATGCCTATCAGCTTCCGCCCTCAAAGTCTCAATGCTTCCCTTGTTCAACGCAGCAAGGGGATGAAACTAGCATTAGCTGGCTCTGACTGCTATTGGCTCTGGTTCCACCTGTTCTTGGTCACCCAATGGGTGCCCGTTCCAATGGGCACAGGATGGAGTGATGGAGGACCCACTCTGTGGGCTTTACAGGGCTTGGCTCTCCTGTCCGTATCTGAGCCTTTCCTACCCTAAAAAAACCCACTTGGCTGAGCTCTTGCGCCATGTTGCTCTTTGTAGTAACATCAATGGGCTGTTGAAGTGCGACAGACATACAGTTTCAATAACCATTGCTAGTTATCAGAAGCCGTGGTGGGGAGGCTCCCCCTCACTCATGTACAGAAAGAACAAACAACGAATAAAAATAAGAAAGAGCGTAATCCAGTCCCACACGGGCACAGTGCCCCCATAAATGGAGGATTTTTGTAATGGCAAGAGACCCTGTTTCTCACCCCTCCTCCCTGCCTGCAGGTGCAAACGCAGGGATGGAACAAGGTCTCTGTTGAGCCTACGGGAATCCTTCCTTCATGGACTGGGCCTGTCCTGGTCCAGGAGTCAGCTTTGCCTGTTGAACAGCAGCCTGAAGAGGAGAAGGTGGAGTGACTCCACCTTCAGCTGATCAGCTATCGAGGAAATGGGGGAGATGGCACCAGTGAGACCCAGCTGGCTTTGGCATTCTTGAATGGAGCTCTCAGCAGCAGCCTGGGGTTCCCAGCCCTACCTAGCTGCTTCCTGCTTTTCATCTGGTCCCATGGATTCTCGGTCCTCTGAACTGTCTGACTACGCAGATTGCTGCCTGCCCAACCCTCAGAATGGACTTGACTTCAGATGTGGATTCTGCTGTCAGGCCATTGTTTCTTGGAGACTTCTAGCCCCAGCTTCCTCGGCAGTGGGACCCAGATGGGCCCACCATTTTTAAGTGTATGCATTCAATATTTTGTGTGAAGATATGAAAAGGTCACAGAGGAAAGAGCAGCCAGTTCCCAGCTCTGGAAATTCCCAGCACCTGAAAAACTCAGCACAAGAATTACCTTTCAGTCTTTGGTTGTACATTTCCTTCTATATATCTCAGGAGACAGGTGACAAAAATGTGCACCTTGCCAATCGGCTCAAAGATTTCCCATCTGGCATATACAGCAGAATGATTACAGATCATTTGCCAAGTTTCTGTGGTGTTCTGAACAGTGCTATGGCGAGGTTTTCATCCGTGAAAAGCTATAGGCCATCCTGTTGTGCAACACTGTATGCTCGTACAATCATTTTAAGAGATGGCCATAGGAAAGGCTATGCAACTAGGGAGGCCCTCTGAACCTTCGGCCATCGATGTTGTGAGGGTGCCTTCACAGAAAACATAGGGAAACCACTGCAAAATATTGCTTCCTTCTCATCTACCTTGTGCCAGTTATCCTGACTTGAAATAGTGTGTGATAGGGTTAAAACATTCCTACTTTCTTCTTGTTGTTAAGATCCTCCCTGATGCGATACAGGAAGATGAGTCCTGATTGCTGAGCCATGATAAACCTGGGTAGAAATGTGGGATCCTGCTACACTAGAAATGTACCAAGCTGCAAAAAATCTGATTACTTAAAAATGCCGCAACTTATCCATAGTTTTGCTTTGACACTTAGGAAAGCACATTTACAGCAATTCATTATTTGCCCCCTCCCCCCGTCCCCCATTTCATAAAGGGCAGGGTGAAGTAGTTCTCAGAGTGAACTTCTGGAACTCCCGAGATATTAATAAATGTTAATAAAAATGAAATACTTTTGGATGGAAATTTGCATCATTTAATTTTGAAACGAAACAATTAACACAGTTCATTATCCCATTATCGGATCTACTCAGGATCAAATCATGTGCTATGTAAGAGATCTGTGAATGGATCTCTCCATGTAGTTTTGTTCTCCTAAATGGAATATCAGTGGGGTAGGGAAAGAGGAGATCTAAGCCTTGCACTGTATTCCCATTCCTCAGCCATCATGGCCCATGGTCAGGGGTGCTTTTAGCTAGAAGTAGCAGCCAAGAAATATAGTTTTCCTCAGGGGATCATGGGATTTGTAGTTTTCTCTGCTTCACAAATTGAAACCCATGAAGATCAGCAAATACTGGCTGAGATGCATAGCATTTTTAGTCATCGTCCCCCGCCTCCCAATTCAATTTGAAGGGAGAAAATGACAAACTCCCTAATTCCCAGCGGGAAACAACACTCCTTAGCACCAGTTTCAGTTAGAAGGAGGCACCACCAGTTTCCTCCCTTATGTAGTGAACCCTCCCTGATGTTAGTTGCTCATGTTCTCGTTGAAAAATTAAGGTTTTTATTGCTTGGGATGAAGGATTGGCAGGGGAGGACAGCCTAGCAGTTGAGGTGCTGAATAAATGGGTGAGGTACAAATAATAAAATTATTGGTATTATTATTATTATTATTATTAAACCACCTTTTAAGATGGACCCAAACTCAATGGAGTGATGCCTCTCCAATTGCCCTTCCAATTCGCAGTTCATTTCCAAGTTTAATTGAAACATTCAATACTGTCCTACACACTGAAATGGGACAACCAAGCAACAAATGAATTGCATGGGGGTTCTGTTCATCTTCAGTAGGGATTGCTTATTACACTTCCTCCGAACCAGATGCTGAACATTCATTATGGCTATAGTTGATTCTTTCAGGTACCTGAATAAAAGTAATTTTAAAATAAAAAAGTTACTTAATCTTTTATTTTCAAACATTCCCCTCCCAAATACTAAGTTACTTGGCTTCATTCAAATGCTAGTAGAGCAACTTATTCTATTCCAGGGCATTTTATCGTAAAACACAACAATTTATCCCACAGACTATTCCTAGAAATGAGCTGAAGAGGATTGTGCAGTGGTTTTTGTTTGTTTGTTCCCTGTCCATTCTTTCTCCCTCAACTAAAACACCTCTGATCTCCCTTTGTTGCATACCCTGTTGCATTGTGGGGGATGTGAAAGCGATCTCTCTCCTCCGTTGGGCCGTTGTCAATTATCTTCTGCTGCGGATACATCGGGACTTGAATCAATATCACTGAAGGCCTCTTTGTTTGTGAAGGTGCTGCTTAGAGTCAAACTGTGTCGAGGGTTCACAGGGGCCAACTCGTTTAAAACAATATTGTCACTTTTCACAAGAGTGGCCTTGTCCATGTTCTCTTTACTATGCTTCGCAACAACGGCATCCAAGAAGTCAAATTTGGGTGGCAAAGTGCTGCTTTCAAATAAGTATTTTGCCAGGTAGGATACTCCAATGTTAGTGAAGAAAGAGGTAAGCATGGCTAATGTTTTAAAAGGGAATCTCTGAATTTGCTGTTCTTGATCCCAACCAGGATAGAAAATCAAGGGTTGCAAGTGCAAATACGGTTCTCCTCCAGTAATTCGTAGTATGACACCAAACAGATACCCTGCAACGGCACCGTAGGTGTTGGTTCCTTTGATGAAGAGGACACACAAGAGCTGGGGGAAGATGATGATGTAAACCAGGTCAGAACTGAGGTACCAGAGCCCATAAACCGACTGAGCTAGTAGGGCCATCGCTGTTGCTGCTGCTCCAAACACAAAAATGGTAATTCGCATGACCCAGACAATTTCTGTGTCTGACGCCTGTAAAAGAAAGGAACAAAACATTGTTTTCTACCAGTGAGTTTTCTTACAGGAATATCCATAAAGGACAGAATTATATAGATTTAACGCGATTAGCGGAAAAGAAACTCTTGAATCTTAGACATCCATAACCAAACTGACCTGAAAGGATTCTGATATTTATCAGGTTCACTCTTCAAATCTCCAATGACTACAGAGCTTTGGAGAGGAAATCCTGTTGTAGGGCATGGCACTTAATATTACCGAAGTCAAGAACAGGTCTTGAAATATCACAGACCATGAGCTGTATACAATAGAACAAACATTGGTTGCAGCTTGAGGTTAATCTGGAGAGACCTAAACAGTGATCCCAGATTTGGAAGACGCACTAAGCCAAACTATGACTTAGCTCAGTGCAGTGCCACAGCAAAATGACAGGGGAGGACTGTGAATCAATTTCAACAGGTAGCTTGAACTGAGGCAGAGGATCATTGCTCAGAATATACAACCACTGAGTTTACCAAGAAAATCCGGCCTTCTTTGTGTACCAATTTAATGTGTGCTCAAGGCATTGAACTGCCTTCCCTTGTTCCTTGTGGGTAGAACCAGGAAGGCATTTGCACACAGCCCAGAGTTTCAGGGCATCAGAAGCAACAGTTGTAGGTTCCTTATATCCAGGGCTATTTTTCTAGAAAAAAAGGTCACAATCAGCACCTCCCACATTCTCTTGGAATGGCAATGGCACCCACCTGAGAGGTGCTGGAACTAAGTTCCAGTGACTTCAAGCTGGGGGGGGAAAGCCCTGCTCATATCTCTATATTTTGTGCAGCTCAGAAACAATTAAGTGCTCATTTTTCTTTCTGTGTTCATTGTGCCACTATTGGCAGCATGGCTAATCCTATCGCAGAACGAAGCTGTGGTTGCAATAGTGAATCTTACACTTTGCCGAAAAGAAAGCTGGTAGATATTCCGGGCAAACATGGAACTCGCCGATAAGATGGAAGAGTCGGCAGATGACATGACAGCAGCAGACACTGCCCCGAGGCCAAAGAAGGAGATATACACTGGGCAAAGGTACTGGAGGACGATGGGTAAAATCATGTCAGCTTCATAGTTGTCTTTGGGGTCTGAATCACCATACTCTGTCTGGTTCCAATCTATAATGCAAGCACATGAGTATTATGACCAGATCAGCACAAATGAAGCTTTGACTTCTGCACTGAGGGAAGCGTTTGGAGCCCCATTTGGAGCATTTCACTTTGGAGAAACTTTTTCAGGGGTGTCCACTGCCAGCGGTGGTTGTGGCCGGAGACAAAAGTTGGGTGGATCGATGGATGTGATTCTTACCTTTGACAACAGGCTACATCGCACTCACCTAAAACTCAGGTTTTTATACCAATTCACCTCTCCTTCCAGACAAGCAGAACACATTGTCACTGTTCAAGGATACCTTCCAGCTAGGCAAAAACTCTCAAGGACGGTGTGAGGCAAAAGCAAGGAGAGGCGTTGCTTTGGCAGGAACAATGAGGCAGTGAAACAACTGAGGACCAGATAAATCGGCCTGGAGGACTATGTCTTGGCCCTCAGTCTGATGTTATATACCTCTGCATTAACCCTTCTTTTATAAGAGTAGTATTTTCAAGTATGGGGTGTGTGTGTGTGTGTGTCCATATCTATCTATATTTATAATCTATCTATCTATCTATCTATCTATCTATCTATCTATCTATCTATCTATCATCTATCTATCATCTATCTATCTATCTATCTATCTATCTATCTATCTATCATCTATCTATCTATCATGTATCTGATTTTGGGATGGGATGGGGAGAAGAAAAACTTCCCAAGATCACATATATATATATATATATATATATATATATATATATATATATATATATATATATGCAGGTTTTGGTGTCCTCGGGTGTCTTCCCGTGTAAAAGTTGGGGTGTCTAGGCGACGTTTCGACGAGGTCTCACTCGTCATCTTCAGGCTGGTGCTTTCGGCTTCTTGTTACTGGAACAGAGCAGGATCTCAGTGTTTGAGTTCCTATAAATACTGTTGAGGGGGTGTGGTGTATAGCCTCCAATGTTCTGGGCAGAGAGGAAGTTCTCAGGCTAGTGTGCCTTTTCTTCTTTTGTTCCTTAATTACTTGAGGGATATCTTGAGTGATTTCTTGAGTGATATCCTGAGTACCACTTAGGTGGGTCATTAGGGGTGGATTAGTTGCTAAAGTCTTTGTGTCTTGACCTCTTGAACTTTGTGAAGAGTTTTTCTGAGAAGATGGCTGTACTGCACTTAGTTGTGCTCTGGCTTGGCTTCGTGTATAGGGGCGAGCTGTGGTTTTGTGGCCTGTGTCAGCCAGATCTGTGTAGGGATTGCAGGGGGGTGCAGCATCCGGAGGTGCACCCCCCTGCAATCCCTACACAGATCTGGCTGACACAGGCCACAAAACCACAGCTCGCCCCTATACACGAAGCCAAGCCAGAGCACAACTAAGTGCAGTACAGCCATCTTCTCAGAAAAACTCTTCACAAAGTTCAAGAGGTCAAGACACAAAGACTTTAGCAACTAATCCACCCCTAATGACCCACCTAAGTGGTACTCAGGATATCACTCAAGAAATCACTCAAGATATCCCTCAAGTAATTAAGGAACAAAAGAAGAAAAGGCACACTAGCCTGGGAACTTCCTCTCTGCCCAGAACATTGGAGGCTATACACCACACCCCCTCAACAGTATTTATAGGAACTCAAACACTGAGATCCTGCTCTGTTCCAGTAACAAGAAGCCGAAAGCACCAGCCTGAAGATGACGAGTGAGACCTCGTCGAAACGTCGCCTAGACACCCCAACTTTTACACGGGAAGACACCCGAGGACACCAAAACCTGCATTCCTGTACCCGTGAAAATCTACGAAAGCATATATATATATATATATATATATATATATATATATATATATATATATATATTACTACTTTATTTTCCAGTTTCTAAAAATGCATATAGCAAACAATCCCCATATCCCCACCCCAAGTGTGAGCAAGTGCTGAATACAGATTTTCTAAGGCTCATACTAGTTGCTACATGTATGGTCACATTTAATAAACAATTTGACCCTTAGAAAACCTCAATTCAGCCTTTGCTTGGTAGGTGGCTCAGCTTGGGGACATCCACACATTTAACGTGTGATAATATAAATGTTCTATGCATCTCTCTGTGCTTTAAAAAAGGAACTTCAAGGGAAATCAAATCCAGACTGCAGCGCAGAGGACCTTTCCCTCCATGTCAGGGTCCCGATGGAAATTCCCCCCTCACCTTCAAAGCTGCTGTTTGTGCCAGAAAGGAAGCTGCTATTGATGCCAGTACCAGCTTCCCTGGTGGGTCAAAAAACATCTTCAGCAGAAGGGAGAGTGCTAATCCCTTTCACCACTCACTGTGGTCCTGATCATTGTCCGAATACTGTATTGCAAAATTGGGATACGTGCAAATTTCTATGGATAGTTATGTTTCATTTTGCATATTGCTTCAGAAAGTGCAAATTCTACGGATTTCCTTTTCAATGAGAACTGAATTGGATTTCTTCGCCATCCCTGCAGTAAGGTCATTCCCTTCGTACCCACTGCTTTAAGTAACGGCGATCTGGGCACTCGGTGTACCTGTTGATGCGCCAATGGCACCAATGAGTACGGCAGGCACTGCCATCACAAGACATCCAAAAGCTGCCAGAAAGGATAACACTTGTGCGTATGTAGCAGAAGAGGAAGAGAGAACTCGCTGGAAATATGCTTGCCATGGGATTCCTCCTAACGTCTGCAAGGAAAAATAAGGAAACCCTCCATCATTTCTGGGCTAACAGAAGATCATTTGAGTTCATTTGAATACATGCCAAGCTACTCTTTTATGATTTCACCCAGTATTTAAACCTGTAATCATGAAATAGCTGCACCTTCAGCTCGAAAATGTATTTAAAAACAAATATTGGAAGGGTTTTCTTCTGATGGCAACATGTGGAATTGAGGCAAGAGGGTGTCTGCTCCCATAAAGCTAGATTTGCTCAGCTACAGTTGCTCCTTGGCCCAAGTGTCTAGAGAGCAGTATCAGAGGAGAACATTGACTCAAATTTTCAGCACCCCACACTTGCTAAAAACACAGCAGGAAAGGTCAACTCCTCAGTCTATTAACATCAGGAACACTTGTGCTCTCTTCTTTCTGAACAAAGCGTAATCCCAGAGAGGGGATCCCTTGTAAAAGGGAGATGTGGCAAGCCTCAAGAAACATAGTGTACCCTGTTGTGGTGTGTTGAAGCTCTCTTCTCAAACACAGCATCCCCCCCCAAACCCTGCTCATTTCCAGTCTTGTTCAAATTATCTACCAGTCTACTTTCCTTGCTCCCTCATTATTTTTCCATTCTATCCTCCAGCGGGTGCAGAATGCTGCAGTGAGGCTCCTCACAGGGTCTCTGCCATGGGAGCATGTTCACCCAGTGCTTTTCTAGCTGTACTGGCTCCTGGTGTACAGGGTCAGATTTAAGGTGCTGGTTTTGACCTTTAAAGCCCTTCACGGCCTAGGACCCTCGTACCTACGGGACTGCCGCTCAGTCTCATGAGACCAGGGCCCTGCGGGATCTGATTTTTTTCTGCAGAGCCTGTAAGACAGAGTTGTTCCACCTGGTCTTTGGCTTAGAATCAGTTTGATTCCCTCCCCCCCTCCTCCTCCTCCTCCTCCTCCTCCTCCTCCTCCTTCTTCTTCTTCTAAAAAAATCTATCAAGTGCCACCATATTCCTCCTCCTGACTATTGGTATCCCACCTTCCCACTCCCTTTAATTACAGATTCAGTCATCTAATGTACCTCAGTATCCAGCCAATCCAATCATAATAAGAGTTTCCTAAGTCACCTGCAACAGAGGTGTCTGTCCACTTTTTCAAAGCTGCTACATCAATGCATGATTATTGTTAAGTGGCGTGTGGTTTGCTTCAACGTATGGTTAGATAATTAAAAAGCAGTTATTGAGCATCTCTTGCTTAGTTGGTTTGCAATTGTAGAGTTCATAGAGTAAGACTGTGAGTGGCAGGCCATGGTTTGTCACAGGAGTGCTCACCAATAAGAGAAAATTGTCAATCCACTTGTAGATGTCAGGTTTTTTAATGTTTCCAAGCCAAGGCTCTTGATAGACAGTGTGTACAGCTGTGTATCCAATATCTGTCACTGCAGGATGGGACATGGCAAATGGAACACTGATCCACTAAAATAAAAGAGAAGCTATCATTCAAAATTGGGCACTAAGGAAATAATGAAGAAATAGCAGCAATATTTGATTAATTAATATTTTTCTCTTTTTCCTTTTTCTTTTTAACAGTTATTCAGGTCCAAATATAGATTTCTGTAAAATTTGGCACAGAACATAGGTAACAACAGATTCAAATGGAAACATAAAATGAGCATATTGCAGACAAGATATTTTCTAAGCTGAGCCTATAGGGCAGGTGTAATACCTGTCCTACCTTGAATGAGATTGATAAAGACCTGTGAATGTATTGTGTAGGATATTCTCTTCTGAAGAGTGAGGACACACTACGCAGTGTTTTGCAACCAAAACACATACACAAGTTATAAATGAACTAAACAAACTTTAAAAATGATAGACCCAACAAAATAAAAATAATAATTTTCCCCTTTGAAAAAACATCAAGCCAAAATCAAACGGCAATGCAATATCCCTGGAAGATACTTGGGTTCTGATTCTGCTAAGTTTCCAATGGGAAACAATGTGGACATTTCTCTGTGCACCCTTCCCACATGCATTAAACACAAAGTTAAGATGTTGCTCTGATTAATTTTGGAAATAATATCTGTAAAATATAAATGGTCAAAAATATATAAGGTCAAAGCCAGCCTCTTGACTTGAGCCTGAAGCATAGTAGGGATCCAGTGTAGGAACAGAGCAGTGGTCTAGTAATCACTCTTGTCAAAAGACAATTGTGTCTACCAGTACTTATCATGGGCTGCGCTACACACAAGTCATTATTAGTAATCCAGCCTTAAGGGTCACAGGGGAATCACCTAGAGTCCAGTATTTCTCAAACTTGAGACTCTAGCAGTTGTTGGACTACAACTCCCAGTGGTCAGGGATGGTGGGAGTTGTAGTTCAATAACAGCTGAGGGCCCAAGTTTGAGAAACACTGTGGGAACAGTACTAGTATTCAAAATGGAAGATTTGCTATTGGGGTAAGGTTATCCTGTTGTTGTAAAGAGGTGGGCACAAAACATCTTTGGTTTCTAGTTCTTTCCTGACCAATAGGAGTCAGTTAAAACTGTAAACTTTGCAAAGGAACAAGGCATGTTCTTTCTACACACACTACAGATACTATAATCATAATTACATCTGTACAGTTTGACTGATGAGAACATTATTCCCTCCTTCCACCCACCCACAGAGTTGTGCAGCACCTCTCTCACAATTCAGGCTTAAATAAAGCACTTGCAAGACAGCCATCGTTTCAGACACATAAATATTATACAGAAACTTACCAGTCCAAGGAAAATGCAGAACAGCTGGACCACATCAGTATAGGCTACTGAGTAAAGTCCACCCACCAGTGTGTACAAAGTTGCAATTAGGGCAGAAATAGCAACTGATATATTGATATTGACATCAATGATCACACTTATGGTGGCACCTGCAGCAGAGGTTGGGGTTAAGGAAGGGAAACAAACCAATTTTAGAAATGCACGCCCTTTTCAATGTGTTTCAGTTTTCCCCAGTTTCTAAAACAACACTATTGCTTGCTGGAATCTTTTAAGACAGATTCAGAAATAGTCTAATCCTTTGTAGGAAATGTATACTTTTTGTGCATTCTGCAATTTTGTTCATTCTGCAACTATGTCTTTTCAGAAGTCTGAGGTACACGATTTCTTAATAAAAAAAAGTAGTTGCTTCTTGAAAATATATCCACATGGTATTTTCTCAAAACTACCACTGTCAAGTTGCTCAAGTGCTTCAAAGTCTCCACTGGCCATCTTTAGAAGCATTCAGCACTGGTGTGAAAATTCTGTAGGCCATGCAGGAGAACTGCACGACGCACTATCACCGCAAACTATCTTGTTTGAAAAAGGGAAACCAGCATGTAGAGTTGTGAGAAGAAAACTCAGAAAAAAGGAAGAAGGAAGATCTGGCGAACCCTGAGCTCTGTGACAACAAAACTCTCCAAACTTGCACAAAGTCATTATGAGGCAAAACTGTTCGATGCATGCTGAAATATTTTACTCAAACTTTAAAGGCAGCGCCAGTCTCTGAGATAAAATGCTAAAGGCATACCTAGAGGGGTAGGCTCTGATCTGCTTTGGGGTTGTAAGTCAAAAGTCTGGGCCAGATTAAACTAAATAGTTGTGCTAGTGGGAGTTAGTCCCTCTGCTTTCCCCCCTTTATCTCACCTCCATCAGCTGTGTGTGGTCAGCTCTCAGAGCAGTGCATTTGGGGTGGGGGAAGAGGGGAGATCATTCTATCAGAAATAGAACCTAAACCCACCCACCCACAGGATCTCTTGAGTTGTGATCTGATAACTAGATTTAGAATTTAAAAAAATCTAGCCACCCAGAAGAGATCTTTTCCTATGACATTCAATAATGTTATATGGCAGCTACACCTCCTATAGCCGCTCTTTGATGGAGCGTCTTCACACGAGAACTTGCTGTTCACTTTCTTTGGCACTATACAGTCATGCACACTATGGCTCAATTTCACTGCACTTAATTGCTATGCACTTGATGGCTTGCCGCTGAATAGTGGGGTTACCTGACCCCACTTAAAATGTTGCATTTGAGGTGATCTGTCAGCTTTATCTGTGGTTTTAAATCTGCAACAGTCTTTCTGAGCGTTCATGCACTACGTGGATTGGAAGGACCAACAAGCTTATACTTGAGTATGTTGCTGTCCAAGGTCCTATCTCAGAGTTGATTTCAGCCATGCATTGTGTTGCCTTAATTCCACCTAGCTCCTAGTCTGCAAGTTGCCCTTTTATGAGCCTACCAGGTTGAAAGGCATTCACAGTGCTCGCTTTCTCATTGTGAAACCACAGAAAACCTTTATTAAGTTTGAGCTGAGCTGTGTGGTTTTTTTTTTTAATAAAAAGAACATATTTTAAATTCCCTGAAAGTTGTTTAAGCCACTCAGCTTCCATCACCTCAGCATGCAGTTATTCTCAGACTCTTGAGCACTTGCAATAAAATTATGGTTAAAAAGTTCCCCATTGATTTCCAGCTAATCAGAGCACAGCTGGAAATAAGGCTGATTATTTTATTTTTAAAAGAGTGCAATACCAAACAACTTTATATGTGCAGTTGATGGGGGTTTGTGTGTGTGTGTGCTTTTTAAAGTAGCAAAAGTTGCAAAGGTCACTTACAGTAATTCATCTGAAGGGTTTCCCCCCATGCTAGAAGAGTTATCAAACTTGGTTCTTGCAACAGAATGAAAAACATTCAGATACAAAATTCCACCAGGGACTGAAATTCAGCGATTTCATACTAAAAACTCTAGATAATAATTTTGAACATGAAGTTTCAATGGAAAGCATCATGCAGTTTCATTACTACCAGTTGAAAAAAATATATTTTTCACATGTTAGAGAAGTGCAAACACACATTATAAAAACACACTCTCCCACACTCTTTATACAAAATACGAAAGGCAGACATAGCACATACACAGGTTTATGTGTGCACAGACAATGCTTTAGGTATGTAGTAGTCATATCCCATGTTAACTCTTTCATATGTGGGACATGCCACTAGCTGCTCTACCAACCAAACTGGATCCTAGATTTTTAAGGGTGCAATCCTACACATACTTATCTGGTAGTAAGTTCTATTTAACTCATTGGGCCTTATTTCTGAGTAGATCTGTATAGGATTGCATTGCACATCATTAGTTCAGATTAAAAGATATACAGTGGTACCTCTGGTTATGAACTTAATTCGTTCCGGAGGTTCGTTCTTAACCTGAAACCGTTCTTAACCTGCCACCGCATGATTTCTGTTCTCATCCTGAGGTAAAGTTCTTAACCTGAGGTACTATTTCCGAGTTAGTGGAGTCTGTAACCCGAAGTGTCTGTAAATCGAGGTACCACTGTATGTATTCTACATTATTTGATCAGTCCCAGTTCATTGCATGCAGCAGAATTATTTAAAAAAAAAATTCCCATGAAATCTTCTATGGTAATCAAAGTACAATAGTCAAACACTAGTAATGAAAGATATCATTGCTGTGTTTTGAGCTCTTCACAACAAAGGCTGAATTGCTAAAAATCAACAAGAGCATTTTCAATTGCAATGTAATCTCTTTAATATTAAAACAAGTTGGGTAGCTAAAGCCTTTCATGATGAATCTTCTCAAATGTTACTATAAATAATAATGATTCTTTTTTGCAGTCAGTTTTCTGATAAACAAGTATCACCAAATGGTAGGGTCACATGATTTTATGGTGAGCATTTGGGTTTAGAGCATTTCTCTATGCCAGTGTACTTCAGGCTTGAGTTCCAGATATTACTATACTTCAGCTCCCATTGTGCCCAGCCAGCTTAGCCAAACATCAGGGATGAGGTAGTTGTATTCCAACAACATCTAGAGACCCAAAGCTGAAGACCACTGCTCTATACCACATGGATTGTTAGCATTTGTATTGATGGCTTTTCAATAGTTGTCCTGGAGCCACTGGTTGGATTTCTTGGCTCCATGCTATGACATAGTATTCCTTACCTAATGCAGAAAAGATGGCTGCAGCCCAGAACATTTCCCCCATTAGGGCAGGTATGAAGATAAGCCCTCCCATTCGTTTTCCATAAATTTGCTGAAAGGGGTCCAGCATTGTCACATAGCCTTTGGAACGCATGGGCTTTGCAAAGAACAAACCACCTGAAGCAACAAACATGAGAAAGACAATAGACATGAATAATAGCAAGTGATCTCAGACATGCCTGGTTCCATGTAAGCCCCATCTCCAGTAATCAATCAAAATCTGTGGTTCTGCACTATTTTAATATATATATACATGTTCACACAGGGGGAAGTGAATGTATCGACTGCAAATTACTTTTCATCTAGATGAGAAGAAGGAAAATCCCTCCCATATTCAAGACTCTGGAACAGTTCCTTCCTTAAGGGCCATTGATACAGACCTGAATGAAGTAAATCATTGCACCATTCAAATTCAGATTATGCCCAATTGCATTCTGTCTCAGGATGCAAGCAAAAATGTTAACTTTGTGAAGTGCTGAAAGCATTGAAAAGATTTTGGATTCTCGTGAATTCCTTAGTTTGGTGGAGGCAACCAAATAATGATGATGGTGCTTAGCAGTTTTGATGTGCTGTTACATTACTAAGCTTGTGAGTAACATAACTGGTGTCTAAGCACAGACTAGGGCTTTCCCTCTACCCATCATAAACTGTCCAATGCACCATTACTAATTACTGCCAAAGAAATGGCAATCTGGTCATGGGGTTGGCTCTTGTTGCTGGCAGCCTTACTCATCATCACAAAGGTGTAGTGGAAAAAAGTACACATCGCAGAGAATACCTATGACAATTGCATTAAAGCTCCCTTCCTCTCCAAGACCCCTACAATGTGTTCTTAAAGAAGACAAGAACAAAGTTGCAGAATATAACTGCAATATAACAGCAGTCTTGTTTAAGAACACATTGCAAGGGTCTTGCTATCACATTATTGCTGTCTTATAGTGCAACAGAAACCGGTCAAAAATAAACCAAAACATTTGTGGCATGACAAGTTACAGGATTTCAGCAGGAAGTTATGAGATTATGCACTGATTCAGGTTGAAGAAGTGTGACTGCCCCAAACAGTGTTAAAAGTGGGAATGAGTCTTACTGTCCCAATAACATCATCAGCAGGAAATCATCAAGAATGCACAAGTAAACTGATGTCTGGAGAGGCCCCATCTCTTACTGCAGGCCAGTTAAACATAGGTCCCATGTCATGTCTCAAATGCTGAGTCCCTCCCGCCCATTTCCCAGAAATATGTCTTAATGAAAAGAGGAACAAGGAGACAGTCAGTCTTCTAGCTGGTGGGCTCAGTGAAACAATTCATCTTAGCTTAAGCTTTAACTATACTGATTCAATTAAACTTGACATTGGCTTGGGTCATAACTCCAGCTTACCTACGACAAGGCTAAGTGCATATCCGATGGGTGCCTGGGCCCAGGCCAGCCCATAGCCTGGTACATACACAGCCTCCGCTGTCCCGTTTATGTAACCACCTCCAACCCAGGTGGCTGAAGAAATGGAGATAAGCGTTAAAGCATGTCATAGACAGGAAAAAGAGAAACAACATCCTTTATTTGTGCATCAAACACAGAATCATAGAGAGGAAAAAAATCGCATCTCGGCTAAAGAATTCATAGTAGATTTACAGCACAGACTCAGCCACATCTACTATGACATCAGTTCTATTGAATTCAGCAAGGTTTACTCAAAGGTAAGTGGCTTGGGACTGCAGACTTAGCTACTCTACAGAACTAGAGATAACACACACACACACACACACACACACAGAGAGAGAGAGAGAGAGAGAGAGAGAGAAGTAAACTGTAATAATCTAGTACACCCACCCATGTCTTAACCTTGACGGCGTTTGCTATTTTATTTCAGATGCATGGCTGAATTAAGCTTTGGCTTTACTCATATGTTTTGCCTGTACACACAGAGGAAATGGCAGCATCTGTGATGTAGCTCTCTCCTGAGCAGCTAATGAGTTGATTCTCAGTGGCGTCTCCATCAAATGGGGGTGGGGGATGTTGAATGCTCATAGGGAGCTCACAGACAGAACAGATATGTTATTGTTATGAGTTTGGTGGGGGAGGAGTAGACTGTATGCTGAGATCCTTTGCCTGGGTCTCCTTCTAGTTCTTGGAATAGCCAGGCTATCTTCCTGGTGAGGTGATTGCCTGGGTGATGGGCCATTAGGGGGGACAAAGGAAGTGGAACTGTGTGAGATGGCAAATGGGTGGGGCGCCCTCCCTCAACTTGTGGGTAGTTAGAAAGACAAAGCCAGAGTTGAGAGCAGAGTGTAGAGTGATGTAAGCTAGAAGCAAAGCCTGACGTAGTATAACATCATAATATAATGTGGCTAGATATTCTTCCGGTGATCTCGCTGAAGGCAATTGCTGGTCTATCATCAGACTGCACACCACCACCTAGTTCCTGACTCACTGCGGGATAAAATCCCCACAGACTGAAAGGGACACAATAAAGCATTCATCCAGTACCATGTTTCTGGTGGTTTAGTGATGGATAACAGACATAAACAGAGGTTGTGTGAAGCATGTATCCCAACACTAATTCCGTACATGCTCCCCACAATGGAAGAGTTGCAAGGGGCAAATAATAGCAAAACTCATGTTGCTATCTGCTCTGCTTGTGGTCATGGTGGAGAAGCTTGTTGTGTACTTAGCATGGTTGCCTGTCAAGAAAATGCAATGGGATGGCACAGATGGTCAATGCTGCTAAAAATCTTTTGTGTGTGTGATAGATATATGGGTAGGTTCTTAATCTCTTTTATTATGTGAAGCACAGACATGATCTGCTGAGTGATTTTGCCAATTACCAAAGCGCAGAACTGCTGACTCTTCAGGTTGATTTCATTTTATCAGTATTCAGTTCATATCTGAGGTGTTTGGGGGTTGTTTTTTTTTTTAAAACCCACTAAAGAACACCATCACCTAGGGTGATGCCTTATTAAGTAATACTCAGATTAGACAGCTTCAAATTAGTGGATTTGTTACATGAGTAGATTGATTTCAGTGTCTTCACTCTGAGTATGACTAACCTCAGAATTCACCCGCATGACTTTATTGTTATCTATTCAACAGTAGGATTATCAAATACCAGACCCGCTTTGCAGCCAATTTCAATACTTTGCCAAAAACATTCCTGTCAGTGCGAATGACTCCCAAGTCACTTTCAGACAAATTTACTCATCCCTCCCACAATCCATGCACTAAGATTATTCCATCTCCCTTAAGCAGTGCTGAACTGCATGCTTACCTCAGAGACTCTGAATAGAGCCCAAGTTTTCTACAAGCCACAGTCTATCTCCTATCGTTACAGATAGATATTGCCAGAGGCATGCAGCTGTTATCATTAAGCCATATAGAGATTCATTGTACATTGTTGTAGTAGTTATTTACAATTCTACCTCACTCTTCCTCACAAGAAGCCCAGTTCAGCAAACATAAAACAAAGCGGTTTCTTAAAAATGTCCAACCCCCCCCCCAGCCTTCTTTAGGAGCTCATTTCTTGCACCCGCAATTGGTGTTTGGGGTATAAACTTAGCAAATAGAAAAAGGTATCTAAATCTGGAGCTGTCTTTCATCTGGTTTTAAGAGCATTTGCTAGGGCGAGAAATGGCAGAGTTTTGATTTTAATATCAAGGCAGTCCCTCCCCTCCCCTGGTAATCGTAACTCAGGATATTTTAAAACTAGGGAATCTTATGTTGAAATAAAGTTACAAATTCAGTCAACAAAAGGGAAGAAAAGACGTAACAACACAAAAGGGTATGTAATTAAGGAGAGAAGGAAACAGACTGCAATCTTCTGCCTCTTTAAGTCCCGTTTAACACAGAGAGTTGTCTCCAATGCCAGTCTGCTCCTCAGAGCCCTACCCATGACATTAAAGGACATGACTAATTTAGGTGCATTCATTTCAAAGGTCTACTCTGAATATATTAGTTGGATATAACCCTGTGAGACTTACTTCAGAGTAAAGACATAGGATTGTTTTGTTATTGATTACAGTCCATGGGGTCTATTGTGGATCAGCTTCTGGCTTGTGGGGCAAATAGAATACAACAATCTAAGAACAAGCTTGTTGACTATCTTGGGTGCGTAGACAAAATGTGTAGCTGAATTGTAGACAAAAGTATGCATCTGTATTTTATTGGAATGCAATCAATTCCAAACTCAGGAAGTTCATTTATTCTGGAGATGAGATTTTTTTAATACTAGGAAAAATGATTATATATGCGGTGCTAGTTAAATGTGTTTTGTTATTCCTTGCGTCTAAATCTGTTTAAATATGTTGTTTCTTCTTAGTCCTGCCAGTAGGATTTGTTTGCATTTTGCGAACAGACACATTTAGCTTTGAATTCTTTTCTAAAATTTAGATGTTTTGCAGTCTTATTTGTCTTATAGGTATCATTGAACACATTTTGCCACTTTCTAAATATTTATTAACATCACTAATCACAGCAGACAGCTGGTGTTTCTCCTGACGAAACTGCCTACAAAATTCTCATCATTTTCACGGCTGGCAATCAGTTCTGTTGACAGAACTGCATCTAGTTTCCTTTGAAATGTTAGAACCTTTTATTCCTGGCTGACAAAACACAGATCAGCAAACATCCCCCTGAATGCTATTTTACAATTTGAACACTAAAAATCAGTGCATAATTACTTACACTGCAAAAGTATAAATGCTAGCAGAATTGGGAATTATAACCTACCAAATATTCTCTTTTCTTTACATGGTTTATGAGTGGGTTCTCTAATGTGGCAGCTGTAGACACCCTGGAAACCTTAGAAATTCCCATGGCATACACCAAGGTCCTCTTCCCTCCCAAATTTTTAAAAATTTAAGTTATCCAGGGGAGGTTTTTAGTTGTGGAAGCATGGTCTGTTTTTCTGGTCTGTGTTTCTTTCATTTGTGAGGCATGTGTGTGTATGTTTTGCCTATTTGAGGTGTTGTTTTTCAAAGTATCACCGCTTTTTCTTCTGTGAAACGGGTATTTTGTGGTGTTCACAACTGTTTCTTAGATTTTAAAATGTGTCCCTGGACCTAGAAAGGCTGGGGATCCCGGGTGCATGGCTCCAGAATCTAACCTTTTATACAAAGAGTCTTCTGACTCTCCACTTCATCAATGCTAATGCCAAAATAAATTGATTAGCCTTCAAGACTCCTTGTTTTTGCTTCCACAGACTAACGTGGCCGCTACTCTGGAATTTTTGTTCACAATAGGCAGCCTTTCAAATCATGAGCAATAATTACACCTTGAAGTAAAAGGAGAATAAAGGCTCCAATTCTTAATCAAAATGGTGGAAGAAGGCAGACTTTTTCTTGCTTTAACTGATATACTATTTCCCCTCCCCAGTTACAAATCTGAACCCCAACCTAGCCTGTATTTGAATGAAAATTTCAATGAAATCAACAGGAAAGTTATACACTTATTTGCAAATTAGTGCTGGACAAGTTTAATCGTAAACCTGAAATTGACTGCACAAAGAAGGAAAGAAAACACTGAAAGAATAATCAAATTTGAAACTGAAATGGTTTTTCTTTTTGAATGAATTATCTTGTTTCTGAAGCAAAGCCCTTTATAACAAGTAGAATGGGGACATTTCATATCTCATGCCATTTTGCACCAATCTGAAATGTCACTTTGGCAATTCTTGTAACTGAAGGCCCAGCCACAAACATTTTAAACATTTTGGTGCATGATGACTCACCGTTCGGCTCCTTTGCCCTCTCTGATGATGTCATCATGGAGTCAACGTGGCCTGACATTGTGTATAGGAAAGTAGACGTGTATATTGACCCATCTTTTTCTTTTGATATCTATGCAACATGAAGGCTGCAATCCTATGTGCCTCACTTGGGACTGAGTCCCATGACACAGAGTCAGACTTACGTCTGAGTAAACATGTACCAGATTGAACTGCATGAACTACTTAGCTACGTTGGCTTAACTGGAAATATCTTGCCTAAGTTGCTTTGAAGATCAGCATGTGAGATCCCAAATTACAGTATGTGGTTAAATTATAATAAGGGTGGCCCAGTGAAATTCTTTGTGAAGCGCTACTGTAGTTGATGGCTACGTTTGGTTTAGATTTAACTTGGTGCACCTACAGTGGCAACTGTCGCATGATATTTTGATCCTTCCCTATATGCAACATGATTGTCCTATTCCTTGCAATATTCAGAAGCCATATACATATGATGCATGCCACGTTGATAAACTGCTCTGGCTCCTGTTGGATATTGTGAAGGTAACAGGAGATGCGACTCATTCATTAGCTAGTTTTTATAACAAACAACAAGGGGGGAATATTCTATAAATCATGGTTATATCGACCTGTTCATACTGCATTATTCAGTAAGCCCAGTGGGGTGCATTTTCCAGAGGTGAAAAGAAAACACACAAGTTCTCAGTGTGACTACTCAGAAGCAACTGGTTGAAGCCTTCCTGTCAGAACTATTTATGTGGCATGCAATTTTACTGGCAGCTAAGCAGCACCGTGAAGTTGTGCCTTTGCACGGCGTACATTTAAATTCATGTCAGAGGAAGGATGTAGACACTGGAATAACAGGTAAAAAGAGAGGAACATACCCGTCATGGTAAATCCACCAACCAGCAAGCCAATATCTCTTCCGCCAACTATAATAGCTTCCCTACGATCTCCATCACTACCGCTGTTTTTGGTTTTCCATGCAGCCCATATTCCAACAAAGAGGATAGCCAGGTAGAACACAATGATAGCAATCAGTCCCGCCACATGAAAAGCCATGTTGAAGCCTCTTGACACTTCTCTGGATTGCTATTTCATTAACATGAGAGCTAGACAAAAGGTAATAACATATTATGCATATCAGTTGTGCATGGCAAAAAACCCCAACAACCCTGAGTCCATATCAGAAAATAACATGATTGTCTTATCCTACAGTTCATCCTGATATGATTATGCTACTTCAGATGTAACCTGTTTTATGTTTCAGATAATCCACACACATTTCCTAAACAATGTAACATCTCCAAACAAATATTTCAATCTAAAAATCAAAGTGTCAGATAGAAACTTGGTTGAAACAAAGTCACTTTATTTAAATCTTTCTTATAGATGATAAAACTGAAATGTCAGTTCAAAATCAAAGAATTCTCCATAAACCTCAAGAATATGAAAAAAGCAGCTTAAAATAGTATACAATGGTGAGCACATTTACTTTTTTGGTTAAAAAAGAGCCAACGCTTCCTTAACCAGAAACCAGTATCACAAAACAATTAAATTATTGCTCAAAGAATGAAGGTCAGAAATGAAGTTATTTCTGCCACTTTTGCAAGCGCAGCTCTCATTTTCATAAGAATGACATTTCTGTCCCTTGAAAAGGTCTGCCTCAAGTTTGCTGTTAAAAGAAACTCATCACTAGAAGATTTAAAGTGTGAATAGAATCCAACAAAATCAATAGCTCACATGAACAAATGACAGAAAAGAGTAGAACTATTATCAACAGTTGATGTACCTTAGTCTGTCTCCCCCCATTCCTTCAGAATTTACTTTTGCTTTCACAGCTAACCTACATTTAACATGGAATCGAAAAGTGCGTTTTTTATCAAAACAAGAATGTCCATGAAAGGTTTTCTGTGTGACATAAATATTTAAGTCTCCGTGAGAATCAGAGTAAAGTATGATCCAATTAGCTGACATAAGCAGGGGCATCCAAGCAGGGCTTGGTAATTCCTTTCCCTCCACCCCATCATTAGTGACTATTTCCTTAGAAATTGTTGATCAGCTTCTAAAGTTTGAGCAAAAGCAGCTTGCCGGAGGTGACATTTGACTTTACACAGCCAATTTCTAAACTCCCAGACTAGCGTCAGTAACAAGTTAGATTTATTGGATTACTCACAACCCTTGCAAAAACAGGCATTGTTCCCGGCACAACTATCACCTCCTCCCAACTCCCCCCTTTTGTTTCACTTATCCTCACCCCCAATTCACCTCTTTTTCCAGCAGATATCCTCTTCTCCCTTCTTCCTCTGAGCTCTGCCTCTACTTTCCCTTGATCTGGCATCAAGCAGCTCAATCCCAGCACCTTGTGTTCACCCACAGAGGCAGAGTGTGAGAAGCGGCTTTCCCTTTCTTTAAAGGGACAGGCACAATTGCAAAGAGCTCCAGTCCTACGAGAATTTCAGGCTAGTCTGTACACATCCAGGGTTCTGTGTAGCACAGAAGGGAAGCCAGACATCTTCCTTTCCCTAAGAGGCTGAATTTCCTCACTTTTGGGGAACTGGTGCCTTCCCTTCTATTTCACCCCGTTCCCAATGGTTCTGTGAGACTACAGCTATGGAGGCAGTCAGAGCATCAGCCATTCTCAGTGGGAGAATTACCTAGGGCTCCACTCTCAAGGGAGAAGCAATTCTTTCAGGAGGTGATCAGGAACAGCAAAACAGAAGGCCCTTGGCCTGGATTAACCCACTACCCAGCCCACTGCCACAGATGCTGTTTCCCTTCTTCTCCCCCTCCTATTGAACCTATGCTCGTTTGGGGGCCTGCATGTGGTTATTGGATTAAAAGAGGCGATTCCGTTATAAAGGAGTGGGGTGCGGAGACTGCATCCGTCAGAGCTGGGACAAACACGTCACAGGGCAAATGGGGGCTGTGGGGCAGAGATGACTCAACAGAGCGTGATCTGCTACGTGGGGGAGAGAATGAAGAGAAGAGTGGAAAAAGACAATGAGTGTGGGACTGGAACATGAGACAAAATGCCAAGGGGTGAGTTTTAGGGTCCAAGAGTGAGCAATCAGGAAAGGGAGACTTTGTCAGCAGTAGACGTTCCTCTCTCTCTCTCTCTCTCTCTCTCTCTCTCTCTCTCTCTCTCTCTCTCTCTCTCTCTCTCTGTATTTGTGTGTTTGTAACATTGTTCGAAAACATTCAAGCGGCTTAAGTAAAATGATTAGGTTTATTAGATTTTTATCCTGACTTGCCTCCACAAAAAGGACAGAGTGCTCATATTACTTTTGCTGAATTCAGGAATTTTAACATCACTGTGGGGATTCTCTATTGTCCCAGTAACTTGGCTGTCACAGTGTTTTGCCATAAAATTGCAAAATCTGTGGCAAACCATCTCCTATAATTTCCTACCTTTCTCAAATAATCTATTTTATTCGCCAAGAAGACCCAGTCAAAGCTTGAATATTTACTCCCAGTATACGAGATAGCAGCTGTGCAGGAGTGTAGGTGCAGAACCTGGGAGTAAGTCCCGTTGAGCATAGCAGGACTTAGTTTTGAGTAAATACGTATGAGGTTAAAGAGCCCTTTTAAATTTTGTACTTATTGGTGATGCAGGTGAGCACTGTTCACCAGCTTCCATGTGGGGACCATTGTGGGCCATTTGCCCATGGTCATCTTCTGAAATGAAAGATGGTTAAATGAGATTTGGCAGTCTATAAACATCTGGAGGGACACAGGTTCCCCATCCCTGCTTTAAGACAGTAAATAGCTCCAGATGGAGCTAAGTATTAGTGACCCCATAATAAAATGAGTGCTTCTACTATCCCAGATTGTTTGGGCATCTTTCTCTGGGTTGTTAGTGTGGGAGATTAACACAGCCAAATATAACAGTACATATTCAGCAGTAAGAAAGGGGTTAAAGATCACAAAGTTCTGTATTGGTAGAGAAGACTCAGATTGGTCATGACTTCTCACCTTTGGGGAGGGAGGAAGCAAAGGTTGTTTCCTGTTCCTGTTCCTCTCTCTCTCTCTCTCTCTCTCTCTCTCTCTCTCTCTCTCTCTCTCTCTCTCTCTCTCTCTCCCTCTTTGAACCATGTAACTTAGCAGATGCCTGAGGCTGAGGCTCCAAACTTCTGTATTTCATAACCAAGAATACCTTACCAATGTTGTTTCTGCTGTAGCATTCAATGATGCATGGGTGAGACCACTGTTTACTGTAAGTAAAGCATTTAAAATTACTTAAGGTTGTAGTCTATTCACTTTGAGATGGGTAGAGGTGGGGAAGCACATTATCAGTGCTTAAAACTGGGATATTGACAGGTCTAACAACCTATATTTCCCACACTTTGAAAACGCTGCACGTATTTCTGTTTTAAACTCTACTGGGGTCTGTTTTGGCTAAAGAGTGAGTCGAGCCCCACATTATTTAATTCAGGCAGTCAGCTTTTCTTTTTTTTACTTTTGTAGTTTCCCACACAAGTGGGATTTCAGAATTAACTGGCATCCCCCAGTTATTTCCCAAAAGTTAGATCCTTATATATGAATATCTGTCCATGGCTCAGGCTGCTGATTTCTAACCCTTCATTTTCCTGCCTGCAGTCCTTGCTTGTGCAAGGAACATTGCTGATCAGGCTATAGGCAGGAAGAGGAAGGTATACAGTGGGAGGGGTGGGCAATCATGAAGATTGTGTGGAGTATGGGCAGAGGAAGCCCATGTCTCATGCGGTTGAATTGTACCTAGTCAGCTCTTAAGAGGGCTCAGATCCAGGCTGCCTGGACAATGGCAGTTTTCAGGTGCAAGGGCACATTATCCAGGCACTTGGCTCAAGATAAACAGAACAAACAAGAATAATATTGCAAGAAGTTGTATTGCACTTGTTTTCTTTTTTGTCACACTAGCCTGAAATCCTAAGGGCATTTTTGTGGAAACAAGTTTCCACTGAAGTTTGCATGCGCAGGACTGGCTGTATAGATATGAAACGACAAAAGTATATATAGCTTCTTGATTACAGCTTCTTGGTTTACATTCCACAGACATTTGTTTTCCCTTATTAAATTTGTGCACTTGTATTGCACACAGGCGTTCTCACAGCGGCTTACAAAACTAGCTTAAAAATTCAAATGACAAATTCTGCAAAATCCTATATGTCACCCTGTTCCTTACCTGCCATATTAACAAAAGTCTATGTGGCTTTTTAAATAGGATCTTTCAGATGAGACATTCAGCACATTCAGCTTATTGACTTCCTTGAACAGAACTGACATCTGAATAAGTGCACTTAGAAGAACATCCCTTGCAAACTTCAATTCCTTTATGGTGCAGGCTGCTATGAACCCTTAAATGATGTAACAGATATCTTTCCAGGGGAGTAGACCAACATTTTTTATTCTTAAATAAGACTATGTAACATGGAAAAAGAGTGGAAATATACATAATGAAGGTATGTGGCAGGTGTTTTGGGTCCACCCCCTCCCTTGCAAGTATTCTGATAAGTTATCCTACACAAAACAAGCTTAAGCAAAGTACTGTAGTGTGCTTTCATATGGAGTAGAAGACTATTACCCAAATGAAAGAAGCAACTAAACGGTCTCATTTGCTCTCTGTGAGTTTATGACCAAGAACCTCATCACTATGATATATAGACTCTCTGGGACTCCAAGAGCACACAAGCCCATCCACATCTTCCCTCAAAGCAATCAGTGACTGCTGATTTCTTTCAGAAAGATTTTCCATTTCCATGCCTTCTTTCCCCCCTCCCCCTTCAATTCCAGGCAGGTGGTTTGTCTAATCAATGGCTGGATAATTTCTTTGGGGACTCTGTAGTTGCTTAAAGAAATTGTACTGGGACACTCAAGATGAATGACATCCTGAATGCCACAATTTCAGTCTGCAGCCTTAGTTCTGTATGTATGTGTGTATGCTTTCTGATAATTCTGCTGTAAAGCATTTCTTAAATTAAGCATCTGCCACCCAAAAAGTTTGCAAACCTGGCTTTAATGGGAAAGCCCACACTAACCGAAAGCCCCATTTTCAATTTGATTACACGTAGTTTGCCATTCCTTGTTTTATATTGTTTTAGTATTTTTAACGTATGCTGCTCTGATCTCCTTCTGGAGGAAAATTAGGCTATACTTGATAACAAATACTACAATAAGACTGAGATAAGTGCCTTACTTTAGCCATGGCGATTGGCTGTGCAGAGAGACTGGTCCTTGTTAGTGTGCACTGCACACTTTAGAACTAAGCCACAAACTCCCCAAAAGCATATTTAAGAAGAAGCTGGGATACTAACAATAATTAGCCAAGTCTCCTAACCTCTGCTACAGGTTCACCTGTCACTTATCTGAAGGGTGAAACCCCTGTTCTAGGGTTCACATCTCACAATCTGGATCCTGGACATACCCTTTCACTGTTTACTCATTCACTAAGTAGAAGATGAGCTCTACTGCAGCTCCTCTTCCCTATTCACTCCATGGTCCTGTCATTGGATCCTTCCCCCACCTGCTATGGTCTACAGATTTCAGGGTGTGCTATGCAGCAGATGAGGGAAGGAGCAGGAGAAAGCATTGCAAATGGTGGGAGGAGCCATAACCATTTTGTCTTGTCCTAAATGAGAGATTAAAAAGAGTTCTGCTTGACCATCTGGGTTGTGGAGTGGAAACGTTATGCTTTCCCCATTCAGTCCAATTGGAGTAGGGTGAGTTGAGAGGAACCTTGCAGTTTTAAGCAAATAGTCCACCCAGCCAGCTGAAGGAAGGACAGAACTGGAATTAGAAGGGGACCAGCCGCTTCCCTTCACCTTTTGTGATTAACCCTAAATTGATGCTAACATGTTTGGGCTAGAATTGCAAGGAGGGCTTGTGGAGGATTTTTTGATGGCCTTCCCTCTCCCCCTCATTGCTTGATCATCATTGTGGTACAAATGGATGGTGCAGCCATTTTACCATTTTAGCGTATGATGTTTGCCTTGCCTAAAGGCCTCTTCTCTTTACATGACAGCTGTGATGCACAGGGCCTCATCATGGGAGCCCAGTTACCTCACTGACATGCCACTCCTCACCTCACTGAAAGCCTAAGGCCAACAGCCAAAACTTTGTCTGGCACATCTTTATATTTTGTTCATATCTGTTATCCAGTACAGTGGTACCTCAGGTTACATATGCTTCAGGTTACATGCGCTTCAGGTTACAGACTCCGCTAACCCAGAAATAGTACCTCGGGTTAAGAACTTTGCTTCAGGATGAGAACAGAAATCGTGCTCCGGCGGCGCGGCAGCAGCAGGAGGCCCCATTAGCTAAAGTGGTGCTTCAGGTTAAGAACTGTTTCAGGTTAAGAACGGACCTCCGGAACGAATTAAGTACGTAACCAGAGGTACCACTGTACTGTTCTTTGACCAAGCCCAAAGCATATCCGGATAAAACTTCAGAGGGCCTGCATACATATTGTGTGCTGGATAGAGGAGAGTCCCCCACGGCTATGGGAAAGCACGCCTTGGTTTAAGAATGCTTTGGTTTAAGAACGGATTTCCAGAACGGATTAAGTTCATAAACCAAGGCACCACTGTATAGAGAGAACAGATTTGCTTATTTAGTTTGTACAGGGAGGAGAAACATGTGGATTGATAACATGGATCTGCAATATTGGACCTGGTTCACTTAGCTTTTCCAGGTCTTCTTCACTTGTATTCATTTTTGACACTGTAGACGGAAGTGCCCATAAAGAAGTGAGACAGAAAGGCCATAAATTAGTCTATTTTCACAAAGCTGCTTTTTAGTACAGTGGTGCTTCTGCAGATTTATTAGGAGGTTGTCGCAGCCTCTGCTTTTATAACTTTAAACAAATTACACAGAGACTCTCTGTTTCCCCTCTTCCACCCCCCCACCCAGAAAGCTTTTTATAAAACCATATTTCAAAAGTGGTTCATAATTTATTATGTATACACTGGTGCTATGCAAGCGACACAGTTGTTAGACCTAATGAGAAAACATGAGAGGCCTTGTGCGATTCAAATAGACGACATAAAACCTACAAGAACCTGAAATCCTTTCAGCTAATGTTTAAGGAAGCCTCACAAAGTCAAAGTCAAATCATGCTTCTTATTCCATTCTTTACTCATGCCAGGGCTGCCTATATTCAGCATGGGGGCTAATTCTATCAGTTTTTACTGACAGAAACCCCTCACAACCAGAGTCTCACAAGGGCTCTCTCCTTTCTGTTACTCATGCTCCATAGGGTTAGGGAACCTTTGGTTATCCAGCTGTTGTTCTTGCCCTTCAGATCCCATCAGCTCCAGCCAGTGTGGTCAAGTGTCATGGATGATGGGAGCTGAGATCCAGCTATACCAGGAGGACCACAGGCTCCCCACTCCTATCCCAGAAGAAACCTTTCTTCAACTTGGTCTCTGCACTGCTCATCCATTTAGAAACAGGATTAGCCCCCCCCCCAATAATCTATTTTAGAAAAAGACAATATTTTAGAAAAAGGCAATATTTCTGGGTGTCTAATTTCCATTTCATACCCCATGAATTTTTTTCTTTTGCCCTCTCCTGAAAGCACTCAGTGTAATTGGCCAGGGTCGTTTAGGTAGCCAATTGCACAACTCTTGGGTGCCATTTTGTTTTCTGCATCTAGGTCACATTTCTGCATCTAGATCTATAATACGGTAACAGATAGGTAGCCGTGTTGGTCTGCCATAGTCAAAACAAAATTTTTTCCTTCCAGTAGCACCTTAAAGACCAACTAAGTTGGTTCTTGGTATGAGCTTTCGTGTGCATGCACACTTCTTCAGATACACTTCAGGTTACATGCGCTTCAGGTTACAGACTCCGCTAACCCAGAAATAGTACCTCGGGTTAAGAACTTTGCTTCAGGATGAGAACAGAAATCGTGCTCCGGCGGCGCGGAGTCACTCCTTAATATATAATACGGTAGTCACTCCTTACTCTGTGAATGTTAGTCTTGCCCCTCTACATTTACATGTATTAACACTCTAACTTTTTTACATTTAGAATCTTTATATTGTTCAATTATTTTTCATGTATTTATTGAACTTATTGTTATGAATGAGTGAATGAATGAATGAATTCCATTTTTAACCCACCTTTCACCATCAGGTCTCATGGTAGGGTAAAGGTAAAGGGACCCCTGATCATTAGGTCCAGTCATGGCCGACTCTGGGGTTGCGGCGCTCATCACGCTTTATTGGCCGAGGGAGCCAGCGTACAGTTTCTGGGTCACGTGGCCAGCATGACTAAGCCGCTTCTGGTGAACCAGAGCAGCACACGGAAACGCCGTTTACCTTCCTACCGGAGCAGTACCTATCTATCTACTTGCACTTTGACGTGCTTTCAAACTGCTAGGTTTGCAGGAGCATGGACCGTGCAACGGGAGCTCACCCTGTCGTGGGGATTCGAACTGCTGACCTTCTGATCAGAAAGTCCTAGGCTCTGTGGTTTAACCCACAGCGCATGGTGGGGTACAACAACTTAAAATTCAATATTAAAACAAATTACAGTCATATGTCTTGTTTCTGTTTACTTGATATTATGTTGATATGGATATTTTATTTATATGTTTTGATGATGTGCTACTGTCAGATGGTTTGAGATCAACACTGTTGATGGAAAAGCTGTTTACAAATATTGGATGTCTGGAGCATGCGTGGACTATGCCTGTCTTGAACAACTTTGAAAACAATGTCCTTTTCCATCAGCATTTTTTCAACCCCACCTTGATTAGTATTTGGTAGTGTTGCCAGGGTGTAGATAACATTGCTTTGAGATCACATTCTGCCCATGGATCTAGACCTTCCCTAGACCTTTGAGGAAAAATGTGCTGATTTTGTGAATTTTCCCTTTTTGCTTTATTCTTGCCTTTTCTGTTAAAAACAAAAGCTTGTACATCAGATGACAATATCTGGCCTTTCAAGATATCACAAGTTTATGCGACAGGCACACAACAATGAAGTCACAAAAGAGGAGAAAAGAAGGGCAATGACCAAGATGCAAGTGGATACATTGGGCTGGATCCAGTCCAAGTTGTTAACACCAGTGAGATGAGTTAAACCATAACTAACATTTTGCATTGATTTGGGCAGGACTTGGGTGCAATTAACTTAGTCTGGATTCCACCTATTTACAGCACAATCCTCTACATGCCTACTTAGAAGTAGTCCCACTAAATTAAATGGTAAATAGGTATAGGATTGCAACTACAATATATCTGAAATGTGACTACTACAAACATCCAAGGACTAATCTTCCCAAAGCTACTCAACCATTTCAATTCCTTTTGTAATTTTTAAAAATACCATATTCATATTATGGCTCAATTCAGATAAAAGATATGCAGCTGAGGTTCCCCAGAAGTGCCTGTGCAATTGGGTGTAATATGTTTATGTAATATACCTAATTTGTTTTCCAGTAGGTTCAAACAACACTACAGTGGTACCCCAGGTTACATACGCTTCAGGTTACATACGCTTCAGGTTACATACGCTTCAAGTTACAGACTTCGCTAACTCAGAAATAGTACCTCGGGTTAAGAACTTTGCTTCAGGATGAGAAGAGAAATTGTGCTCTGGTGGCGCGGCAGCAGCAGGAGGCCCCATTAGCTAAAGTGGTGTTTCAGGTTAAGAACTGTTTCAGGTTAAGTAGGGACCTCCGGAACGAATTAAGTACTTAACCCGAGGTACCACTGTATTCGTCTTTTCTGTTTATTATATGCTGGAGATATACAAAGCACACAGCTAATCAGCACCATGGACAGAGAGCAAAGTGTCCCATGCATTTACTTTTGAAGCTTTTAAACTGGATTTGTGAGATCTGCTTTTTTTGGGGGGGGGGGGGAGTTTTCAAGAGAAATTGTTAAAACGAATCTCGCTTCAAAACCTGTGTTGCTGGACTCCAGCTCCCATCACCCCCAGACAATAGAATGATTCTATTAAAGCAACCTTCCTCAACTTGATGCCGTGAGGACGTTTTGGAGTACAACTCCCATCAGCCTCAGCCATCATGGCCTATAATCAGGGATGATGGGTGTCATAGTCCAAAACATCTGGAGGACATCAGGTTAGAAAGTCTGTGTAAAGCATTATTAAAACAGCAATCAATCCTATACACACAAGCCTGGGAGCGAGACTGCCTATTTAGGGGGTCAGAAAGACATTATCCAGTACTCTCAATGGGGTTGTGAGAGGATCGCATTTGTCAAAGAAGGGTTTGTGCCCTTGGTTTTTTTTTTTAAAAAATAATCTGAAGGAAAACTAACTTGGTTGTTTTTATAACAGAACACACCCCATTGCTTTCCTTTTGTCTCCCTGGGCCTGTCATTCTTGGTGACAAAGGGTAGGAAAGTGGAGAAAAAGATGAGTCCCACACTGAAATTCTTGTTTCCCCATCTCCCTTTGCTGTCTCAAAAAATTAGAGAACATGAAGAAGAGCCGTAGCTCAGTGGTAAAGCCTCTGCTTTGCATGTGGAAAGTCCCAGGTTCCATCCTTGGCGTCATCAGGCTAGGAAAGACTGTTTGGGCCATATTTGATGCTGTAAATTCCACTGGTTCAACAGCATTCTGTTACTTCCAGAACCTTTACACAAAGTCATCTCTGGAGGGCTGGGGACCAGAGCAGACTTGGAAGGGAGGAGAGGAAACAGAAGTCCCATTGTACTAGTGGAACCCTGCTGGTGCAGCAATGGATACAACTCTGTGTCTGAAATCCTGGGAAGCCACTGCCAGTTAGTGTAGACAATATTTTATCTATTTGGTTCAGAATTTATAAACATCCTTACATTCAGAGAATATATGGTGTACAGAAACAGAACATAAAACCCTATAGAGATAATAAATCAGTGTTAAAGCATAAACCCTATCAAGAATTAAGAACAGCGACAATAAAATAGACTAATTTGGGAAGGCTTAAGAGACATAGTGGAGCAATTGCCTGGTGTAATATAAGGCAGCTTCGTGTTTTCATATATTCCTATGCTCTTTCATTTCAGCCCCCTAAATGTTTTGCTTTTTAATTCTTTTGCTGTTCTTTAATTTCATAACAAATGCTGCAATTGGACTCAACTAAACCATTGTACATCCATGTATTAGCAATAAATCAAATGTTGGGATGCAAAAATAACAAACAACCCCTCACTCTAAAAAGAAAATAAACAAATTTGATCCAGAATCTCAAGAATGTTTTAAAGAGGGCTAGGATATGTCAGTTGACTTTTTCTCTGCCAAAATCTTTTATCTGACAACGACTCGTCTGTTACATGCTCCCCCCCCCACCGCCCTTCCTCACATCAATCTTTCATGCAGCAACACAAAAGGAAATATAGCCAAGCATGTTAAATGACCTGAGGAAATATGGAGAGCAAAACAGGATAATTTCACAGGGTCTATGAAAAGACAGAAAAACTATGCTACGAAGGCAATTGAGCAAACAGCAACAAAAACAAAATGGTAAACATGGATGGAAACTTGCCCAGAACTCAGCTAGCCACCTGAAATTTGTTTGTCCAGATGACAATAATCAGGGCACCTGTTCCATCAAAATTCCAATCAAAGCTATGAACTTGTATGAATTATAGAAGCACAAACAATACTGTAATGTGAGTGCTAGTTCTTTTTTGATGACTTCAAAGTCTTCCTCATCCCAGTTGGTTAAGGGAGCACCTCTCACAGAAGGAGAGAGGCAGACAGAAACACACAGAGAGGATGTGTATACATAAAGCACATATAAGTAGATAGCAATCCAGGTCTGTGGAAATCCAGGTGTTCTTCCAACCTCAATTTGGGTAGCTAAGTTAGTTTTGTTATCATTTACATGATGATTACTTTAGGGCTTGTCGTTTGATTGCCACCTATTCATAAAAACCTAATGACCAATTACAATTCTGTTATCATATCCTGAAATTTCTCCACTTTCTTGCACAGGTATAATCATGTACTCTTGGACAGAGGCTTTTTTTCTGACAGAGGGGAAAGCCGTCCCCCCCCCCCATGGGTGCAGACATTATAATGTTGCCTGCTTGATATTAAAACTGTCAATTTTCTTTATTTGCAGCAAAGTAAGAAGTAGTATATTCTCTTTCATGTTTGCATTGATGTGATTCCCATCAGTTTACTGCCAAGCAAGCCAACTGAAGCAGAGCAGAGTTGTGCAAACATTTTATTCATTGAGCTGGAATATTTATTTTTTTAAAAAATTGTATGCAGAATTATTTCAATGCCTAGCTTTCTTGAAATACCTTTAGAGTAATTCCTTCAGGATGTCTGCCAACTTCTGCGTATAAGTTATTGATTGTTATTGTTCCTGTTTGCTCAGTTTTGACAGGAATGGAACTCTGGGATCCTGAGAGAAAAACTCCTGTCAAGCAAGGATAATAATACTTCATGCATTTGATTAAGTAAACTCTAGTCCAGGAAAGCTTATGCCTCAATAAATGTTATTAGTCTTCTTAAGAGTCCTGGCTGTTTCAGCTTACTCTGAGGGTGTTACTCAGACTGTAGTTTTGT
This sequence comes from Podarcis melisellensis, assembly GCF_964234715.1. Taxonomy (NCBI): domain Eukaryota; kingdom Metazoa; phylum Chordata; class Lepidosauria; order Squamata; family Lacertidae; genus Podarcis; species Podarcis melisellensis. Next base: position 28,356,637 of record NC_138531.1, read on the forward strand.
ACACAGTGTCACAACTTTCCCACAAGTTCTGAGCCCAGTTTATTATCTGAGGACAACCTTCAAGTCCATGTGAACAGTTACAAGAGAGCTGACTAGGATAACAGGCATTTTGGACACCTGAGGTAAACAACAAAATGGTGCCTCACCAAGCCAGAGAAGAAGGATTGAGTGAAGATCTGTATCAGGAACAAAGGGGGGGGGGAGCATAAAAATCTACATCGAGAGCAAGTGTGGAAGAAGACCAGCAGTGCCTCCCATTTGCCAACAGGCCACTGTGGCGGTTAATTTTTAAATCTGGCCTCCAAGGAGAGCACTTCAACTGTCGCTACCACCACTGAAGCAGGCGATGCATTCCTTGAAGGCCTAATCTTCTGCCTCTGTGGATCCTGCCACCTGAGGCAGTCACCTCACCTTGCCTCATGGTTCAGCGAGGAGTTCCTCAGTTCATCATTCAAAATACCCCGTTCTATTTTCCCTGTAATGAACCACAGCTTTCCATGCCTTACTGAGCATGGTAAGACAGGCTGCTTTTTATTCCTTTTTGGGCTTTTGCTCCCATAGGTGTTCTCTCTCTCTAATTGTTGTTGTTGTTGTTTTACTTTGGCAACCCTTGACGTTTCCCCATGCAGGTGTGGTGGGTGGGTGGTGCCATTTTAGTGGCGGTAAATCCTGCCACTTGGAGAACTGAGATCACTGTTAAGGTATGGTTACCAGATTTTTTTCAATAAATCCGGAGACACTTTTTTTTTTTGAAGCTGAGTAGCAACAGGGACGCGGGTGGGACGTGGGTGGCACTGTGGTCTAAACCACTGAGCCTAGGACTTACCGATCAGAAGGTCGGCGGTTCAAATCCCCATGACGGGGTGAGCTCCCATTCCTCGGTTCCTGCTCCTGCCAACCTAGCAGTTTGAAAGCACGTCAAAGTGCAAGTAGATAAATAGGTATCGCTCCGGCGGGAAGGTAAACGACGTTTCCGTGTGCTGCTCTGGTTTGCCAGAAGCAGCTTAGTCATGCTGGCCACATGATCCGGAAGCTGTACGCCGGCTCCCTCGGACAATAAAGTGAGATGAGCGCAGCAACCCCAGAGTCGGCCACGACAGGACCTAATGGTCAGGGGTCCCTTTACCTTTACCATAGCAACAGGGAATCAGTAGTGGAGATGGTGAGGCAAAAGACCCTGGGCCCAAGTACATATGCATATTATATAAAGGCGCAAAGCCCTTCTTTCGAACCCTGTGAAACATAAATGCGCAGTTTTTTTAAAAAAACTGGGCAACGGTGCTCCCCCGATCTCCTGCCCCCTTCCTCCTTTGTATTGACTGATCGGGGGAGGTTTGGGAGTCACAGGTGGGCAGCTGTTGCCCAGTTTTTTTAAAAAAACTCTGCACATTTATGTTTCACAGGGTGCAAAAGAAGGGCTTTGCACCTTGCCTGGCAGAGAAACCATGCGCCTTCTGCCCCTCCTGGGCAGCGCCTGCCTGCCCGTGTCTCCCGAGCCTCCCCCGATCTGTCAAAACAAAGGGGGAAGGGGGCAGGAGATCTGTACCACTGGACGTCCCTGGTTCCCCTTCAGCAGTGGCGGGGGCAGCAAGCAGTTCCTGAAGCCAGCCAGAGCCAACTGTGCTACCAGGCCGGCTCTGGGCTGCTGAGGCTGCTACTGCCACGTTTCCCGGGGACAGAAATCTGGGGACAGATTTGCAAATCCGGGGACTGTCCCTGGGAACTGGGGATGTCTGGTAACCCTATGTTAACATCTTCAGCGATGTTTTCTGTTTGAAATTCAGACCAGAACCATGAGGCTTAAAAAAAAAAAGTATTCCAAAGCTTTAAAAACAAAACAAAAAAACACCCTCCGATTTATGATGTGCTTTTATTTTGTTTTGTTAGGAACATTGAATAAAATCATTAAACAAAGCATTGCCAAACACAAATGCCAATGGGATAAAAACAGCCGCACTCCTGGACAACGTTGCCTCATGCATTTCTCAGATGAGGCCGTGAGGCTTTGAATGGTGACTTTTGCGTGGTTTTTCCATGCGACATTTGAAGTTTTGTTCTCATGCAAATCATCCCGACGGGAACATCTGCACACTTTACTGGATGCCAGTTCCATGAGAGCTGATGACTCCTGATCAGGCACAGAGCTCAGGGGGTAAGGAAATAAATGGGAGAGGAGACGTCTGGGTGTTGGGTTGGCGAGGAGCAAAAGGAAAGAAAGAAAGGGCACTGGAATGTGTGGAATTAGGGGTGTTTGTTTGTTTGTGGGAGGGGGGTGGAGTTACACTGAGGTTTGGGAGTACTGACCAAAACAAAATGCCTTATACCTATATCTATACCTATAGAACTTGTATAGTTCTATATAAAATCCATTCGCCTTGCAGAATACTTAAAGTGAGATTTTAGGGCAGGCCAATAATATTTTGATGCCTGAAGCAAAGGATGGTATCCCTTCGCAAGTTGTCATGCAGAAGTCAAGTGGATTGGCATTTGAATCTTGCTTCACCTTTGGTGACAAGACAGCATTGTCTGCCACACCTGAGGCAGCAGGCCAGATTAGGGACAACAGAGGTAATTGGCAGGCAGTCTGTCCATTTTGATTCATCTCAGTTCCTCATTTTTCTACTCTTAAGTTCAGGTCTTCTACACATTCTGGCACAGTTTGCATTTTTAAAAGAAGTCCTCATGAAAACGCACCAGCATTTTACTGCAAAATTCTCCTAATATACATATTGTAATGCAATTTTGTTTAATATGCAAAGCAGATGCCCACAATACAATGCATTTCTGTATGTCCTTTTTTTTTTTTTGACTAGCGTGTGCATTTATATGCGCACCTTACTTCAGCGTATGCATTTTTGTAAATGGTACTTGCCTGGAGAAATGCAACTTGCAGCTTTGCTTCAGTCCTTATCTTCAAACAGTGAAAGTTAGGTAAGTTTTTATTTAAATGCAAATTGAATTAATTTTCTGCCTCATCCCTATTTCTGACAGAGGTAGTGGCTTCACTGTGGCTAATGGCAGGGCCAAACTTGGGACCAGGTTGTGAAGCTATTATATTTACTTACTTACAGTACTTACTTACGTACTTACTTACAGCCCTCCATCTGTAGATCTCAGGTCAGTTCACTGCATAAAAATACAACATACAATTGAAATCATACTGGCACATTCTTAAAACAACCAGGCATGGTATAGACATTTAGAATAACGAACACAACAGACTTTGGAATTGTTAAAATGACTTACTGGGTCATTAGGTTGCTGTTAAATTTCAAAATGGCCTCTTACCTCTGAGCTGGGAACAAATTTGGCACATAGCTTCATGTATGTAGTTAAAAAAAAGAGCCACACTGATTATCAATATTGTCTATCAGGAAACTTAAAACACAAATAGTTCTTTCCCCAAACGTCATGACAAAAGTTGCTATGTGCGATACAAGCAGCAGTAAAATAGGTAGCATAGTGCCCCCTGCTGGACAAAGTTAGCATATTTTGAATCTAAAGAGAAAGCAGAAAATAAGATCGTTAAGATTCGTGATTGTCTGGCGTCCTAAACAGGCTTGGAAGTGCCCCTTCTTTGAATGGAATATAACAAGCAAGAGCTGCTTCACACAGAGGCTGCCATGTATGGATATTAACACAGCAAAAAGCCCTATTAAACACAACACAGCTCTTGTGCAATTCTAAGCCAAACCACGACGCAGTGTGGAAGTATGAGGGTGAGGGTTGCTGGAGAGGAGCATATTGTGGTCACTGGGTTCCTCTCATTGGTTCATCTGACGCTGGTGGATCTCACCTTTCTCTTGCCACATGTGCTCCACTTACGTGGCATTGACCTGAGCAGGGATGAGAAACCTTTTGCACCCTGGCGGCCACATTCATTTCTAGGCACCCTTTCGAGGACTGCACGCCATTGGTGGGTGTGGCTACAGGCAGAAATGGGTGGGACAATTGATGTAAATTGTACTATTGTACAGGCAACCCACTCCACCCCCATTTATGCAGGGGTTATATTCTGGGCCATAGTGCATTGGTAGAGCATGTGGAAGCCCACCTGCCTCATTCCACTCTGGCCCTGCTCCCATTCTGTCCAGTTCCGCCCCCGTTCCACCATCTTCCCATGCTGAACATGGCACGCACAACAGTCCCGGTGCCGTAAGCGCTACTGGTGAAATCTGTGGGAAGAAAGTGCCCGAGGCCTGGGACCCAACGACGTCCCTTCAGGACCTCAGGATTTGGAAATGGCTGGTGATAGGTTGAGTCTGCAGATACTCTGAAAGATAGGGAGGTGATTTTGAAAAATGCATTTACAGTGGACGCTTGGGTTGCGAACGTGATCCGTGCGGGAAGCACATTCGCAACCCACAGTGTTCGCAACCCACAGTGCCGCGTCTGCACACATGCGGGTCACTATCTGGGGCTTCTGCGCATGCACAAAGCATGATTTAGTGCTTCTGTGCATGCACAAAGCGCCAAAACCCAGAAGTAACCCATTCCGGTACTTCCGGGTTTGGCGCAGTGTGCAACCTGAAATCGCGCAACCCGAAGCATCTGTAACCCGAGGTATGAAGGTATCTTACGCAGAGTTGAGTATTCAGCTATCTGTGCTTGCAGGTAGCCTTGCCTTGGAATGGGGCTTTAAGGTATGGGAGAAGGGCACGTAGCAGCACCCATAGGGATGACGAATGAGGAAGTAGGAGAGACGGGCTGTGTGTGGAGATTCACTTGGGGCAATGCCATTATCCAAGGGGCTGGGTTCTATAGCCTCTCTCTGTAAATACAGAATAAAAATAGGACGGTAAGAAACATTCCCTTGTCTTTGTATGTTCCTGGGCAACCAGCCGGGAGTCGGTGGCAGCAGCCTGACACTTGGAAGCCACTGGCCTAGTTGGGATGTCTCTGTCTCTGTCTCTGTCTCTATCTCTATGAAGAAGAGAAGAGTTTGGATTTGATATCCCGCTTTATCACTACCCGAAGGAGTCTCAAAGCAGCTAACATTCTCCTTTCCCTTCCTCCCCCACAACAAACACTCTGTGAGGTGAGTGGGGCTGAGAGACTTCAAAGAAGTGTGACTGGCCTAAGGTCACCCAGCAGCTGCATGTGGAGGAGCCGAGACACGAACCCGGTTCCCCAGATTACGAATCCACCGCTATTAACCACTACACCACACTGGCTCTCTCTCTCTCTCTCTCTCTCTCTCTCTCTCTCTCTCTCTCTCTCTCTCTCATCTCTATCTCTATCTCTATCTCTATCTCTATCTCTATCTCTATCACCATTTGGCCCTTCCTTCCTTCCTTCCTTCCTTCCTTCCTTCCTTCCTTCCTTCCTTCCTTCCTTTCTTAAAACAAACAAACAAACAAACAAACAAACAAACAAAAAAACCCAAACAGTTTCCAGAGACAGATTTGAATGGCAAGAGATCTGTGGTTGACTTCACCCACCACTAACTTTCCTGGTCATGAGCAGCAACCGTACCAAGCTGTTTGGTGGTAGAACTGAGCCCCCACCGAGAATATTTGCTGCGTGTCTTACATAATCCTGAAAACTATAAAGATGAGAGACATTAACTAACATGTGTGTTGCATTAGCAGGCAAATGGAATATCTTTCATGTGCAATACTCCATAGTAAGCTAACAGCCTTGAAATGACCTCATCCAGTATGTATTTTTGGCCTTAGATCAGCATGCGCCACCATGCATGGCCCTTTTAAAGGTTCTGCACAGTAAATCTACATTTCACAGGAAAAGGCTCATGACTCACCTACTGTAAATTTCTGTTTCCCTGCATGCCTTTGCACAGAAGATCTTTGTCTGCCTGCTGTAAATAATTGGCTTGGCTGCCGGCCTCCATTGTTACTTCCTGTGACTCAAATTAATTGAGACACAACTGATGCCGACGCCTGAAACAAGAGCTACTCCAATAGAGTTTTTAAACTGACTAACAGCACACCATTTAGACATCAATTCCAATTAGCTCCACGACTGACAGCCCTTTCCTACATTCTACTTCGGTTCTTCTGTGCATTCTTCTTTGCTAAAAAAAATAATTTGATTTATGAAGACTCCATTTCCTCAAGTGGCTTGTGATGGGGCTACCAAACTTGACCCATAGGTGGATGGGCACGTTGAAGAGAAGTCTTCTTAACTGCAGTCTTCTGGCACAATCTGTTTAATCTCCCCTGTGCCAAGGATTTCCATGCACTGATGTGCTTTAAAATGTTAGAGTAAGTGCATATTGTCTATCTTTTCATGGTTAAGGCACAACTCATCAGTGCTAGCTGATCTTGTGTCTGCATTCTTGCTGCAGAACATGGTGTCTTGTTGGAGTTGTTCTAGGTACAGCTAGTTCAACTGCATCCTTTGCAAGAATCTAGAAACCAGGAAAAGCTATGGTTTCCCCAGCAGTGATGTATGGAAGTGAGAGCTGGAACATAAAGAAGGCTGATCACCGAAGAATTGATGCTTTTGAATTATGGTCTGGAGGAGACTCTTGAGAGTCCCATGGACTGCAAGAAGATCAAACCTCTCCATACTTAAGGAAATCAGCCCTGAGTGCTCACTGGAAGGACAGATCCTGAAGCTGAGGCTCCAATACTTTGGCCACCTCATGAGAAGAGAAGACTCCCTGGAAAAGACCCTGATGTTGGGAAAGATTGAGGGCACAAGGAGAAGGGGACGACAGAGGACGAGATGGCTGGACAGTGTTCTCGAAGCTACCAGCATGAGTTTGACCAAACTGAGGGATGAAGTGGAAGACAGGAGTGCCTGGCGTGCTCTGGTCCATGGAGTCACGAAGAGTTGGACACGACTAAATGACTAAACAACAACAAGAAACCAGGAAAACACTGGGTGGTCCACCAGACAATGGCCATTGACCCAGCAACCAGGGCCGTCTTTACCTGGGGGTGCAAGGGGTGTGGGGCACCTGGGCACCAAATTCTGGGGGGTGCCAGCTGCCTCACAGCCAGCCAAGCACTGAGATGAGCTGCAGGAGGACTACAGAGAGGTTGAGGAGGATGACAGGGAAGGTGAGGGAAAGTGGCGGTGGCAGCAGCAGTAGCAGCAAGGGGAAGGAGCGCCTTCACCTCCACTGGGCAATGACTCTCTGTGAAGTCGGCAAAGATCTTGTATCCAATGTGGTGGCGCCCTAGAGATTTGCTGCCCTTACCTTCCCCATCGTCGTCCTCCACCTCTCTGCAGTCCTCCTGGAGCTCCTCTCAGTGTCTGGCCAGCCGTGAGGCAGCCTCTTCCCCACCGCAGAGGCTCAGATGATGGCCAAGGGGTGCGGGGCAATTTGGGGCGCTGGGCAGATCTTTGCACCTCTGTGGTGCATATGCTAAAGATGGCCCTGCCAGGAACCTTTTGGGGGTATTTTTTCACGAGTTTGCTATTTATCTTTTGTAGCCTTGTTGGAAGTGCAAACAGGTAAATGGATCTTTTTTCCTTTTCCTTTTTTCACATGCGGTGGACTTGGAAGAAAACAAGGGCATTTTGGGAAATGATACACAATGAGATAAAAAAAAGATGTTTAAAGTGATTGTATATACAGTGGTACCTTGGGTTACATATGCTTCAGGTTACATACGCTTCAGATTACAGACTCTGCTAACCCAAAAATATTACCTCGGGTTAAGAACTTTGCTTCAGGATGAGAACAGAAATCATGCTCCGGCGGCACAGGGGCAGCAGGAGGCCCCATTAGCTAAAGTGCATAGCTGTCAACTTTTCCCTTTTCTTGTGAGGAATCCTATTCAGAATAAGGGAATTTCCCTTAAAAAGGGGGAAACGTTGACAGCTATGTAAAGTGGTGCTTCAGGTTAAGAACAGTTTCAGGTTAAGAACAGACCTCCGGAACGAATTAAGTTCTTAATCCGAGGTACCACTGTATATAAAAAGCTCGAATTATGTTTTTTAGGGGATTACAGGGGTAGAAATCCCCACCCCAAATTTTAAAGCTGTTTATGTATGTAACAACAGCAGCTAGGATTCTATATGTGCAGAAATGGGAGGAAGGAGACGTTCCAACGAAAGAAGAATGGAGAAGTCAAGATGATGGACTATGCAGAACTGTCAAAGTCAACAGCAAAATTAAGAGAATCTAAGGAAGAGTGTATTATGGAAGAATGGGTGCCTTTTTTGGACTATTTAAAGAAATATTATAGTATGATGAACTCATGAGTAGGATTTGAGCTATGGGCAACAGAAGTAATTAGATAATAATATTGTGGTTATGATTTGATAGATAGAAGATTGGATGTAGCAGAAGGAGAGAAACAACAATTCAATGGAGAAAGGGCTGGGAAGTCGACAAAAACAAGAGAAAAGACAAAATTGTGTTTTGACTGCATATGTTAAAAGTATTGAAACGGAATAAAATATAATAATAAAAAAGATTTGTAGCCTTGTCTTTTACAAAAACAAACAAAACGTAAATAGATAATGGTAGTGAATACGTGTCTTACTAGGTGTGGTGGAGTTAAGTCTGATAATTAAATTAATAATAATGACAATAATAATGATTTCTTACCCATCCTTCATTATAAGATCCCAGGGCAGGTAACAAGAATGTCAAAAAATGCAATATTAAAACATATCATGGCCGTGATAGTCAAAGTCCTTGGCCGAATTTTGACACGAAAGGCCAGTTGGCAGCAGGATTGCCTGCCTGAACTTGTCCGAAGTGATCTAATACGAATCCTAATCAATACAGTTAAAGCCCTAATTTCAAATCCAATATCTTTATTAGGCTCTGAGGGAGAATGGCTGGGGTGATTTCATTTTATTGGCCTTTCCATGCCCCTTTCCTTTCAGCAGAGGGCGCTGTAGGAGAAAGAATCTTGACAAGGATCTGGTAGCTGGAGCAAATAAAAGGGGATGTGTCTGAAGTGTGGGCTGTGTGAGACGACTGCGGAAAACGACTCTTGCCGCTCAAATGTCAAATCAACATGGAGGCAAATCAAGCTATTTGTTTCCACTGCCCCCTGTCCCGCCTGGAAAATAAGCCTTCTGGTGGCGGTTCCGCGAGCTCATCGATCATGAGGAGCAAAAACGTTTAGAGGGTTTGATCTTGCCTTGGTGTAGCCAATTAAAAAGTTTACACAAACCATCTCCTCCTCGCGGAAGGGGCCCCATTAACTAACACTTTGGACAGCTCCTGCAATTTGTCTTTCTTCTAGGGACGGCTTCTACAATTTGTCTTTCTTCCGAAGGGTGAAACGCCAGCCTTTTCCTTCTAATGAGGTTTGGCTGCCGTTACAAATAATAATATTTTATTTTTTAAAAAAGGAAGTTGTTTTGGAATCAAAATATGAATACGGTATCTCTGCATACAGTATATTAATCCTTCTAACAACATGGCAGTCTGCCAACTTCTTGGATAATTCCGCCCTTATTCCTTTTAGGACAGGGCTGACTGCACATTTGTGCAGCTCTTATGAAAGGAGAAGGTTTTCCCCTCCTCCTCTGGAGGGGTCTGCCAATGACATCTGCAGCTCAGTTTCTGGCCACCTTATCTTGCCTTGCCAATGGCCCGCTGTCCCAAATGCCAAAGGTAGTTTAAGTAAGAGGCAAGTGCCTGCTTTCCATTTTCCTTTTCTTTTGTTGTTGCGTGTGGCCAATTTAATTCCCTTCCAAATCTCATTTGCTCAGACTCTCTAACAGTGATAATATCCTCTTTTGAACTGAGTATGAAAATGGGGGGGGGGGGAGGAGAGAGAGGACGTGGAGAGGAGTAAACAAAGCACCACTTATATTCACAGACTGGGGTCCTTCCTTTCTGAATCGTATGCCTGTTCTCGAAAGGAATCAGCAGCAGTGGCTGTGATCCAGGAAAAAAAGAAGAACGCGAAAGGGATTTGCTTGTGTGCCTTTCTGCAGGGAGATAGCAAATCCTTGCCTAGGCGATGTATACAATTATCTGGATGAAAGAGGCTTACAAATGAGGAACAAGTCCTCCAATTGTCATTCGGTAACCATATATGACATATATGGTGTGCGCGCGCACACACACACAAACACAGAGACACACACAGAAGAAGGGGTTTTCTAATTGCCATTCTGGAAATATACACTGCATATAGATAAATGCACACAGAGCTGGCTTGCAGAAGAAGGCTCTAGACTGCATTGATAGAGGAGGAATCTCAGACCAAAGGGTTCCTCTGTAGATCTCTCTGTCTGGTCCTCCTGACTCTCCCCCAAGCAGGTCACATCCCTCACTGGTCCTGCTTCTTTGCACTCTCTCTTCGTAAAATATATACTCTTTATTTCTTAATTTCCCCCCACAAATATATAGTTCAGTGCCATATTATGCAGGTAGTACCTTAAAAACACTACAGTACAAAGCTGCCAGTAGTTTGAAGGGGAAGAATCACGGGAAGGGGTCATGCACTTTGCACTTTCTTTGAGTGTTTTTGTCTGGCTGGACTATGTCCTTGAGATCTGACAATGCCTTATGGTTGCCTAGATGGAGCATAGAGAAACTGTCCTACTGTTGTTGTTTAGTTGTTTAGTCGTGTCCTACTCTTTGTGACCCCATGGACCAGAGCACGCCAGGCACTCCTGTCTTCCACTGCCTCCCGCAGTTTGGTCAAACTCATGCTGGTAGCTTCGAGAACACTGTCCAGCCATCTCGTCCTCTGTCGCCCCTTCTCCTTGTGCCCTCAATCTTTCCCAACATCAGGGTCCTTTCTAGGGAGTCTTCTCTTCTCATGAGGTGGCCAAAGTATTGGAGCCTCAGCTTCACGATCTGTCCTTCCAGTGAGCACTCAGGGCTGATTTCCTTCAGAATGGATAGGTTTGATCTTATTGCAGTCCATGGGACTCTCAAGAGTCTCCTCCAGCACCATAATTCAAAAGCATCAAGGGTCCTACTGTACAAGGGTAAAATTCATACTCATTGCTCTCTGCCAGCTCTTGCCTCTCTGCCAGCTCTTCTCTACCTGTTGTTTTTTTGTCTCTTGTCCCGCCTGTTGCTGGAATGCGGTCTCTGGTAGGTTGCCCAGAAGCAGATGTGGGCCTCAGTCTGGAATATGTGTTAGATCAACCCACCATCATGTATCTCTCAGCAGCTCTACTTGGAGATGCCAGGATTTGAACTGGGGAAGTTCTGCATGCAAAACAGAAGCTCCACCAAGGAGCTACAGCCTTTCCCCTGACCTATGGAGGCAGAATCCATATGGGAAGCTTTTAATACCTTTGGCAGAACAAGCCAGAACAAGCCATACCTGAGCTTCTACAGAGTTGACACAAGTAGGATGCTGGTACCTTTCGCCTGGACTATATAGGAAAGGTTCATCCATAACAGACTCAAAGAACTTTGAATAGGAAAAGTCAGGAGCTGCACTTAAAAAAGAGAGAAAATAATAGTAATAATTTATTATTTATACCCCGCCCATCCCCCAGCCACTCTGGGTGGCTCCCAACAGAATATTAAAAACACACTAAAACATCAAACTTCCCTAAACAGGGCTGCCTTCAGATATCTTCTAAAAGTCAGATAATTGTTTATTTCCTTGACATCTGGTGGGCGTTCTACAGGGCAGGCACCACTACCAAGAAAGCCCCCTGCCTGGTTCCCTGTAACCTCACTTCTCGCAGGGAGGGAACTGCCTCAGTGTCTGGGATGAACAATGTGGGTGGAGACGCTTCTTCAGGTATACTGGGCCGAAGCCGTTTAGGGCTTTGAATTGTGCTCAGAAACGTACTCTCTTCATTTATAGTCTCTCTTCATTTCATTCTGTTCTGGAATGGAATGCTGTTCTTTATTTCATAAAAAATGTACATTGCCATGAAATATGGATCGCTAGCAGGTACAGACTTACAAATTCAAGCTAAATTATTTGTGTTGGTTTTATGATCTGCAGTACGGAGCTGCAGGTCTGGAAGTGTCTTTCTGGGAGTTTTAAACATTTTAAAACAAAGGACAAAAGAAAAGAGAAGAGAAGAAATAGTTGCTGCATTTCAGGCTCAAGGCAGAGCAGTATATTCAGAGAACACGATAGGGTGGAGATGTAACTGTGGGATATCCGTATGAATAGTTTATGAATACCAAAGTGTTGCAAAAGGTGACTAGATGCTGGATGGTCCCAACTTGTAGCTCAGAAAGGGATTGGGAACCCAAGCGCTGCAGGCTACATTTTGCATTTTTAATCTCCAATAAAGCAGGTAGCTCTGAAAACAACATTTTAAAGAAATACACCACAGGACAGGAAAGGGCAGCAAAAAGGAAATCAGAGGTACAAAAATAAATATTTGTAGTCTGCTTAATAATTAGATATGTCAAGTGCCATAATTCCTTGGCTTGGGATATGACCTTGGTGATCCATAATGCTTGCTTAAGAAACAAGGATTACAGTCTTTCCCTCCAGCCCACATTCTTGTATGGCCCAGTTTTAACCTGAGCCAGAGAAGATCAAGTCTTCCCTCCCTCCAACCAGACAACCAACACCTAGCTCCTTACTGAGGGAGACCAAGATGATAAAGGCTCTGGAAAGCAAGTCTTATGAGGAATGGTTGAGGGAGTTTGGCCAGGAAAAGAGGAGTCTGAGAGGAGATAGGATAACCATCTTCAATGAAGGATGGTCAAGCTTCTTTTCTTCTGCTCTGGAGCTGGGACCTGAACCAGTGGATTCAAGTTACAAGAAATGAGGTTCCAACTAAACATCAGGAAGAACTTTTTGAGAGTCAGGAATTATTATAGCTCTGTGAGGTAGGAAATGGAAACCACAGAAATGGTTGAATGTTTTGTTTCAGGAAAACTCCAAAGTTGCTGAGCTTATTTTACACAACATATCGCAATCAATATTCCAATTTCTGTCCAGACATACGTCAGGGCAAAAGGGTCTATTCAGAACTCTTAATACCCTTCACATACCAAGGATTCTTTGGTAGAAGCTATGATGGTTTAAAGTGGTGTGATATTGCTTTAAATCTATAGTGCAGATGGAGCCTTACTTCTGAGTAGACCTGTACAGTAAATCCGCAATTTGCACACATTTAACTTGCATGCATTCAGCTTTATGGGCTTTCCAATATTTTCAAAAATGAAAAGGGAAAAGACATCCGGGGGAAATAACTTGGGCAATCCCACCCATCGTTGAACCCAATGTGTTCTGATCATACACAATTTTGGCTTTAGGTGTGATCCCTAGAGCAGTGTTTCCCAACCTTGGGCCTCCAGATGTTTTTGGCCTACAACTCCCATCATCCCTAGCTAGCAAGACCAGTGGTCAGGGATGATGGGAATTGTAGTTCAAAAACAGCTGGAGGCACAAGGTTGGGAAACACTGCCCTAGAGTGTGACCCTCACGTACGTTTCTGACTTACTGTATAGCATTGCCCTGTATGTTTCATTTCCACATAATTATTAAAAGTGCAGGAGCCCTGTCCTCTTTTGATTCTGGCCACCCTAAAGATCCACATATTTATGTGACCTGCATAATAAGTTCAAGAACCCTGGACTTAATTCCCATTGTCAAGCTGCACTTGAAGTAAGACCCACTGAACTCAGTAGACCTTCTGAACCATGCCCAGTAGCCTTCATGAATTCCGTCACCTCCCTGGTTCCAATTTCTGTTGATATTGTTTCCCCATCAGTTCTAATCTCCAGCTTCCTTCCACTTTGGCCTTTAGCTGTATAACCAACTGCTATGCACACCAATTGTTTCAGGAGTTCAGGGCATGGTCTATTTAAGAAGGCAATGCTGCAGAAAATGTACTCCCAGATGCTCCATCTCTGCCCCTCTTCTCTGCTTAGAATTCTTTACCTCCTAGATAATCCCATCCATTTTAGCTGCTTTAATTCTACCGGTTGTTTTATCTCCGTTTATCTGCAGCGATATCAGCGAGAAGCCCAAAGTGGTGTTGGAATTAGCCTGAAAAAGCCAGTGCCTTTGTGACTCTAGCCACACACCATGGCTTGCTAAATCAAAATATGGCAGGTCATCATGAGACTTTAGCTCCACATCAGAAAGCTGAATGAGAACACCATTGTGCCCTCAGATTTGAATCTCAGAATGTCACCTACCACGGACTGCCTCTCCTCTAAAATAATGAGATGTGAACCGTTGGCTTAAGGCTGTTCTTGACACAGAATATTATTACATTACTGAAAGTTCTCTAGAGTAATCTTCAATCTCTTTCTGTGGGCTTCTCCTCAGCAAGATTTTATTTTTATTCCCCACCTAAGACTTGCTGTCACCTTTGCTATTTCTTGCTAAAATATGAAATACATTGGAAAGAACCATTTTCTCTCTCTCTCTCTGCCCCCCTCCCTACCCCCCTGATTAATGAAAACTCAAGCTTGAAATCCATTTGAAGATTAAGGGCACTGTCTCCTCCATGGAGTTACAGCAAATTGAATGTTATTTATAATTTATAGGAATACTGAGTAGGAGGAGCACTTCAGCTTTCTTCCATTAATCTAATGAATGTAATTATCCCCTAAATCTGATGTATATAGGTCTTTCTATGGAGGAGAAATAGCTTCTCTATAGATTTTTCAAAAGAACATTATCACTAAAACACATTAAACTTCTGTGAATGTACTGTGTTTTGTGGTGGACCGAACACCAGTGGAATAATATAACACTTCCAGGTTCTAGGTTGTTGCAAAATGCTGTGTGTGTGTGTGTGTGTGTGTGTGTGTGTGTGTAAAATCAATATAGGATAGGGCAAAACGTAGATCTTATAATTCTAGAACCTCAAATGAAGCTGAATGTTGGCAGGGCAGAAAGATTAAAGTTCTTCATACTGTGCATAGTGAAATTATGTTCAGTCCCACAAGAGACAGCCATGGCCACTAATTTAGATGGCTTTAGAAGACAATTAGGGGGAACAAATGTGGAGGATAACACTATCAGTGGCTCCTAGCCATGATGGCTGTGTATTAGCTCTAGAATCAGAGGCAGCATTCCTCTAAATACCAGTTCTTTGTGCACACAGCAGGAGCGAGTAGTGGTGTTGCGTTCATGTTCTGCCTGAGGGCTTCCCAAAGGACATCTGGTTGGCCACTATGAGAACAGGATGCTGGACCAGATGGGCCTTTCACCTGATCCAGCAAGGTTCCTCTTCCGTTATTAGGATCTACTAGGAAATCTCTGAGTGATCTGCAGTAGACTGGCAAATGTTTCTGGCTTTCAACTATCTAACGATGGCAGCAGCAACAAAGCTCTGCCTCCCCTCAATGACAGGATGCTGAAAAATAAGGCAGGGTGGTGTGGTGGAATGGCCCCAGGTGTGGATTTTTGTGTACAAACACTTGTAACCTTGATTCTCATGTTCTCATAATTTATTCTATCATTATTGTCATTTTGCATTTCTTTGTACAGAAAGTATTCACCTGATGTGTAAAGATCTTTCTCAATTCTAATTAATTCAAAAGGGTTCTGGAAGCTTCCCTGTGTGAAAGAAACAAGCAGAAGGTTCATGATGTTTGGGTTACTCCTTCAGAGAAGCTGAGTAAGCTGGTTTGAACTGGTTCTGTTATCTCTTCTGTTCAAGGTCATGCTGACTATAAGAAGAGACCAGAAGGAGCGTGGATTTTGTATTCTCTTTCTATCTCTCTTCCTTTTGGTGTGGTGTTCTGTATATAGTGTTAAGGTTTAGACTTATTATAAGTTATTGTTAGTTTGAGTTAAATCTGCTGCAACTGGATTTCTTATGGACAGTGCCAATCCTGAATGGATTTGTGACCCTTATGCTCATTTGCCTTCAGTAGCAGCTGAATGAAATATTAATTGCCTCTGGTTTATTTTGCGGGAATCCTGCAACGTGTTTAAGTTTTTACTCTGCTAAGTATATGCCCGGAGTTCTGGATCAATACTGAGTAGAATTTTCATGACAAAGATATGGTAACTTTTTAAAAAAGTAACTTTTTAAAAAGAGCCAGTGTGGTGTAGTGGTTAAGAGTGGTAGTCTTGTAATCTGGTGAACCGGGTTCGCTTCCCCGCTCCTCCAGATGCAGCTGCTGGGTGACCTTGAGCCAGTCACACTTCTCTGAAGTCTCTCAGCCTCACTCACCTCACAGAGTGTTTGCTGTGGGGGAGGAAGGGAAAGGAGAATGTTAGCTGCTTTCAGACTCCTTCGGGTAGTGATAAAGCGGGATATCAAATCCAAAAAATAAAATATAAAATAAAATAAAATAATAAAATAAAAATGTAGCCCCCAGGCATGTTTGAATTAAACTTGGGTCTCAGGTCTGAAAATACGGAAGACTCCTGGGCTAGCACATGTAAAGAGTAGATGCCGCAAGAAAAACAATAACCTGCAGTTGTTAGCAAGGAAAAGATGGTGGAGGTGGGGAAGAGCTGCTCCAATTAGGGGGGAAAAAAATTAAACCGAATCTTGTGGGAGAGAGGCCTGTTTGTTGGCACAGGGAACACATACACTTGGAGACAATTAAAGGCAAGTGGATGGAGCACTTTTAAAAAGCAGAGACTTTCGTTCAAGGGGAGGGAGGCCAGTGACTCATATTCCATGTTAGGTGTGAAGATGTCTTAAGGCCAATATTTCCAGAGAGTTAAGTGGATTTCATTTCCGGGACAACCTGCTTTGCATTCCCTACCCCGAAAGAAAGTTCCAATTAGCCCAGATAATAGTAAAAGTAAACTGCTTTAGTTCGGGGAAGAGAAATTGGCAGTTAAAACATAATAGCAGGCTTGTAAACACGCTTGTTATTCTTAGCGCTTGATAAATCACCCCTTTTTGGCTCCTGCAGACACGCGGGAGCGCTTACCTCTTCAAACGACTCCGGCAGATCAATTCAAAATTAGTTACATATAGTTAAGCCACCTTTTTATCTTCCTGATAGGTAGCGATTCATTTATTATGCTTTTATTTCTCAGCTTTTATGGGGAAAGGGGAAAGGCAGCGGAAAGGAACAGGGCCGAATGCGCAACCCGGACACCACCACTGCCTTTGGCTGGTGGGAATGGCCTTGTTCTCTTCATGTGCCTTTAACAGCAGTTTGAGACGCAGAAATCTGCAGGTGGAGGTGTGCTTGATGTGGGCATGAGCGTGAACTAATATTCGGGGGGGGGGTCAAATCCAGAGGCACAGGGATCATTTAAAATAAAGATGGCAACCTGGTATTGCTTTCTAAGGAGTAGGGCTCTCTCTTCTGTACTGGAGAGCATTGCTTGGCAGGTCCACAGGGCACTGGAGAGCCAGTGTGGTAGACTCGTAATCTGGTGAACTGGGTTCGCTTCCCCGCTCCTCCACATGCAGCTGCTGGGTGACCTTGGGCTAGTCACATTTCTCTGAAGTCTCTCAGCCCACTCACCTCACAGAGTGTTTGTTGTGGGGGAGGAAGGGAAAGGAGAATGTTAGCTGCTTTGAGACTCCTTCGGGTAGTGATAAAGTGGGATATCAAATCCAAACTCCTCCTCCTCCTCTTTTTCTTTTTCTTGATGCAGTGCCTTTCCTCACTGAAACATACAGTTGTGGCCAAATCTTTGACCACATGGCCATCAAGTGCCCCTTACCACTTGCTCAGGAAATGATGACCAGACATACGATGTTTCTTCTCCTTCCTCTATCTAGTTGTATCTCTCATTTCCACCCAAAATGACAATGGTACAAAACTTCCATAAAAATTATTGTTGTTGGGGACTGACCTTAAATTTTCAGCGAAAGGCAGCCTCTGATGGCCTTCCATGGGTCACCAGATCATTTGTGGACATAGTTCAGGTGTAACTGGAGCTGAGCCAACATTTATCAGAAGACATTTCCTGAGAACATTCCTGAGATTTTTCTTTTTTCTCCCACACCAAGAACAAGAAGGTACTTGATAGAATTTTCTCCAAATATTCCGCACCATGTTCCCCTCCCCCAATCTGGTTAATTGACCCAGAATGATACTAGATCTGGGACATTGTAAAGAATGCAAAATTATGGCCAGGACAGTAACACAGCTGCTGCTGCTGCTGCTGCTGCTTGCACCAGGAGAAAAACCTAAAAACCGCAGGAAGAACAGGAAAAAGTTGTGCACCACCCCCCTGGGGAATATTTCATTTCCCAGGAGAAATATGGTGAAATTGTCCCTAGATTCTCTGCTCACAAATTTAGTGGGGAATTTCAAGACACTATTTTGCAAACAGCTTTAGGTATACCCACTGAGAATGCTATGTTGCCTTTCAAGTGCTTTCACATGTATTCAGTTCTACAAACTCCTTCCACGCACTGCAGACTTCTTAGGCCTCTGTTATCAGGTGTTATCATCTAAGGAGCTGCTGTATCAAATATTGTCCCCATTGTCTCCTATTCACCAATATACTATATCCCTGCTTTATTGTGAGTAATTTTCTGAAGAATAATGACACTTTGGGTCCTATATGTTCTTGTCTTTTATATTCCACAGTAATGTTTCAGGCTCATAGATATAATAGGGCACTAAATTTCCTGGCAACAACTTTGTTATATGTGCTATTTGCTGACAGGTCATTTCTGCAACAGTATTATGTTGGTGTAAAAATAGTCACTGCTACATAAAATGAAGAACCCTGCCGATCAGTATTATATGATTTGTCCTAGATTCATATGTTGGCTGTGCTTATATATAATAGTTTTCTTCATTAGAAGTTTCCTATAATCATCCCTTTTTTATTTCTTGATTCTTTACAGCGAGGGTGGGAATGAACAGGAACCTGTCAGTGGGGTGGATTCTGACCTCCTTTATCCCATGGGCGATTTTGGCAGTGGGCAGTATCATACCCTAAACGTGCTACAGAGGAAAATAGGGAGGTGCGTCTTTTGGGGCCATGCTCCCACATGACTCACATGACTCGCAGAGTTGGAAGAGCTCCTAAGTTGTGTAGTTCTTTTTTCCTTGATATCTGACGGGAGAGCCTTCCACAGGGAGGATGCCACTGGCAAGAAGGCCCTCTGCCTGGTTCCATGTAACTCCACTTCTTGCAGTGAGGGAACCAGTTTCTTCTTCTTCTTCTTCTTCTTCTTCTTCTTCTTCTTCTTCTTCTTCTTCTTCTTCTTCTTCGGTGATCACTCACAGCTGAGTAAGATTGTCTTCCGTAAACACGGTTTAAAAAATGAGTCCGTAAATAACTGTGGAGGCCAATTCTGGATCCACACATCCTTCCACAGTGGGGACACAAGTTTCCGGGCGGGAATTGATCATGGTGAGGGTTTGCCAAGCGTGCCTTCCTCTTAGCGCGTTTTTGGAAGAAGCCTGTGCATGAATTTGTTTTATGTGTGTAGACCAGTGCACGCTGACCAACACACAGTCTTCGCAGTAAGGCTCTATACTGGTGGCATGAGTAATCGTGACGACTGGTAGATGCTCATCTGCTGCAGCCTTCATCCGCCTTCACAGCTGTTGTAACATACTGCTTGTTATCTTCCACCTGTTCTGCCATTGAGGACTTTTTGGATCGTTCTTTGGCTAGCTCCTCCCCTTTGACCTTACCACCTTGGGTGACCCTGCTGGGAGTACGACATTCCCGAAGGCTTCGCTCATGAGGGTCATAAGAACATGCAAGCCCACTCACCACGACAAGGTGATGATCTAGCGAGTGAGGAGGGAACCAGCAGAAGACCCTCGGAGGTAGACCTCAGTGTCTGGGCTGAACGATAGGGGTGGAGACGCTCACTCTTAACACTCCATCCCACTCTTTTAATATTCTGTCACCCTTTGGAGTGACTGAGAACTGAAGCCAGAATGGTGCTGTCTACATCAAGGGGTGAGGCTATGCAAATAAGCTCAAACTTCATTCTTAATGGTTGGGGTCAGCAGGGGTTCACCAGGTGGTGTTCCTGAGTGAATTCTTCTTTTTTCTCTTATACACATGCAAGGCTCCCATTCTTTCCAACAGGGAAAAGTAAACAGCTGCAACTTCTGTGCAATTTACAAGCTGTGCACATTCTCTCACTCATCATAATGTGCTAGTCATACGTGAAATAGCAAAACCCAGAAATTTTAGAAATGTAGCGCTAAAGCAGAGAGAGGCATCCCTTAGAATGTAGTAATGTTGTAATCCCAATCACTTCCTTGCTGCCGGACACATGAATTGCATAAATTAAGCATTCTGCAAATGTTTATTTTTGAACACATTTACACAGTGTTATGGAAAGGGCATTCTGCTACTCCAACTAATTAATAGTATCTCTTTTCAGCTAAATCATTTTGAATTTTGTAACATCTGTAAACAAAGAAAAGATTATGTTAGGTTGGCTTCAGTTAATAACTTGCGACAATTTCCGAAACGATTACAGTGAGCCCTTTGTCTTGTTACATTTAAGTTTCAGGCATTGCTATGTTTACACATGGCATGCTTGTTTTAAACAACTGTCAGTCCCACATTTATTCACCTGTTTTCAAGGTGAGAGAGGAAAGGAAAGGAAAAGAAAAGAAAAGAAAAGGTGAGAGAGGAAAGGAAAGCTTACTGGAATAAACACAAATTTATCATTTATTCGGGAGACAATAAGCAAACAACATCTGGTTCAGAAGTACATGATTATACTGAAAATAAACAATTTTCCCTCTGATTATAAAAACGGCTGGTGATATCATTAGGCCAACTAGGCATCCTGTTAGGGCACAGAGCAGTGAAGTAATTCATACATTAGAATGGCCTTTTATGCATATATGAAATAGAAAGACCATAGAGTTGATTGGTGGTATATATATATATATATATATATATATATATATATATATGGTGTTATAAAGCAGAATTTTTAAAGCAAACTCAGCTGAATACTACTCATTTATTCTGGACTGCACACCTGATGTTAGTTGTATTGAACAAACGACAGTGATTGTACGTTATGCTGATGTAATGAAACCATCAGATAATGAGATGGTCTGAGCCTGAGGTTATTATAAGAGAACATTCCTTGGGATTTGTTCCAGTAAAGGAGACTTTCAGGTGCCTTTATGACACAAGCTCTTCTTGGACAGCTTGAGCAAATGGGATTACCAG
This sequence comes from Podarcis melisellensis, assembly GCF_964234715.1. Taxonomy (NCBI): domain Eukaryota; kingdom Metazoa; phylum Chordata; class Lepidosauria; order Squamata; family Lacertidae; genus Podarcis; species Podarcis melisellensis. Next base: position 28,377,573 of record NC_138531.1, read on the forward strand.
TTGAGAATCTATGTGGTCAAGGTTATGATAATGGGAGTAGAATGAAAGGCAAAGAAAGTGGTGTATGACAGAGTCCTAGACGTAAACCCACGTGCCTTTTCTGTGCCCTTCAATGCACACTCTTTAAATTTGGTAATCAATGATGCCACTAAGTGTTCTAGAAGCAACTAGTTTCTTCAGTTTGGTTCAACAGATCTGTAACTATTTCTCTGCATTGACTTAGTGTGGGCAAACTGTATCAAACTGTAGGTATAATTGTTAAGCCATTGAGTGAAACAAGATGGCAGGGTCAGATTGATGCTTTGAAACCACTGAGATATCATCTTGGTAGTATATATGATGCTAGTCACAGCCCTAACCTTAATACCTGACTCCTGCCCCATCTCTGTAAGTGGCAATGTGGTACCACCCCACCTCACAGACTGCTTATGGACTGTTGCATTTCCCAAGGAGTCTTTGGTGATGGTTTTTGTCCAAAGCTTTTTGAAAGTCTACGTACACAGTGTCTACAAGATCACACCTATCAATATACTTACTGCATGCTCAAAGAGAGCTGAAAGGTTTGTGTAATAGGTTCTACAATTAACACTATTAACTGGTCTCATAAAACAGCAACTGCTGTTGATATCAGTTGATAGGAAATATTCTCAATTTCAGAGCATAATAATGAGGACTGGACAAGCTATATGTCTAAATACTCTCATGTGGAGTAATTAACAACAGTTTTAATTAAATAAATGCAGTATACCATGTCTTACCCATTCTGGAGCTATACAGCAGCTGCTGGTACTTGGGACAATCTTTTTTCTTCAGGACTGTAGGTAAAATTATCTTACAGATTCATTGTTCTTCCATTTTACTCCATAGGAGCTCAGCAAAGCAACTGTTCCAGCCAGAACTCAGCCAGTTTCAATGTCTAGTCTGAATCTGAATCAAGAGCCCATTTATTGGCACATTATACTCCAACCTATTTATTACCGTAATTTTTGCTCTATAAGATGCACCAGACCACAAGACGCACCTAGTTTTTGGAGGAGGAAAACAAGAAAAAAATATTCTGAATCTCAGAAGCCAGAACAGCAAGAGGGATCGCTGCGCAGTGAAAGCAGCAATCCCTCTTGCTGTTCTGGCTTCTGGGATAGCTGCGCAGCCTACATTGGCTCCATAAGATGCACAAACATTTCCCCTTACTTTTTAGGAGGGAAAAAGTGAGTCTTATAGAGCAAAAAATATGGTAATTATCTTCCTCCAAATTGTTCTCAATAGCTCACCTTACAAACAACTCCACTTCAAATTAAGATATGGAGAAACTGAGTGAGGTGCTCTTGTTTTTTTTTTTGATGAGTTAAATTAATTCAATTGTATCTGTTTTTGCTTCCTATTTCTCAATCTGCACAGTCAATGTGTCTGTCATAGTCTCTCAGCCGTCTTGTTATTATTTGGTCAGTCTCTCCTGCACAGCCTTCCGCTGCTATTGCTACACATTTTTAATTAGTTCCACCACAGCCATCAGCTTTGTGATTAGCTTTGCATCTTGGAACACCTGGTGTGACTTCAGAAATTACTTGCCATCTGGCCTAATATTGGATAATTATAACAACATAATGGCAGGATTTTTTTTTAATGCTATTTGCTGAGATACTTGATAATTTCTCCACATTCAATGTGCTATGTCATTTGGCTGCATTTAAATCCAAACATCCTCAGCATTTTAACTCATAATGTCCTTTCTGGGGGTTTTCCCAGTGGAACATCACTTCGAACTTTACTTGATTTTAATTGTCACAGCTCTTTGTCTAACGGACTTTGTCAACTGCTTCTTGAAATTCACCGGGATGATACTTATTCAAGAACTTCCATTGCATATGAATAAATGAAGTGGGAAATGGGCCTTGTCTGGCAAGCAAATGCTGAGACTACTGCAGGGGGCCATTTCTGAAGTGTACACATAAACGGAAGGTCTCTAAATGGGCCATCAGTGTATCCTTCCTTTCCCATACAATGTGGGAAGGGTGAAAGTCGCTGGCAGATGATATTTGGCACAGAGCTATAAATAAGTCAATATCTTGTGAAAATCAGTGGGTCGGGTAATGGGCTTCATGCAGTGTGGCTCATTGTATGATTAGCTCTCTTTATGGTGTTCAGCTTTTTCTTCAAGGTAATATATCTAAGGAACAAGTCCCTCACATACAGACATTTCCCTTAGTGCCATTTTTGCTGGTAATGAAAGCAATGTGTTACTTAAGACAGTGTGTGTGTGTACGTATATGAAATGTTGTGGCCTCTTGAAAAATGTGATCTAATTCTTTCTTAGTATTAACATTTTGGAATACAGTGGTACCTTGGGTTACATACGCTTCAGGTTACAGACGCTTCAGGTTACAGATTCCACTAACCCAGAAAAAGTACCTCGGGTTAAGATTGCTTCAGGATGAGAACAGAAATTGTGCTCCGACGGCACAGTGGTAGCAGGAGGCCCCATTAGCTAAAGTGGTGCTTCAGGTTAAGAACAGTTTCAGGTTAAGAATGGACCTCTGGAATGAATTAAGTTCTTAACCTGAGGTACCACTGTACTGCGTTCTCCATTAAGGCAGATTGAGGATGTATGACCCATAATGTCCCTCCCCCTCTTACACTTTTTAAAGTAACGCTTTTAAAGTAAGTAAATTCTATTTCAGAGAATTTGATGGTTTTTGCACACATTTATAGCTCACAAGGTATTCTTTTTCAGTAATGGCAAGAATATCCTGCTGTAGCTCTTTGTGCCATCATATCTGAAGATTCTCCCTCTCTTTCTCTTTCCATCCCCTCCCTCCGCCCCCAAACCTAGGGACTTCAGCATTAATTGTACGTACAAATCTTCACAGAATCAGGCAGGAAATATTACAGAAGAACTGAAACTCTTTTCCAAAAGATGAGTGTAAGACTATAAATAGGAACCTCTTAGGGTAAGCTTTTTTTTTTGGGGGGGGGGTGTTTGATGGTAGTAAATCTGCACAACGCAGCTTCAAAAAGCTTATTAAATCAGCCAGTCTACTATTTCATTTCATTTCTTCATGCAAAATTCATAACATACTCATTGTAACATAACGATATCAAAGTCACTGGTATACTTGTGGCAGACGTATGAAACTAATATGATGAGAGTGAAGATAGCTGCTCAGACTTACATTTAATGGGATTATGAAATATACTAATGAATACAGAACAACCTGGAAAATATCATTATGTGTTCAAAGCTGGGACTGTTTGAATTACTTTTGAGTCAAAAATAATAGTATGCTATTGATCATTTTCCTCCCCCCCCCCTTTTCTGCACTACTTTGCTTTGTTCTGTACCAGGAATTTTAGATGATACCAAATCTAATTATCTTTTCAAGGCCAGAGTTTGATTGAAAAATGTTGTGAGCAACCAGAGAGGTAACAGTATAGAAATAGTTTTTATCAGATTTTTTAATGCCACACCTAGCACCTTTTTACTTTTTGCCTAGTGGATTGTTTTGATGGACAATCGGCGTAAATATATTTCAAAAAAACACACACATAAATGCATGTGTTTTTAATTTCCTTTTCTAGATTAGCTAGTCATTCTTGGGATTCCTTTGTATTGTTTTACAGGAATTTATGTTTTATTGCATTTACATATATTGCAGTTTATGTGAGTGGGTGGTATATATAGAGACTTTTAGAAAACAAACAAACAAAATGGTAATCTTTTGTTGACCCTCTTGGGAACTGCAGATAATTTTTTTCAGAAACTATGTGATGATTTTGTTCTTTTTTTCTCAGGCAGCTTTCTCTAATGTAATGCAATTTTGAATGCTACCTTCAATAATGTATATGTCTGGTGCATTTAATATACATTGAACACACACTTTCCTCTAATAACGTCATTTCCCCTTTGGGAAAGGAATTTTTGCTAGTCTCTCTAGGAATTTTTTGCGAAGCCACTGATAGGCCCTTGGGACTCCTTCTGAATACCAGTTGCAGGGGAACAATAGCGAGAAAGAGAATCCCATAGGTGCCTCTGGGTTTTCCATAAGTATGTGGCTCCATCATAGGCATTTGGCTGGTGTCTGTGGGAAAGAGGATACTGGACTAGATAAGGCTCTTCTTACATTTTTACCTTTTCTCAGCCTTCGGCCATCCCATCTGTGGGGTGTTGTTCCCAACCAAACTGACAACTTTCTTTCCCTCACAGAAGCTGGACTGAAAAGCGTCTCCCTCGCCCTCCCAAGAAGCTAAACGTTCTCACCAGTCATCACATTCTGGGTCATCGCACCAATCAGTTGACAACACAACAGAGATCACAAATTTCGGTTGTTCTTTGTTGGTGGCGTTCACCCTAATGACCATCACTTGATAGACTACAACATGCTTCCTGAATGAACTATCTTAGCTGCAGCTGGCTGGTGCGAAATGGCTGAACAATCGTTCCTTTGTCAGGTTGACAGGGTCACTTGAGCAGCTGCTATTCCATAAGAACACACGTCTTGCTATATTTGGGCCCCAAGCAAAATACTTCTCTCATAGCGGCCTAAAGGGCTGTAGATGAAGTGTTTGTAACCGTTATAAAAACATAATTATATCACAACTCTTTGGGCAAGGAACAGACATGTAAGTCAGGATTGCCATACCTGAGAAGGTCACCTAGAGCGGCTTTATGTGGCTTTTAATATTTACAGCATGTATTTAATATAATGACACCTTGTTAACTTTTCCTGCCTTGCTTGGCAAGTATGTTATAGTGGAAATCTTGGCTGGGACCCAACAAACTTCTTAAGCTCATGCATGGAGCTTGCACAGGCCCTTAGGATCCCTTTTCTTCCTCTTGGAACTGTTGATTCCCAGCTTAGATCACAAACTACCTTTGAACATCAGTTCCTGAAGTAGTTTTCTATGCAACACAGAAAGGGCGGCAGGGAAGGAAGGGGGTTTGGCAAAAAGCAGACAGCCTTGAAGCTCTCCTGGGATTATGATGGAACCAGTTCTATTAGATGTTGCTTCTTCTTCTTGTTGTTGTTATTTAATTTATATACCACTAATATTCCAAAACGGGACGCGGGTGACGCTGTGGGTTAAACCACAGAGCCTAGGACTTGCAGATCAGAAGGTTGGCAGTTTGAATCCCCGCAACGGGGTGAGCTCCCGTTGCTTGGTCCCTGCTCCTGCCAACCTAGCAGTTTGAAAGCATGTCAAAGTGCAAGTAGATAAATAGGTACCGCTCCGGCAGGAAGGTAAATGGTCAGGGGTCCCTTTACCTTTACCTAATATTCTAAAATGGCTTCTAAGCAGTTTGCAAGTACAGAGGACCAGCCCATCTATGGCCATTAACCACGGTCAACAGCTAAGCTTTGTTGTTAAATTTAATTTCTCTTATCCTGCAGTTTTATATGAGAGTGTGCTATTGACTGATAGGAATGCAGGAAGCTGCCTTAGATATAAGTCAGAATATTGGTCCATCTAACTTAGTGCTGTCTACACTAAGTATAATCATAGAATCATAGAGTTGGAAGAGACCCAAAGAATCATCTAGCCTAAGCTATCCCATATAGAAACTGAACCTGCATCATTGGCATTTTCAGCACTATGCTCTAACCAACTGAACTAAGTCAGAACTGAGCTAAGTCAAAATTCACAGTTCTCTGATTTTTTTCTAGCCGAATAACATTTACAAAATGCATATATTAGAGAAAATGAGATATGAAAAGGGATATGTAAAAATGTGTATATTAGGCAAAAATCGCACACACAAGCGTGTATATTAGGAAAAGCTCGCGCTGAAATGGTGGTGAATTTTCACTTTTAAAATAAAATTCAAACTACTGTGGAGAAATGTACTTGAAATTGGAAAGACGAGAAACCCAACTTGACAGATTCACCATATCTCCCTGTTTGTGAGATTCCAAAAGGGATCTGGCTGTCCACTGTTGGAAACAGAATGCTGGGGTGGAAACAGAATAGTATGTCATAATGACAACTGGCTTTGTTTTAAAAATGAAGGTGTCCTTTTTCAGCGTGCTTCTCTCCCTCCCTCCCTCTCCAACTTCTTAGTAGTATTTCTAAGACTCTTTCCAGAAATTGACTGGCAACAATCCACCACAGAACCAGGTGTGCCACAGCACTTTGAAAACAAATGGGCTCAAGCACACCTCTAACTCTGATTTGGATTGTGGCCATAACCTCTTTGAACGATATTTCATGTTGCAATATTCATGCCTTAATTTCCTGACATTCTATGGCTTTTACTCTTTGTCATCTGGACCAATTAGCTGTTCATTACTGCCCAACTCTTTAAACAGCTAATGGATATGCTTAGCCTATTTAAGTCCAAGTTAATGAAAAGCTCGGTTATTCAACAGCCTCTCTGGGTGCTGGTTTCTCATTCTAGCACGATTAAAATAAAAGGCACACATAATTTTAAGTTAAACTTTAGGTATTGCTGAATTATTTCTGATACTCTCAAGCAGGTTTCAAAATCTGCACCAGGCACCCAAGCCCTTTGCATGCCTCTAATTCACAGGATCAGCGAAACTGCTTAGAGCTGCATTTTCCGCAAATTTAAAATTGACCAGCATAATTTCCAGCATCTAGTTTAACATATATTCCCCTTCCCTGGCCTGCCAACAGTGGCACCTCGGGTTACATACGCTTCAGGTTACATATGCTTCAGGTTACATATGCTTCAGGTTACAGACTCCGCTAACCCAGAAATAGTACCTTGGGTTAAGAACTTTGCTTCAGGATGAGAACAAAAATCGTGCTCCGGTGGTGCAGCAGCAGCGGGAGGCCCCATTAGCTAAAGTGGTGCTTCAGGTTAAGAACAGTTTCAGGTTAAGAACAGACCTCCGGAACGAATTAAGTACTTAACCCGAGGTACCACTGTATATGAATGGCACAACTGACTGACACCCAGCCTCCCCATTCCGGCCCACACACAACTTGCCCTCTGCTGGCTCAATGGCATATCTGAAAATTTAAGGAACTGTCAGTGTCACCACAAAATACCCATTGTACAGGAGAAAAACTGCTGATACTCAGGCTCCAACTCAAAAATAGACAAAGGATATACCCCCGCAAAGCAAATAAAACAGAGACAAAGCAGGAACCCCCCCCCCAAAAAAAAGAACGCAGGTGACAACCAGCATAACAAAACAAAACAAAACAAAACAAAACAGTGCCAAAATAACTAAGCAACTGGGAAAGGGTATTAATGATTTGTGTATGTCTGGAAGCAGCCTGGTGCTCCCAGGCTCCATGTATAATATATAATGTATAATATATAATTTCTATTAAGTTTTTCTATTTTACATTTTAGAATATTCATTTGAGCAACCATAAAATATCAATGACTTCCCTTCTTCTCCTTCCATGGTTCAATTTGCATGCCATGGGTCCTTGCATATTTTACATGAACTAAGCCATTCAGTATCCCATTTTTACATCCATCAAAACTTATTTACACTGTTGAATTTTTTCTTAATGCTGCCAGTTTTTTTTAAATGTACACAATTTCCCCCCATATATTCATTAAACATTTTCCACTCTCCTTTAAACATATATTCTTCTTGTTCTCTTATTATTGGAGATTCCAGGTTTAAAGCTTCTTGCTCACGACCTTGCATTATTCCCTCAAACATGGTTGCAAGATTGAGCATGCAAATAATATGGGGCATCTGGGTAGGGCATGGCACCAGTATTCAGCAGGGTAATTGTGCTTTAGAACAAACAACACCACATTAAAAGCAAGATATGTCTTGCTTTAGTAAGTTGGGGCCTAGTCTTAGATCAGTGTGTGTTTAGTGGAAAATGTGAAGATCCCCCTGTTCTGTCTGATGCGAGAAGTTTGGAAGTCGGAGGTAAGGGCCAGTTTTTATTAAACTGAAGGAGACACCATATTTTACTGTGATCTCTTGTTATAGATTGTGCGGAGTAACCGTTCAAGTCCAAAGAAGTACTCACCACCACAGCTCTTGTATTACAAATTGCATTTGCACACGTGACACAGGCACGACCCTCGTGAAAACGTTGCACTTGTCTCTTTGTGACTTGTGCGATACACATTTGCCATTTGTCAGTTCCCTAGTTTTAAGCCAGCTCTAATCGCTTGTATCGCTTGCATTTTGCTTATAGTGGTCCATGTGAACTTCTGAAACTTCTCACTCAACTTTTGGGCAGATCCAGACCTACTCATGCTTACAATAAACTCATTAAAATCAGTGGAACTCAAGTAAGTCCCTCATGTCCTCATGACTAACAACAAGTCTATTGATTTCTATGAAGCAGGATGGATAACCCCTTTTGAATTTCACAATTTAAAATGTGATTTTAAAGGGATATTTAACCAAATTTGTCGTGTGTGTGTGTGTTTTAATCTGAGTGCAAAACAGTCATGATTGTTGAATTGTACCCAAAGAAATAGACTTCTGTGCATGGTGAATTTTTGTTGTTGCAGAAGGAACCTTTTCCCTCCCTCCAGCTGACTGTTTTACACATTGCTCCCCCTACAAAAATAAACATCACTAGTAAAACCCTAAGTTTTAGAAAGCAGCTGCTGTAAAGAAAGGGGTAAAGGTTCACTGCGTTTGCAGAAACGTATAGACACCTTAGCAGATCTCAGCAAAAATATTCAGTGCTGCTCCTATATTGCAGTTACTGTATCTGTGATATTTCAAAGGAATAGATATGATTAATTCATAAAACATGGGCTTCATAAGTAGACATTTCATAAGAGTTCTTATCCAAAGTTATACTGTGCTGTGCTTTTAGTGAAAATGCAGCCATTACTTTTAAGTCTGCTTATGAAACATTTATGATGCATATTTATATGGCTAGATTGCAGAAAAATTCCACAGCTTGAGAAATAAATAATACCTCCCTCGTCATTTAATTCCCAAGTATCACAGTTCTTTCAGAATCCAATCAGAAAAAAATGTAACTTCATTTGGGCGTAGAGATTTATGTACTTATCATACTAGCGCTCTCTCTTCCATCCATAAAGAAAATTTAACAAATTCAGCAGAAATTGTAGTGATGTAAATGAATGGTGGCAGGTCACAGTTTCAAAATTATGCTTCTGCAGTCCTGTTAGCCTACAGCCATTCAACAGCCACATAGGCAGTTTGAACAAGACACGCTACATTTAGGATCTGGGAGACAACCAGAATTCATCCAATATTATCTGCAAAGTTAACACTTCTAGTCTTATATTTAACATGGAGAGACAGTATCCTTTTGGAACACAGAACTGTAGAGTTGGAAGGGACCGTGAGAGCAATCTAGTCCAACCCCCTGCAATGCAGGAATCTTTTTGCCCAACGTGGGGCACAAACCCACAACCCTGAGATGAAGACCCTCATTTTCTACTGACTGAGCTAACTCGTTGTTACTTCATTAGAGGACGCTGACCCTTCATTGGCACCTTGAAATGAGTTCAAAAGTTGCTGCTAAGAATGCCACATTGCCAGTTTTCAGTTTAAATGTATGCACCTGTAAAGGATGGGGCTTGGGTGGCGCTGTGGTCTAAACCACAGAGCCTAAGGCTTGCCAGTCAGAAGGTTGGCGGTTCGAATCCCCGCAACGGGGTGAGCTCCTGTTGCTCTGTCCCTGCTCCTGCCCACCTAGCAGTTCGAAAGCACGTCAACGTGCAAGTAGATAAATAGGTACCGCTCCGGCGGGAAGGTAAACGGCGTTTCCGTGCGCTGCTCTGGTTCGCCAGAAGCGGCTTAGTCATGCTGGCCACATGACCCGGAAGCTGTACGCCGGCTCCCTTGGCCAGTAAAGCAAGATGAGCACCGCAACCCCAGAGTCGTCCGTGACTAGACCGAACGGTCAGGGGTCCCTTTACCTTTACCTTTTACCTGTAAAGGAATTCGTGCAAAATAGTGGAAAAACTTGGGTCACCTATTTGACTATAAATCAAGTGCGTAGAATAATGGAAGGTTTAGAAGGTCATATGGTCTCACTTCTTCATCCCACAAGGCAGGATCTGTTATCTACCATCCCTCCCACTGATCATCCTATACAATCCAGACTTGGCTGCCTCCCACCCTGACCTCTGCTACCCAGCAACAAAATATATGTAAGCTAAGCCAAATTCCACAGGAAGAGCAACACCTTACCCTCCTAGAGCAGTGAAGGGGAACCTGCAGCCTTCCAGTTGTTGAACTCTACCAGTGATCAGGAATGATGGAAGCTGTAGTCCAGGCACAGGCAAACTCAGCCTCCAGATGCTTTGAGACTACAATTCCTATCATCCCTGTCCACTGGTCCTGTTAGCTAGGGATGATGGGAATTGAAGTCCCAAAACATCTGGAGGGCCAAGTTTGCCTATGCCTGCTGTAGTCTAACAATATCTGGTGGGTCACATGTTCTCCATCCCTGTCCTAGATGGATCTGGAGAAAGATTTTGGCCCAGCCCCAAACAGAGCAGTTGTGCCCTTGAGCAATTCTAGACACTTGAGCAATTCTAGACTCAACACCCCCACTCCCACCCCCCTACATTTGCATCATGCTGGCTGCTTTGGGGCAGCACTCTAAGAGCACTTTATTAACACTCGGATCTATCCTTCCCCATCTACAAAATGATTCATTACTTCTTTAGCCCAATCAGTAGCATAGCATGGGTTACCTGCGCCCAGGGTTGCACCAAGGGGGGCATGGGAAGGAGGAACATGGACAGAGTATGCAAGCACATTCAACTGCCTAACAGAATACGCTTCACCCAGGAGATCACAGCTGCAGAGATAAGAAAAGAAGAGTCGCTCCATTGCCTGGAGAGGTCATTTCCTGGTTCACACGGAGAAACCGTTTTCAATGGAGCCCAATGATGGAAGCATGCAGCTGTATTGAGGCAGCACTGGGTGTCAACATTTTGCACCCTCTAACAATTTAGCACCCAGGGCCAATGCCCCTGTGTCCTCCACGCTATGCCACTGAGCCCTACATCTTCCAATGAAGCTTGAAGCAGCATACATGCCCTCTGTCATTGCCACACTAACTCTATGGGGCAGGCTAGGCTTAGTAACTGGTCCAAGATCACACAGTGAGCTCCAGGGCTGAACCTGGGTCTCCCCAGACCTAGGCTAACACCCAAACAACTGCACCCACTGAAACCAAGTGCTGCCATTTAAAAACTCTCTACTTAGAAAGTAGAATCACATGACATACAAGCTACGGGACAAAGATAACTGTGACTTTAAAGATGAACGGGAACCCTTTACAAAGTATTTGAAGACACAAAGCGTGTTCTCCTTCATGGAGAGCACGTGTTGCGGTGGGGTCTGCTGAGCCACCCCTCTGTTACCAGGCAGGGTCTCTAAAGATGGCCTGGGGCAGTGATTGGTTCACTGGGTTGCTGGGGTAAAAGTTATGTTGCAATTTTTGTGGGAGGGGTAAAATGTTTAAATAATCTGCACGCAGCCTGGAGCTTTCTCTTTGCTGCATGCAACGGATCACCCGCCCACCCGCCCTTGAGTAAGGGGTTGTTGCATTGACTTTGCTATGCCTGTCATGTGGTCGTCTGCCGTTGGGGCAGGGGCCTGGTAGCAATTTTGTCCATCTGGTTGATTGGCTGGGCCATTTGGTTTTTGCCTACTGCGTAGCAAATCGTCACAATTTGTAAGGTTGTGGTTAGGCATTGGTTATAAATTGGTGGAGGAGGGGTTAGGATAGGCTGGGCCTGCCCCTCCATGGTTGCTGCGGAAAGGGAATTCTGTTAAAGGAATCCTGGGGCTTGCCATCTTTTCGTCCAATCCCTGGAATGGGACTAGGGCCGGCAAGCCTTCGGGGAGCATGCGGATGAGAATTGAGGGTCTGTGACTCAGCTCCATTTCTCCCCGACTTGCTTTCCCCCGCACTGTCTTTCAGTGGTGCCCGGAAGTCACTTCTATCCCCAGGCGGGGGGACAGATAGTCTTAACCAATGCCTAAACAACCACTCACGGCTTTGTATTTAAATAAAGCTGTGGCCAAAATTATGCCAAAAACCTTAAACAAAAATTAAGTGTGCGTTGTGAGTTATTTGGGGGGGGGTGGCTTGGGGACCTCGACATGCAACAAAGCGAACTGGACTCCTTGGCTGGTTTTGAATAAACATTCACAAACTTTTTATTGATAATAATCAGCTAAATGGAGGATTTATACAACTGTGTAACATGCAGAAAACAGCATTTTTAGAGAAATCAAAGACTGGAACTGAGGGAAGTCGGGGGGTGGGTGGGTTCTGTGGGGGAGGGAGGAAAAATGGGGGAAAAATAAGGATGATATGTTTCTGGATAATATGTTTTGTTTTAATTTTGAATAAAAAGTTATTTAAAAAAAGAAAGTAGAATCATGGAATCTAAATTTCAGTATACAACTTATTTAATGCTGCCTAACACCAATGTCTTTTCTCATACTCACTCCTTCAACTTTCCTTGTCCAATGTGCTGCCAATACCACGTAAAGAGCTAATAGGATTCTAATATGATTATCTGAATACACAATATTTTCCCCAAATAACCTGCATTGTTACACTGGCTTATTGGGTTTATAAGTCATTTTGCAAAATTTTACCCAGACATTCAATTAAAAAGACAGAGAAAGCAAATGAATGGCTTTTAAATGAGCCCTATGCCATAATTTTTTCATAAGGTTTATTCGTTTCTTTGAAGTGTAGATGTGTATTAGCTGCCGCAAAATAACAATGCTATAGCTGGTGATGGAAGTTATTGAAAAAGAAGATGGTCACGTTTTTTACCTTATTTGTAGAGAGACATTTACATTCCTACTGTTAGGAGTTATTTTGGGTGCATCATTTTAGAAACAGATCTATGATGTGCTCATTGTAATGCTGCTAAATTGCTCGTCGCCTTTTTGCAAAGGTGACCCACATTTTGGCTTGTTGCAGGGACACATTATCTAGTGGCAGCTTCCTGAGTCTGCGTGCACATTTGAAAAATGCCGAAATCTTACAGAGAAGCTTTACATTATCACTAACGATTTATCATTCAGGCTATGCAACAGATTTGGACAACACTTATATCTGATAACTATTTGATGGCGATAGTGAGATCACTGAGGCATGCATATCCCATCACAATCTCACAGATCAGCCAAGCAGGCCCACACCCGCATGTCTCTACCATTCACTCAGAGAGGCCCTCTCCATGGCTGCTGCACAATTAGAGAAGTTTTTGTGCCGCCACCACAGCTAAAGCAATTTTGCAAGCGATGTAGAGACCTCCTTATTTTGATTGGTTTTCGATGGTGACGTTAGCCCTGTCAACAGCTTAAGAGTGGCCAAGTGCAATCGAAGGGAGGGACCTCCACCCTTCGATATTTGTGCAACAAACAACAACTGTAGTATTTCAAGTGCTTTATATTTATTTATTAGATTTCTGTCCCTCCCAAAGGAGCCCAGCGTGGCAAACACCAAAGTGGTAAAGCGGTACTATTGCAGATAAAAGACAAACAAATTAAAAATGTTATTAACCACTGACAACATTTGAAACCACATGAGAAAACATTTAAAGCTGTCGCGTCACATTCCCTCAAAGTTAATAATTTCAAGGTGATCAGGAACAGCTTCTTTTGGTCATTAAATGCTTGAGAGAAAATGAATGTTTAAAAGCTATTTCTGAAAGTTAATAATGAAGAAGATGGATGCACCTCAGCAAGGAGAGCACAGCACCAAGAAGGTCCAGTCAGGAGTCAGTGCTGACTGGACAGTTCCCAGAAGTGGCACCACCAAAAAGTCTTCTTCTGCCAATGGTAGGGCCTGAGGTGCTTATTATTGAGGTTCTTTAGGTGTTGGTTCCCAAGCTGTTTAGGGCTTTGTATCCTACTACACCTGGACTTGGGTGTGGTAACTTACAGGGTCTCATCAGGGTGATCCATGTATCAACTTAGCTGCCTACAGTTCATCTTCAAGAGAAGCCTTGCAATATAGCACATTACAGTAGTCCAGGCAAGAGGTCACCATAGCATGGGCAACTGAGGCCAGGCTCTCCTGGTCCAAGAAGAGGCATAAGCTAGGCATAAACACTCCAAGCCACAGAACCCATTTGACATATTGGAATCCAGACATGCCTTCAACAAGTGTAACTCATTTTACTTCATTATCAGACAGAGGACTCAGCTATACAGTTGCAAATAAAACATTTTAAGTGTGTTTCAAGTGCAATATACACCAGATGGTGATGGTGAGTCTTATGGAAAATTAAATTTAAAAACACTTTTAAAAAGCATTTTCAGAACACTTTTTTATATGTGCATAGATTCCACCTGAATTATATTAGCCGTGTCATCAAGGGATTAGGTAAAAGTAAAGGGACCCCTGACCATTAGGTCCAGTCGTGACCGATTCTGGGGTTGTGACACTCATCTCGCTTTATGGGCTGGGGGAGCCGGCGTACAGCTTCTGGGTCATGTGGCCAGAATGACTAAGCTGCTTCTGGTGAACCAGAGCAGCGCACGGAAATGCCGTTTACCTTCCCGCCAGAGCGGGAGCTATTTATCTACTTGCAGTTTGACGTGCTTTTGAACTGCTAGGTTGGCAGGAGCAGGGACCGAGCAACGGGAGCTCACCCCGTCGCGGGGATTCAAACTGCCGACCTTCTGATTGGCAAGCCCTAGGCTCTGTGGTTTAACCCACAGCGCCACCCGTGTCTCCATCAAGGGATTAACCAGTGCCAAATATGTCACCATTTGCCAGCAATTGCCACCTTCTGTTTACCAGACAGTCTCAACATACAAGAATAAGCAGACATGAGAACAGCAGAATTGCCAGTTGTTGACCATTTCAGACTCCGCTGCTTTAAAGGAGGTAAGGCATCTGTGTCAGGTGCAATTTTAATTTCCTTTCATTTTCTACAGCAGCGGTAGGGCCTGTGGCCAAGACCACCCCCTTTGGGCACCCTTAGGGTGATTATTGTGATGTCCCTGCAATTAGGGACCTGTGCTTTATTAAGTAGCTGGCTAGGTTGATGCTAGCTTTATTCCAACATCCCTCATTATTTTATTTGTTCCCCTGCAAGCAAAGGAAAAGGGCATGTGTTTATTACTGTGGAAACAACCGGACTGCCAAATTTATGGAAGACATTATGTGAACTATAGCTTAGTATGCACCATTACCTTTTAATGGGCAGGGGAAAAATGCTGGGTGATTTTTGTTTTTGTTTTTTGGTATGATAGCAACTAATGCAAAGGGATAATTTGTGCACCTTTTCTTTAGGGTCTGTGCTGAATAAGACCTAGTTGTGATAAAGAAAATGGGTAGTAAGCAACTAAGTTTTTACTCAGTGCAGACACTTTGAATTTATTAACTTAGTCATCATTATTATTTTCAATAGTTTTGCTATGAGTTGGACTCAGTTGAATACCTCTTGGGTGGTATTCAACACTATTTCCACACAAAGTAGACCCACTGAAATAAATGGCGATGACTAACTTGGGTTCCTTCATTTCAGTGGGTCTGCTCTGAAAAGGACTTTGTTGACTATGTGTTTTTGATGGTTGAACGTACAAAGATTCTTTTTTAAAAAAACAACAACCAAGGGAAAGCTACAAATGGATTCAGGGACTTCAATTACCAAAATCAGGGTGTGGAATTGCCCTCAACTTGTGGAGATTGAGGAGCCAGGAATTAACAATGACACTCAAGGTGTATTATGTGTGGAAGCTGCATCGTGTTCAAATGGCTTTTCTAACAGGGATGGGGAACATTTTTGGGCCAAGGATCACATTACCTTAGTGAAAACATCTGGGTAGGGAGACATTCCACAGTATCAGATCCATACACAACCACACACCTTTCATAGAAATTACAATAGAATTGGAGAGTTGGAAGGGACCCTGAGGATCATGTAGTCCAGCCCCCTGCAATGCTGGAATATGCAGCTGTCCCATACAGGGATCGAACCTGCAACCTTGGAGTTATCAACTCCACACTCTAACCAACTGAGCTATCCGGCCCAGATACAATCACACGAACACATACAACCATACATAAACCTATTGCCCACGGAAACAGGCATAAATTTGATTATTAGCAACTGCACTCTAATTTCACCATCTATTTTCTCCATATACTTGCTTTTCTATTTCACAAAGTTTGCAGAGAAAAAGAAAGCAATTCAGAATCTTGTATCTGTTCCAACTGTGCAGAAAAATACAAATATGGTTATTGCACAGCTGAACTGCAAGCACTGCCCCAAATTTCGACATGTAACTGCATCTTGAAACTGCATGTATGCAACTGCAAAATCCCCAGGCTACTTTTTGCATGTTTGCAATGAGCACAGATACATTGAGACGCTTCCTCCTCTGATCTTCCTGGAGCAGATCTTGCAGAGGAAGGAGCTGCAGTTGAACAGTTTGCACAACATCAAAGCCCTTTTCCATCTCAATTACTCTTCAATGAACAGCGAGCGATTGAGGGAAGACCCAGAGAGTCAGGGGAAATCTGGTTGGAGGCTCCATCTGGCCCATACACTAACATGAATATTATTTAGAGATATTTTTGAATATCACTGTTAGTGGTGGATAGGAAGTAATACATTACATGGATTGCCCCCCTCACCATGAAATGCAATAAATTATCACTTCTATTTATTATGATGATGAATTAGTACTGGTAGTAGTATCGCTGCTACTACCAAATTCTTCTAGGTCCTACATACTTTTAAAAAAACAAAATAGGTTTATATTCTACTAAATACAAAATGAGTGGAATAGCAAGAGAAGGGGGAAATATGAAAAGGCAGGCACTAATTCTTGCATAATCTTACATCATTGTGATAATTATCAGGGGGAACAGCCACTGATGGAGACACTTCTGGGAGAAAGGAGACAAATGGGAAATGATCTCCCGTGAGCCAATGGAACAGGCCTTGTTGTCTCAGCATTCACTGATGCAGATAGGTGAAATAGCTGATGGTGTTGACTGCATACATATATCACAGTAAACCATGGTTTATCATGACACGTACAAACCCAGCTTCCCTTCAGGCTCTCATGCTTCCCCTTCTCTATCCTCCTACACTGCAAGTAGGAAATCAGAAACTTCTGCTTTCATTTCATGTTAACCATAGTTTAGCAGATAGGTAGCCGTGTTGGTCTGCCATAGTCAAAACAAAAAAAATTCCTTCCAGTAGCACCTTAAAGACCAACTAAGTTGGTCTTAGTTAAGTTGGTCTTAGTTTAGCATTCCACCTAAGCCATAAACTGTTGCTAATCCTAACTAAGTTTGTTAAGTTAAATAAGCCAACTTCATCAGAACTCATGGTTTGCAGTAGGCATGTTTCAGACAAACCGTAACTGGCTGGGTTCAGAAAACATGAGAAACTGTAGTTAATGAAAGTTTCTGAATTTGTCCTCACAGCCACATCAGAGGAGAGGGGTGGAGGGAACATGCAAGCCAGGTGAGAGGCTAGACTCATCCCCATAATGGTAAACCATTGTTTACTGTGATGTCTGAATGCAGTGACTGTGTTCTGAAGCATGAGATGCAGGTGTGCAACCCTGAGAAAGGATGTACAGATTGCATACAACAATGGACAAACAAGTTCACTTTGTTGTGCAATAAGCTGCTTGAACAGGAAAGTCATGTGATACAGTAATTCATCCCGGACAGCTTTTAGATATGAGCTTTTAGATATTCAGCTTACCCTGCAACTAATGATTTCAGTAACAAGAACAAGATTCTACCCCCCTCCTGCTAATCTAATGGCCCAACACAAGAGCAGACTTTATGACACCATATTTCAGAGCCTGAGCATGGGTAAAGCCCAAGATCTGGCACAAACATAAACACAGACTATAAATTAGAAACAAATAGGGCACTGTGCATTTCAAGATCCCAGGCTCTTTCTAAATTTACTGGCTGTTTGTTGAGATTTTGAGACTAATGGCGGTATAAAATATTCCAGCCAACTAGTAAAGCAAAGGTTTAGAATGATTGAGAAGTATGGATCTGATGCTCCTGATTAATGGTGGGTAAATTATTGTTAATGCATGCAGTAAATGTCAGGGGCAATAATTTACTGAGCAGTCTCAGAAGCACCATAGACGTTCTGCTCATCTAAAAGTTGAGAAAGGAACAACAGCTAGTGGCAAGCAGGAAAGAATCAGACTTCTGGCTTAAGCTCAAATGGAGCATGGGCAGCTGTGAACACATGCCAACCTATGGCGTGTCCTGGAAAAATGGTCTAGTCGTATAGTATAGTATAGTATAGTATAGTATAGTATAGTATAGTATAGTATAGTATAGTAGTATATACTATAAAGGTAAAGGGACCCCTGACCATTAGATCCAGTCGTGACCAACTCTGGGGTTGTGGCGCTCATCTCACTTTACTGACTGAGGGAGCCGGCGTACAGCTTCCGGGTCATGTGGCCAGCATGACTAAGCCGCTTCTGGCTAACCAGAACAGCGTATGGAAATGCCATTTACCTTCCCACTGGAGCGGTACCTATTTATCTACTTGCACTTTGACGTGCTTTCGAACTGCTAGGTTGGCAGGAGAGTATTTACTATAGAAATCCTATAATTTAGCATTTATCAAGTAAAGTAAGCTTCATTCCTGCATATATTTCCTTGAATTTCAATGGGATTTGAGCATCCTAGCTGTGCAAGATTGGAGTCACAGAACACTTCCATCACTGACATTAAGAGCCAGTGTGGTGTAGTGGTTAAGAGCGGTAGACTCGTAATCTGGGGAACCGGGTTCGCTTCCCCGCTCCTCCACATGCAGCTGCTGGGTGACCTAGGGCCAGTCACACTTCTTTGAAGTCTCTCAGCTCCACTCACCTCACAGAGTGTTTGTTGTGGGGGAGGAAGGGAAAGGAGAATGTTAGCCGCTTTGAGACTCCTGAAGGGGAGTGAAAGGTGGGATATCAAATCCAAACTCCTCCTCTTCCTCCTCCTCCTCCTCCTCCTCCTCCTCCTCTTCTTCTTCTTCTTCTTCTTCTTCTTCTTCTTCTTCTTCTTCTTCTTCTTCTTCTTCTTCTTCTTCTTCTTCCTTTTGTCTCTTCCCATTTTTTTGAAGTCTTTTTTTTTTTAGCCCATTCCGCCTAAATAAGCAGCCTTACTAAATAGTGCAGGAGCTGGACTATGGACAATTTCTCTGCTGTGGCAGTGGAAAATGCAGGGAAACAGAATATTGGCAGTGCCAATATTGGCAGAATATTGGCAGACTGCCTTGGGAAGCGGTAGCCTGTCCTGGACATCAGCTGGGTGGACATCAGTCAGAGATGCTGTAGTTCAGAAGTGCCTAGAAGGGTGGAGCAGAACCACTGCTCTAGCTTCCTGGCAGGTAGGTTGTTAACTGGGAAGGATAGGGGGAGGTGATGGGGAGGTTGACACAGTGCAGACACCACTGGAACCACTCTGGTGTTCCTGTTGGTGTGTTTGCACTGTGCTGACCTGCTTGCCACCTTAACCCTCCTAGTAAGCAACAGCAACCTTTCCTTACCAGGAAGCTAGTGTAGCTGTTCCACCCCTCCCAGTGAGCCACTTCTGCTGTACTTATATCCAGGGTTTTTATCCAGCCCGAACTCACCAGAACTCAGTTCTGGCACCTCTCAGGTGGGTGCCATTCTAAGAGAACAAGGGAGGTGTTCATGGCGAGTTCTGGCACCTCTTTTTCTAGAAAGATAGCACAGTCATACCTCGGGTTACAGACGCTTCATGTTGTGCGTTTTCAGGTTGCGCACTGTGCCGAACCCAGAAGTACTGGAACAGGTTACTTCCGGGTTTTGGTGCTCATGCATGCGCAGAAGCACTAAATCATGCTTTGCACATGCACAGAAGTCCCGAATCGCAGCCCACGCATGCGCAGACACGGTGCTGCAGGTTGCGAACGCTGCGGGTTGTGAACGTGCCTCCCACACGGATCACGTTCGCAACCCCAGCGTCCACTGTGCTGCTATATCCTGCATGGATTGGTGACTGGACTGAACAATATCCAAGGTTACTTTCATCTTTACAATGCTATGAACTTAGCTTTTATGGGTAACTGCCTTAGGGCACTTCTCTTTCTGTAGTCTTCCAATGAAAGGAATCAATGGGCTAGAACAACTTCCTTTCTCCTAGACATGCATGTAGCAGAGGATTAAATTAAGTCCTTAAGGTTTGGGCTAGTCCCTTCATAATAGCTCATCTTGATTTGAAAGCTTTCCTTCTGCAACTTCTTGTGGGACTCGGTAGCCAACAATTGTGCTCAGTATCAGGATAGGCTGCTTGTTCGGATGACCTCAGAAAGTCCTTCTTGGGAATTTTTTAAATAGTATTTAAATGGATGGAGGAAGGGAGTGTAGGTGAAGAACAACCTATAAAATTTACTGCTCCTGCTTCCAATACCTGACGGGCAACTATTTAAAAGCTGAGAAGACTATTAATGCAGCTTGCAAAATAAGTCCGTAAAATTTTACAATACATTTTCCCCAGTGTGCATGTTTGGTTTCTCTTTTTGTGTGTTGTGATCATTTTGTGCTGTGATTATTTTTTAAAGCTGTTTGAAACAGGGACTCTTTGAAATGCTGACATTATGGATTCAGAGCAGTAGTAAACCATGAGGTGGTTGTTTTTTTTTTTAATACATATCACTTTAATATGACACCATTTAGGATGTTATGACTGCAATCTTAGTTTTTGAAATATTTTGAAAGACAGATTTGAAGCAGGCTAGCAAATTTGAGGCTTGGTTTTTTGCACCTTTCTGGAAGTTGTGACTTTGCATGATAACAAAATGTTCAGATTTAATGGGCAGAGGGTGACAATAATTTGTTTCAGTGCCCTTGTTAAATGTCAGGCTGCACTCAGGGCCAGATATTTTTAAATTGTGTGCCATCAGGAGCATCAATGCAATAAGCACAGAATATTTCCATTGCTGTTGGGGAGAAAAGTGCTTTCATGCCAATTGTTTTTTTATTCATCCAATTGTATATGAAAGGCTTACTGAATGCTAACATTCAGTATGCCTTCAGTAGAGCACAGCCAGCAACTTATCACGAACGTATTCTGGTATTATCGGTAGATATACTGGTAAACAAGGTCTACAAATACAGTTATCAATTCACCACTGCTAAGTACATTTTTTGCTCTGGTGAGTGCACAAGGTCAATAACAACTGCTGCCCTTCTTCCATACCAGGAAGAGAATGAGGATTCTCCATGATGCCTTGTAGACTTCAGCCCAAGAGAATGGCAAGAAAAGGAAATTGTGCTGAACCTCAGGGGACACTCATAAAGCTACGAGTCTTCTTGCTGCATCTGAAGTATCACAATGGAGATGAGGTCCTTTCTTTCTCCTCCTCAGCTGATGAAGAGAGCAAGGGCTCACCTTAAAGAGCTGTGCTTGTCAGAAGACGCTGGCCCTTCTCTCTGATGGGCTAGGCAGAAGCCAACAAGCAAAGGCTGAATCCTAATAAGACAGAGGTGATGTGGGCAGGCAGTTCTCATATCTGGGACTTATGCAGCCAACCTTTTCTGGATGATAGTCTGGAAGTCTCAACTGTCCTGCACTGCCTTGGTCTCTGTGGCTGGTTGTGAACCTGACATAAATACAGAAGGCAAGGGCAGTTGACCGCTTCAAAGCAGGCAGTCAAATAGTTCAAGGTCCTTCCAGCGTCTCCATGAGGTCCTTCCCAGGTGAATGGTAGTTTAGGCAACAGGTGGGTGAAGCAGGGTTGAGCTCAAGCCCTCTAAACAAGTTGCCATATACGCTGCTCAGGTATAATGCCCATACTGTACAGGTTTAAAGGAGAGAAAGGAGGCCAGCCCCTACTGCTACCCAGCACTAGTCAGAAATCTGCATAAGAGTGAATTTAGTGATGCAGTAGGGATTGATGCCCAAAGCAAAACATTCAGTCCAACTCTAAATCCTTTTCTGGGAAGCACTGTTAAATATAATGGGAGGCAAATAATACCCTGCTGCCTATCTGAACACAGGAGACAGTTTTTGTTAGCACCACTGTCGCCTTCGCCCAGTGAGCCACCATTTTTGGATGCTAGAACAGACCCCCCCCCAGGTTTGCTTTATTTTAAAAAAATATCCAACAGGATAGAAGACCTGCTGCTCCACAGCAGATAGCCCAGCTGTCACCCAGCTCAAAGCAGTCTCCTTGCCCCTGTCTCTTCAAAACCTGCCATTCCTCTCTCACACAAAAAAGACAGACAAACCAGCCACCTCCCCTTAGCGGGAGGGTAAGGTGCCACCTTCCTGAGAAGTGATGGGTATCTATCTATCTATCTATCTATCTATCTATCTATCTATCTATCTATCTATCATTTATCTATCTATCTATCTATCTATCTATCTATCTATCTATCTATCTATCATCTATCTATCTATCATCTATCTATCTATCTATCTATCTATCTATCTATCTATCTATCTATCTATCCATCTATATGTCTCTTTGTCTCTGAAAAGTCTGTGTTCACCTCTGTATTCAGCGCTGTGCCTTACCTAAAAAGGTAACTGCTTTTAGCAGCCAGCTATGCTGAATAGTTGAAGTTTTGCCAGTGGCAATAAGAAAGCAGAGATTCCCCCTTTGCCCCCTTCACAGTGCCAATTAACTCACTGCAGGGAACATTCTTTCCTTCAATTGTAAGGCAATGAGTATATTAACTCTCTACCTGCTAGAACTTTAAGAATTCAGGAGGGTGTGTTAACTGTGGATAGGAATACAGCCTTGGTAAGTTGTTGGGTGGGCATAATTGCTGAAGCTTTCTGTGGTGGGGCTTCCTGCATGGTTTAGAGTCCTGGGTTCCAAGGACTCAGGGTTCCAAATCACACAGAGTCTCCTATACCTGGGTATCAGGCTACCCAATGCAGCTGTCATACCCATCAAGGGGACAGTAGGTGGGTGGAGCCATGCAACTTTGGGGGTGGAGCTTAGTGTGTGTGGGCAGGGCTTTTCAGCCAGAACTTGCCAGAACTCAGTTCCAGCACCTGTCAGGTGGGTTCCGGCACCTGTCAGGTGGGTGCCATTTCCATTCTAAGAGAACAAGAGAGGCATTCATAGTAAGTACCAGCACCATTTTTTCTAGAAAAATAGCACTATGTGTGGCCTTGGAGCAACTTTTGCCAGCAACTGAAGAGGGCCTTCTTTTCTTTTATTGTTTCTCATTTATTTATTTATTTATTTATTTACACTTTTCAAGTTTATACATTTCACTAATTTTATACATTTCACTAATTTTACAATCATGTTGACATTACAGAATTTGACTTCCTTCCCCCTCTTTCTGCAGTTCCTTAGATTTATTTTTAATATCTTCTGCATATCCAAATGAACAATTTGCTCATTTATTTTATCTTTAAATGTATACTCGTATAAAACTGCAGGTTATTATTACAATAATCTGCCAATGTTTTTACCTGTTTATAATTTATCTGTAAATATTGAACAAACCATTTCCATTCTTTTATTTTTTTAAAAAAATGTTATCTTGATTTCTTATTCTTCTGGTAAGTTTCAACATTTTTTTTAAAAAATTTTATTGAAGTTTTTATCTCTACAAAATAACAGAAAGAAAGGTTTGCACATATGTACATGTTAGAAACACAAAGCACCCCCCCACCTCACCCCCCCACCATTGCTTTGACATAACTCGAAATGTGAGTTAAAATCTGACTTCCTTCCATCATTGCTTGACCTTAATTCTACAACTTATCTTTACAGTTGTGTTGTTATATAGTATTTGACAAATATTCTGATTTTACTTGCATTTGTAACCTTTTCCCCTTACAAACTTTGTTCTTTACATATCAATCTTTCTGTAATGGAGCAGTGTTTTTTCATATGTTCATTCACGCAACTCCATTCTTTTATTAAATTTTGATTTGTTTGACCTCTGATAGCTGCTGTCTTTTTGGCCAAAAAAAGTAAGTTTCAACATTTTTGCACATTTCATAAGTTTTTGTATCCATTCTTCATTTGCTGGGACTTCTGCTTCTTTCCATTTTGGGGAAAGAAGCCCCCAGAAGTCCCATTTTGTTCTCTCCAAACATAGTGTTGGATCCAAAAGTTCCCTTCCCAATACTATTTTCCTCCAGTGGGAAGCATCTTCTGCTGACAGAATGAGTCCTTCCATTGGAAGAAGACACATTTTGCTGAAGCAAGGGAACCTTTCCAGTCCGTTTTTGAGGGCTATTTCACATGTGTTCTTCACAACCAGCATGGAGAAATGTAGTCAGCTTTCTAATCTGGAAAAAAATAATGCATCAACATTACAAATGGCTAGTACTGTTCCTGGAGTACAGCCTAGGGAGAACTGGACTTAGCAAGTGAAGAATGAAGGGAGATTTGTCCTGACATGGGAAATGGAAAGAAATATACCTGAGTGTTTGTGTGATGGCACTGGCTTCAATGAAGAGAAAACTAGGAGGGGAAAGAGAATATAGAAATATTTCTTGTAATCCGTTTACAAACTTGCACCCCTAAGATTTGCCAAGGAGATAAAGCTGGTTTTCTGTTTAATCCACACTGCACTTAATTAAAGAGACCTTTCTTTTTTCTTTTTGGTTCCTTCTTGGACTCTTCGTTTCAAGGTGTGTGTTCCGTATTGTTATACATTTTGGATGTCACCGCTGCTCATTTTGGAGCCTCTGTGTGGAAAGATATGGCTGGTGGAATGGAGACAGGAGAATGAGCAAGGGCGAAACAGGGTTTGCATTTATTACCGCGGGCAAAATAAATCAAGCCGGTACCTAAAATAGGACACATTTCTAATAGAAAATTAAGCAGTTTGTCTGCCAGCGGAGATAATATACAGACATGTGACAGTTTGAAAAGGTATTAATTTAATGCATAAAGCCGGTAAGAAGGCTTTGTGGAAATTATATGCCACACGAGTAAGTACTGTTTGGGATTAGGCAAAAAGACCCGCGGAAAGTCCAAGCTGAATTTTTGCCCTTACAAAATGTATGCACCTCTTCCGCGGTAGCTAATCGCCAGCTTGTGACAGAGCCGTGGCTATCGCGTTGAGGAGAAAGCCAAACAGATAACAAAAGCTTCCTTTTCCTTTCACCTTTGACAACCTCTTCGTTTCAGCATTGCAGTCTTTCTTCTATTCAGGGCCTGCCATTTTGGGGTGGGGTGGGGGAAAATCCATTCCTTGCATTGAGGAGGCGCTGCCAGGTGGAGAATGCGGGAGCACTGTGCAAAACTTGATCATTGTCCCATTGCGCAGCGCTGTGGCTTTCCTTGATGGCTGCTTTTTAAAGAGGGGAAGATGATAACCTGGAACAGTTGTTTGTAGAATGCAGCCCCTCCAAGCGTCCCTATTTTTTAGGGACAGTCCCGGATTTACAGAAGCCATACCAGTTTCTGATATGATTCTGGAATGCCATACTTTTCCTTACAACATCCCTATTCTCATTAGAGAACTGTTGGAGGATATGAAGTTACATGACACCCCCCCCCCGAGCCATCTGAAGGCAGCCCTATATACTAAAGTTTTTTTTTAAAATGTTTAATTATGTTTTTATATACAGTGGTACCTTGGGTTAAGTACTTAATTCCTTCCGGAGGTCCGTTCTTAAACTGAAACTGTTCTTAACCTGAAGCCCCACTTTCGCTAATGGGGCTTCCCGCTGCTGCCACGCCGCCAGAGCACAATTTCTGTTCTCATCCTGAAGCAAAGTTCTTAACCCGAGGTACTATTTCTGGGTTAGCGGAGTCTGTAACCTGAAGCGTATGTAACCCGAGGTATCACTGTATGCTGGAAGCCACCAGAGCGGCTAGGGCAACCCAGTCAGGTGGGTGGGGTATAAATAATAAAATTATTATTAACATCCCTGTTTTCATCGGAGAAAAGTTGGAGGGTATGAGAATACCCAAAGCGGATGTGGGAAAGAAAATTGTTCAAGGGCCACATCCCCTTCTAGGCAACCTCCCAGGGGCCACATGCCAAAGCTGAGAAAGGCCAGAAGCAGAAGTGGGTGGAACAACAGATGTAAATGTTACCATTGTATGGCAGGCTTGTTTTTATGCACAACCACAGACCCCTCTCTACCCTCCCTCTCTCCAAGCAAGCAAGGAACATTGTCAGCAGTCAAGGGAACTTTCTAGCCAGGCCTGGAAACGATGCCTTATGAGGAACGGCTAAGGGAGCTGGGCATATTTAGCCTGGAGAAGAGGAGGTTAAGGGGTGATATGATAGCCATGTTCAAATATATAAAAGGATGTCACATAGAGGAGGGAGAAAGGTTGTTTTCTGCTGCTCCAGAGAAGCGGACACGGAGCAATGGATCCAAACTACAAGAAAGAAGATTCCACCTAAACATTAGGAAGAACTTCCTGACAGTAAGAGCTGTTCGACAGTGGAATTTGCTGCCAAGGAGTGTGGTGGAGTCTCCTTCTTTGGAGGTCTTTAAGCAGAGGCTTGACAACCATATGTCAGGAGTGCTCTGATGGTGTTTCCTGCTTGGCAGGGGGTTGGACTCGATGGCCCTTGTGGTCTCTTCCAACTCTATGATTCTATGAAACACCTGAGAAGCAGGCAAAGCAGGGCTGGTGAGTGGTGTGGCCTGGGGAAGAAAAGGGCATGGGCTGGGGAGAGTCCGAAGGGCCAGATAAGCTTGAGGTTCTCCATCCCTGGCCGAAAGGAAGCAATCAGCTTGCAAATGTGCCAATGGCAGTGTTATGTACTGAAGTTCTCACCCTGGGCCAGCAGGGGGGGATACTGTAGATAGTTTTCACTCAGGTCCACATATGCAAATAAGGAATTGAAAGTGACGTTCAGGGATTGGATATTTACAGAAAGTTGTTGCTTTGTAGTTGAGCTCTATATAAGCAGGCTGGCTGAACACTTCAGCTCAGTTCTGTTCTGGCCTGTGAATAAACAAGTGCTGTTTGAAGAATCGCTGTGTTGTCTGATATGTTCACCCACAACTTAACAGACAGGACATTAAAATGGCTGTGAGAATGGACAGTGTTATCTAACTCTAATGACTCTTAATAAAACTGTCGCTTAAACCTACCCTAATAAGAAATCAATATTCTCTAGGAAAAGCAAGGGGGGAAAGCAAATGCAAAGGGGAACGGGGGTGAAGGATATGAAAATGCTAGCATATGGGAGCCATGATGTAGTGGCAAACTTGAGAACGTGCTGGTGCTCAGCTGTTGCCACAGCTTCCTGATGGATTGCACCAGGAGAGTTGCTTTTGGAAGTTTCAGTTCACACTCTGAACTTCAGTTCACAGTTGTGCATCTCCAGCCCTGCCTCCTGGCCTCACCAGATGACTCTGGGATCCCTGTCGCACGATAGGTTTTGCATGTACGGCCACAAGTGCAAAGGCTTCCTCTTTGCAAACTGTTGAATTGCCATGTATAAACTGGGTCCAGAGGAGCAGGGAGCATGACACCAGGGCAGGGCTAGCCAGTGCAGCCTCACCTCTCACTCACCCATTCAATCAATGCATCAGCCCTGTGCTTTGGAACAGGGCTTGTGACATCTGGGTTTTGCCACATTCAGTTTACAGTGGTACCTCGGGTTACATACACTTCAGGTTACATACGCTTCAGGTTACACACTCCGCTAACCCATAAATAGTACCTCGGGTTAAGAACTTTGCTTCAGGATGAGAACAGAAATTGTCCTCTAGCGGCACAGCAGCACCAGGAGGCCCCATTAGCTAAAGTGGTGCTTCAGGTTAAGGACAGTTTCAGGTTAAGAACAGACCTCCAGAACGAATTAAGTTCTTAACCCAAGGTACCACTGTATACTTTTCGGTGCTTTGCTTTTTGCATCTTAGGTGTACACTTGAAAACATAACATGTGAAGTGACCTTCAATCTCTTAGCAACAGCAAAGCCACTGGTGGTTCCCTAAATGGTCTTAAGTGGCAACGTGATGCCTTGTCTTGCCACCTATAGTTTGATTCTCTACTTTTGTCAACTGGAACCATCTGTTTCTATGTGGTTTCTTTTATCTCTGCCTCCTGTTCGGCATGTGGCACATCTGAGTCTGTGTTGACCCTATTTACCATGTCACCAGGCAACATCCTAGCAACATCCGTTCATGAGTGATGGATGTGTGAAATTTCAGAAGGCATGCAATTATTTGTGCCATGGCTGCTTCGGATTTCGTGCTCAAAAAAGGTTAAGTATAAAGGGCAGGTCCCAGTCCCGACCCTATCAAGAACACATACCAGGGACCTCTGATTGTTTGACTCAGTAACAAGCATCCTCTGTATGTTTAGGGACTCAGGGATACCTTTTGCAATGTGTTTACTACGTGCCATTTTGTATTATGCCACACCCTACAGCTGCCACTTTGTGTTTTGCTGCAAACCCACCCAGGCACCATTTTATGGTTGGCACCCACAACAACTTTTCAAAATTCCAGATGTTATCTATTGACCCCCAAAGACTGGAGACCTCTGAACATGTGGAAAGGCCCATGGAGAAATAAGAATAGGTGCTAGCATGCAGGTTTCTCTTGCACTCAGGTTGTCTGTATGCATTTAGGTGGGAATGAAGTCCAGGAGAATACTTTTCTTATACCACTTTAAACATTCATCCCATTCCAGAAAAAAATCCTGGCAATTGCAGGCTTAGGGTGTTGAGACTTCTCAGGAGATCCCTATTCCCCTCTAAACAGCAACAGTTCCCCAAGTGACTTCACATTCAGTCCCTCTTTCCAGGGAATTCTAGGAATTGTAGCTCTATCATAGGATTTGGGATCCCCTAACAACTTTTGGTGCCCTTAGTAAAGCATAGCTCACAGGATTCTTTAGGGGAATACATGACTGTTTAGTAAAAAGCTATGGTTTTCCCAGTAGTGACGTATGGAAGTGAGAGCTGGACCATAAAGAAGGCTGATCGCCGAAGAATGGATGCTTTTGAATTATGGTGCTGGAGGAGACTCTTGAGAGTCCCATAGACTGCAAGAAGTCAAACCTATCCATTCTGAAGGAAATCAGCCCTGAGTGCTCACTGGAAGGACAGATCATGAAGCAGAGGCTCCAATACTTTGGCCACCTCATGAGAAGAGAAGACTCCCTGGAAAAGACCCTGATGTTGGAAAGATGGAGGGCAGAAGGAGAAGGGGACGACAGAGGACGAGAAGGTTGGACAATGTTCTCGAAGCTACCAGCATGAGTTTGACCAAACTGCAGGAGGCAGTGGAAGACAGAAATGCCTGGCGTGCTCTGGTCCATGGGGTCACAAAGAGTCGGACACGACTAAACGACTAAACAATAACAACATGACTGTTTAAGGTGGCTTGATGCTTCTTTAAATATATAGTACAGGTGGTGTGTGAGAGAGGGGTGATGCATTGCCTAAATGTTTTTAAATCCTTATTTTTGTGTAGACGAGGCTGAGAGAAGAAATTGGAGTGATTCTTCAGTGAGTTAAATTCAAAGGAAATGTTTCCAAGAAGACAGAATGAAGCTAAATGAAGCCTCTTTGCCACAATAGCTCATCAGACTCAAGGGCAACGTTAAAGGAGGCGTTTGCTGGAGGCTGTTATTAATGGCAAACACTTCTGTGGAAATTCGCACATCCCAGACCCATTTGACCTGGGTTCATGCATTTATCACCCCCTGCCTTTTCTGGGCTGCATTTAAATCAGAACAAACATCATGGAGGTGGCTTTAAATATACTGCTGGAAAGAAAATGGGATTCATCCTAAATGCTATTACTGCAGAGGACAGGAGGCAAATTGGCAAAAAATATATGCAGGAAGGTGCACTTTCCCTGACAAAAAGGCATTTGTTCTTATCTATGGGTCTGTGACAACAACAAGAAGAAAGCAAATCTGGTGTTTAGGGATGCTACATAGTTTATGTTGTGAGTAGCTTTGGGAAAATCCAGGAGATTGGGGTAGAAGGCACAGGAAAAATTCTCCCCCACCCTATCCCAGCTCTATACTCCTTGGCCTCAAAAGGTGCATGCGTATTTTCGCAGCTATTTTTGTTTTAATGAAGACTTACCTAAATGACTGAAATCTGTTCCGGCTTAAAGGCAGGGCTTATTATTCATAAGCCACAAGCTGAAGTATTTGCTTCTTCATTGCCCATAATCTTACCATATCAAATAATGCATTTCATGGTTCTTAATGAGGGGTTAGCATTCAGGCTGCAGCGTTCTGAACTCAGTAGGATTCCATTCATCTCAGCATGGCGTGTAAGCTGACAGAGGGCTGATCGCTAGTGGGGGAGGACCAGCATGAAAGAACATTAGGGCAAATTAGGGCACTCTTGGGTGGAAGAGAAAGTTGCCTTGTACCACCGGTGAAGAATATATTTTATGGGCTGTCTCTGTCAAGCTGTGCTGCTAAAGGAGTGGAAACTCTTGATTTTCCAGGCAGTTCCGTCCTTCCAACCGGATCCTGTTTTTACAGAATGTGCAAGTGGTCATGTAATCCGGCAGGCCCAGGGCAGAGCAGTCAATCGGAACACGAACAGCAGGGAGGGGAAAGATAAAGTGAATTAATTTGCCTAGGCTGGGAACAACTCTATAGTTCTAGGGGGGTGGGGGGTGGGATGTGGCTTTCCCCCCACCAGGAACATACTGGTTTTTGTATGTGTCATCTCTCTGTAAAGATAATGTCTGTGAAGACACTGACCCAGTGGTAGGGAAACTGTGGCCCATCAGATGCTGTTGGACTCTTGAAAAGCAATAAAAACTAATTGGCAAAAACCAAAATGTTGTTGGACAACAACTCCCACCAGCCCCAGCCAGCATTGGGGATGATGGAAGCCCATCAAAATTGGGAGGTTTCCCCACCACTTTGCTACACCAAGCCACATGTTCTGAAAAAGAAAATGCCATCTAATCCCTGTGGTCAGAGAAACCAAGCTCTCAAAGGAGGCCCCCACGTTTTGTTCCTTGATGGCAAGAAAATGGCTTGAGTGGCAATGAAGATCTCATACAATTGCTTTGACGGGGTATGGGACAGACTTCCTGTATCAAGTCCCTGTTAATGGGAGTCAACACTGGTTTGAGTCCACCGGCATTGGGACATTAGGATACTACTCATACGGAGGCACCAATTCAACACACCTAGCGCTTCTGTGGCAGCTCAGTGCACAAGCTTGAGGTGATAGGGGACTGAGGTCTGAAACAGCTTTAAGATTGCATCTGTACAAAGAAAAACAACTGTATAAGTTCATCAGATAATTTTAATTGAATTGCCATAACACTGAACGTAAAAATGGTCGATTCCCCAATTTGTATGCAGGAGCTATATTTTCATATGAAAAACAGTCACATGGCATTGTAGCATTATTCGTGAAAGCACCTCTACTCTTTGCATGTCTTTCTGTAGTAACTTCATTCTGTTGCATAGATAAGTTTTTTGAAGGTAGATGTGTGTAGAGAAATAATGCAACAAAGGCTTATAAAGGGTCTCAGAGCAAAACAAGAAATGTTATGGATCTCTGCAAGACAGCAAAGTATGAAAAGACATTGTAAGTGGATTTGGGAAGCAGTGAGTTAGGTTCCCCCTGGCAACTGTGGCTTTGTGGCGCTGGGAATGAAGAACTGGACCGATGAGACCCAAGTTAAAATCCTTCTCAAAACCACCTTGATGCCACCTTGAACAGCCATGGCTTCCCCCAAAGAATTCTGGGTGTGGCAGTTTGTTAAGGGCACTGACGGTTGTCAGGAGACTCCCAGTGCTTCAATTTCCAAAGTGGTTTTACAGCCAGTCCTTCTTCACAGGAAACGCTGAGGATGGTAGCTCTGGGAGCAGAACAGGGGTCCCTTAACAAATTACAGCTCCCATAATTCTTTAGGGAAAAGCAGGACTGTTCAGAGTTGCATCCTAGTGCTTTACATATATGCAGTGAATCTGTCCCTCAAGACTCTCCTCTGTTAGTGCGTGAGCACCAACTCTTGGGGTTCCCTTTTCTCTGTCTCAACAGAGTTAGTCAGAAAGTCTTCTTGCATTTTTATAGCAGCAACCGCCCTCTCTTGGTGAATTCCCATGACAGGAATAACCACCTCACCCATCCAGTTCTTCTCTAAAGTCTTTATTATTTACATTACAAGTTGCACAGCACTACTGGTCTACACATAAAATAAGAAACAGAACTATAAACAGATATCTGCTCCCGCCAGACATCCAGCCAGAGAGAAAGGCTCACAGACTTTCAGATACAGTGGATGCTCGGGTTGCGAACGTGATCCGTGCGGGATGCATGTTCGCAACCCGCAGCGTTCGCAACCCATATCTGTGCGTCTGTGCACACGCAGCTTGTGATTTGTCGCTTCTGCGCATGCACAAAGTGCGATTTAGTGCTTCTGCGCATGCACGACTGCCAAACCCCGGAAGTAACCTGTTCCGGTTCTTCTGGGTTTCGGCGGTCCGTAACCTGAAAAAACGCAACCTAAACTGTCTGTAACCTGAGGTATGCCTGTATTCCGGCAGCCACATTGGCCAACACTGACTGCCTCACACTGAACAGCATCTCTCCAGACATGCAGTGATAAAGGCTGGGATGTTTCCCTGAACTGCAGTGACACCCTTTGCTTGCCTAGTTGAACAATGGATAGATGTGTGCAAGCAGAAATGTTTGCATGGCTGAAATGGCACTGACTGTACCAAAGTAAGAAAACAAAAAGTGGGCATAGAAGAGAATGGGTTGAGCTTGCAGAAAAAAACCCGATTATTGCGTATGGGAGTTTAATTAGGAGATATCCCTGCCCTCCCCCCACTACAGCTTACACATTTTGCAAAAAATAAAAAAATAAAAATCCAGGCATCAGCTAACCTAACCTACTTCTTCCCTTGCCTTTTAGCTTCCAAAGGAACTATGCAGGGGCTTGCTTTAGCCCTGGGATTCAATGACCTTCATTAATTTAATTAGTTGCCATGCATGTAGAACACATAGGAGTGATAGTCATACGGCTCCATACTCTTAACCTACTAGTGTTTTGCATTTGTGCACGATGTTGTCCTGCCTTCCCTCAAAGGTTTGTGGGGGTGCATATGTTGGCGAGAGGCAGTCAGAACTGCACATCTGAAGGAAGGGATCAGTTTTCGTGCATTATGATTTAGCAGCACAGATGGATTATTTATATAGACTCTCAATTAAGGCACTACAACCTCCCTAATTATCCAATAGGAAATGTTCTCTCTTCCACTAATCTCTCAAAGTGAGGCGCCGTCTAAAGGTTTGAGATTTAAATTAGTGCACAAATGACAGCTGTCAGCTGACAACGGGCAAAGTATTAACTAGGCTCTGTTCTTGCTTCAGGAGTCATGCCACTTCCTTTGCGCTGAGTTATATTTTGAGAGTATTACTCACTGAGAGCATCTGATTCCCCCCCAAAAGAACTGAAAAACTCTGCACACCCAGGGACTTTGGAAGAAAGCTTGGTGTGGAAAACAACATTTTACACGAGTAGATATTTGCACATGGTCAAATTGTTTCTCGGCATCCTGAGCAGAGGTTAATTCACTGAAATCAGTGAGGCCTAAGCCTTTCTCAAGACATTCTTTCTCCTCACACAATTAAAATCAGGTGAGGGGGAGCCAGGGCCCACCTGGCACATTTTGGCATCTGAGGCAAACCACAAGATGGCACCCTCCTCCCCATCAGGTAAGAAGGGGTGGGTGAAGATCTACATCAGAAACAATGGGGGAATCAAGATCTGTGTTAGGATCTGCTGCCTCTGTGGAACCTGCTGCCTGAGGCAACCACCTCACTTTGCCTCATGAGTGGGCTGGTCCAGGGAGAGTGGAGGGGAGTGGGCGCCTCCTCTGGCTCATCATCTTCCCTTTGATTATAGCACTCCACAAGTTGAAGGGTGAACATCTGCAGCAGGAAACCACCATGAACTACAGGAGGAGGAGGAGGAGGAGGAGAAAGAAGAGCTGGAACTGCAGCCATTGCGGCCACCCTGTCCTTGGCTCCGCCCCGGTTCCTCTGGTGTCCATATGTCACACGTACAACGTTGGACGTTGTGCATGCAGCATCATTTGCTGAGCGCCGCCGGTTCCCCATTCTCATTCAGAACTTAGCATGTGTGCCCATGTGTTCTGATGTTCTTATGGCTTATTGCTGATGACTGTCTATTTCCTATGAACTACTTTGAGCATAATGCATTTGCAGACAAGGCAGCACATTTAAAAAAACAAACAAAAGCAAACACTGACTATGAACTTGGAAATACACCCCGTCCTGAATTATTGGCAGCAACGAACATTGATAACTGCCACCATGTAAATGTTAGGATGTAGTTCTGTTCCACCTTTAGAACAGGCATGTGGAGTTGTATGTCACATGTCTGTTTACTTCCAGCACATCCTGCTGTGAACTTCCGTTGTACATAGCTTTTGCTTATTGCTCTTTGCTTGGACACAAAGAGACGCAGACATGTTTTTCCTTTGTTCTGATGCTGAATAAATGCTTGTAAATACACTTACATATGCCACTGTCCACCCTTCTGTTGCAAAGAGTTCTTATCTCTGCTGGCTTGCGTGCTCAGTCTCTAAAGGCTTCTGAGGCTTGAGTCACAGTTTTGATGCTGTTCCGAGAACCAGAATTCGCCCAACTGCCAGCCGGTGGGCTGGAGCCAGCTGGGGACCTGCCAATTGTCCCCACCTCCCTGGACGCATCCCAACAGTAAAATGGGTGGGGAACCTGTGGCCATGCAGATGTTGCTTGCCTCCAACTTCCAGAGCCCCTGACCATTGGTCATGTTGACTGGGGCTGATGTGAGCTGGAGTCGAATACCATCCGGAAGGCTGCAGCTTGCTGGTGAAAATAAAAACAACAAGTTCATCATTCTTCTGCACTTGATGTATATTGATGTGCCTTTTTATAACACGCTGCATATGACAAAGGAATAGGTGCCACCTGGTGGGCGGGGGCTTTCACTTCTGCCATCTTCCTTTCTCAGACCACACATATCACGTCTTGCTTTTAAAAGGCCAGTTGTTTTTGTGTGGCCTGATACAAGAGAGCAAGGCAGTTTTCAAAACAGCAAATGTCACTGTATGCAGCAGCAATTCAGGCTCACTGATTCAGTAATCGATAACAATAAATATTGTAGCAAATCTCCTTGCCTCAAGGTTCCTCAACAGGCTTCTTCAGTCCCCTTGTACGAGATCCGAGCATATTAGATCAAGCTACTGACTTCAGATACTGACAACTGGAGAGTGGGGAAATGGTGGAGGAGTCTTTTTTGAAGTTCGCAGAGAGCAGGCAACGGAGTAAGAAATGGAATAAGGAGGCTTGAGTGCTTTCAACAGGAGAGATGTTTTTTAGAGGTACAAATAGTGCTTGATGTCTGTAGATGTGAGGCACTGCTTAAAACATATGCATACACACCAGAACGCCAGCTCATTCTGTAGCTTGACAATGTGACTAGGGATGCTTGAGGGATTTGAAATTTCTGAGTTCTTCTTTGAAATGACCTGATCTGTACCTTCCAGAACTAATGCATAGACTGGATCATAACTACCTACTGGATTTATCCCTTCCCCGAAATACTGAGAGGCATTTAAATATTGTATGCTTAGAAGATTGAAAATGCAGAAATGGAATAGAACAGGATTATGGCAAAAAACAAAACAAAACCCCAAACATGCAAAAGTTTTGTGGATCAGAAATAGACAACTTCATGGATAAACGTCAGTAGGGCTGTCAATGTTGCAGGCAGACAACCATCTCTGGGAATGAGCTGCGCTTTCCCCCAGAAGCATTCAAGAGTTAATGAACTCTGTCCATGCCAATCTCTTATCCAAGTCCCAGTGGGAAGGGACTTGGAAGAAAGAGCAGCACTATTAGATCTAGTGTGCAGAGCTCCCAGGCACCACTTTCCTCTTTCACTTGCTACGTAACCAGGTTTTGTATTTATTGGCAGAATCACAGAATTGTGACGTTGGAAGGGACCACAAGGATAATCTAGTCCAACCTGCTGCAATGCAGGAATCTTTCACCCAGCGTGGGTCTCAAACCCACAACCCTGAGATTCGGAGTCTCGTGCTCTATCAACTGAGCCATCCCTCAGGACAGAATCCCATCCTAACAAGCTGTGTGATGAAATCAACTTAGCCTCCTCCAAGTATTAGCTGACTGCCTCAATGCTTCTTCTGCTGTAGCTGGATCTGTGACCCTTCTGGGCAGCCAGTCACAGGTTCCCCCCCCCCCTCCTGTGATGGCCAGTTAATTGTGTGTAAAGCCCAAATCACACCGGCCTTTCTCCATGGAGTTGTGTACTTTAAATGCACAATCACACAGAGGAATCTCACAGTGTGAACAGCCCCGTAGATTTCAGATCACACAGCGCACACAAAGAACAATACTACAAAATTGCCTCAGCAACTGAATTTAGTGCCTCCTAGATTATACTTGCCAATTAAACACCCTCTGCATCTGCCCCAAATGCCTACTCTGTCAATGAATTCATGGCAGCCTTTCATCCGAAGTCCGGCAGGACTTATTAAAATATACACTCCAACCTTCAGTAGCAGGCTGCACATTATAAACCTTTAATTCTCATTTCCTCCGACACTCAGGCTTAATCAATTTTAATTTGAAAAGGTAATTGCAGAATCCCTTGAGACTCGAAAAAACAAAAACTCCCTCCCAACTTGGTAATTATGTACAGTATAATCTGTGATAAACTGATTCAAACAGGAGAGGCTCGCTGTGGAAAGAATGGGAATGCTGATATCGCTTTGCTTCTTTTTTTGTCAAAGCATGTTGATTGCTCTAATTACAAGCCAGAGAGGAAAAAATAAACAAAAGGAAAAGCTTGCAAAATGTCTGATTTTTTTTTTTAAAAAAATAACGTCTTATTAATTGATAAATCACACTTGTGTCAATGGATAAATTGCACAAAACAGACTGTTCAGAAATTAAACATCACAAAACATGGAGCTGCAAAATACAGCTGCCCTGCTACCAGGCCTAAAATAAAACAATGACTTTCATGTGGGCAGTTCCATATGTCTGCTGTACTGCTACAACCTCTGCTGTCTGTAAGAGCTGAGCTTCACATTTAGAAAAATAGTATGATCAGACTGCAGGTAACCAGTTCTACTTTTTCACTTAAGGGAAGGCAGCCCAACCATCAGGTAGGGATGGAGAAACATTCCATTCAGTTCACATTTCAAGGCAGACCTAACGAATCCATACATTTCAAAATAATACGTGAATCCAAACACAGCCATATTTCAAAATCCGCATGTCTGAATTTTGCAATTCTCCAGCCAAATGATGTGTACGAAAGGGCATATATTAGGGTAAAGAGCACATATGCATACATAGGTGAAAATGGCTTACAAAAGTGCACTATGTTAGGGAGAATTGCTTTGCAAAAATGTGTGTGTTAGGCAAAGCTGCACTGAAAAAAGTGTGTACATTAGGAAAAAGTCACACTAAAATGTTGATGCAAAAAAATTTCCTTCCAGTAGCACCTTAAAGACCAACTAAGTTCTTGGTATGAGCTTTCGTGTGCATGCACACTTCTTCAGATGCATTGAAACAGAAGTTTCCAGACCCTTCTATATTTTGTTGTTGTTGTTTAGTCGTTTAGTCGTGTCCGACTCTTCGTGACCCCATGGACCAGAGAACGCCAGGCACCTCTGTCCTCTACTGCCTCCCGCAGTTTGGTCAAACTCATGCTGGTAGCCTCGAAAACACTATCCAACCATCTCGTCCTCTGTCGCCCCCTTCTCCTTGTGCCCTCCATCTTTCCCAACATCAGGGTCTTCTCCAGGGAGTCTTCTCTTCTCATGAGGTGGCCAAAGTACTGGAGCCTCAGCTTCACAATCTGTCCTTCCAGTGAGCACTCAGGGTTGATTTCCTTCAGTATGGAGAGGTTTGATCTTCTTGCAGTCCATGGGACTCTCAAGAGTCTCCTCCAGCACCATAATTCAAAAGCATCAATTCTTCGGCGATCAGCCTTCTTTATGGTCCAGCTCTCGCTTCCATACATCACTACTGGGAAAACCATAGCTTTAACTATACGAACCTTTGTTGGCAAGGTGATGTCTCTACTTCTCAAGATGCTGTCTAGGCCTGTCATTGCCCTTCTCCCAAGAAGCAGGCGTCTTTTAATTTCGTGGCTGCTGTCACCATCTGCAGTGATCATTGAGCCCAAGAAAGTAAAATCTCTCACTACTTCCATTTCTTCCCCTTCTATTTGCCAGGAGGTGATGGGACCAGTGGCCATGATCTTCGTTTTTTTGATGTTGAGCTTCAGACCATATTTTGCGCTCTCCTCTTTCACCCTCATTAAAAGGTTCTTTAATTCCTCCTCACTTTCTGCCATCAAGGTTGTGTCATCTGCATATCTGAGGTTGTTGATATTTCTTCCGGCAATCTTAATTCCGGCTAGGGATTCATCCAGCCCAGCCTTTCGCATGATGAATTCTGCATATAAGTTAAATAAGCAGGGAGACAAAATACAGCCTTGTCGTACTCCTTTCCCAATTTTGAACCAATCAGTTGTTCCATATCCAGTTCTAACTGTAGCTTCTTGTCCCACATAGAGATTTCTCAGGAGACAGATGAGGTGATCTGGCACTCCCATTTCTTTAAGAACTTGCCATAGTTTGCCGTGGTCGACACAGTCAAAGGCTTTTGCATAGTCAATGAAGCAGAAGTAGATGTCTTTCTGGAACTCTCTAGCTTTCTCCATAATCCAGCGCATGTTTGCAATTTGGTCTCTGGTTCCTCTACCTCTTCTAAATCCAGCTTGCACTTCTGGGAGTTCTCGGTCCACATACTGCTTGAGCCTTCCTTGTAGAATTTTAAGCATAACCTTGCTAGCGTGTGAAATGAGTGCAATTGTGCGGTAGTTGGAGCATTCTTTGGCACTGCCCTTCTTTGGGATTGGGATGTAGACTGATCTTCTCCAATCTTCTGGCCACTGCTGAGTTTTCCAAGCTTGCTGGCATATTGAGTGTAGCACCTTAACAGCATCATCTTTTAAAATTTTAAATAGTTCAGCTGGAATACCGTCACTTCCACTGGCCTTGTTATTTGCAGTGCTTTCTAAGGCCCATTTGACTTCACTCTCCAGGATGTCTGGCTCAAGGTCAGCAACCACACTACCTGGGGTATACGGGACATCCATTTCTTTCTGGTATAATTCCTCTGTGTATTCTTGCCACCTCTTCTTGATGTCTTCTGCTTCTGTTAGGTCCTTTCCACTTTTGTCCTTTATTATGGAAATCTTTGTACGAAATGTTCCTTTCATATCTCCAATTTTCTTGAACAGATCTCTGGTTCTTCCCATTCTATTGCTTTCCTCTATTTCTTTGCATTGCTTGTTTAAGAAGGTCTTCTTGTCTCTCCTTGCTATTCTTTGGAAATCTGCATTCAATTTCCTGTATCTTTCACCATCTCCCTCGCATTTTGCTTGCCTTCTCTCCCCCGCTATTTGTAAGGCCTCATTGGACAGCCACTTTGCTTTCTTGCATTTCCTTTTCATTGGGATGGTTTTCGTTGCTGCCTCCTGTATAATGTTACGAGCCTCCATCCATAGTTCTTCAGGCACTCTGTCCACCAAATCTAAATCCTTAAACCTGTTCCTCACTTCCACTGTGTATTCATAAGGGATTTGACTTAGATTCTATCTTACCGACCCAGTGGTTTTTCCTACTTTCTTCAGTTTAAGCTTGAATTTTGCTATAAGAAGCTGATGATCTGAGCCACAGTCAGCTCCAGGTCTTGTTTTTGCTGACTGTATAGAGCTTCTCCATCTTTGGCTGCAGAGAATATAATCAATCTGATTTCGATGCTGCCCATCTGGTGATGTCCATGTGTAGAGTCGTCTCTTGTGTTGTTGGAAAAGCGTGTTTGTGATGACCAGC
Organism: Podarcis melisellensis; assembly: GCF_964234715.1. Classification (NCBI taxonomy): domain Eukaryota; kingdom Metazoa; phylum Chordata; class Lepidosauria; order Squamata; family Lacertidae; genus Podarcis; species Podarcis melisellensis. The sequence goes on from NC_138531.1 coordinate 28,417,346, forward strand.
TTGTTCTCTTGACAGAACTCTATTAGCCTTTGCCCTGCTTCGTTTTGATCTCCAAGGCCAAACTTGCCAGTTCCTTTTATCTCTTGACTCCCTACTTTAGCATTCCAATCCCCTATGATGAGAAGAACATCCTTCTTTGGTGTCACTTCTATAAGGTGTTGTAAGTCTTCATAGAATTGGTCAATTTCAGTTTCTTCAGCACCAGTAGTTGGTGCATAAACTTGGATTACTGTGATGTTAAAAGGTCTGCCTTGGATTCGTATCGAGATCATTCTATCATTTTTGAGATTGCATCCCACTACAGCCTTCGCCACTCTTTTGTTGACTATGAGGGCCACTCCATTTCTTTTACGGGTTTCTTGCCCACAGTAGTAGATATGATGGTCATCCGAACTGAATTCACCCATTCCCATCCATTTTAGTTCACTGATGCCCAGGATGTCAATATTTATTCTTGCCATCTCATTTTTGACCACCTCCAACTTACCCAGGTTCATGGTTCTTACATTCCAGGTTCCTATGCAATATTTTTCTTTACAGCATTGGACTTTCCTTTCGCTTCCAGGCATATCCGCAACTGAGCGTCCTTTCGGCTTTGGCCCAGCCGCTTCATCAGCTCTGGCTCTACTTGTACTTGCCCTCCGCTCTTCCCCAGTAGCATGTTGGACGCCTTCCGACCTGAGGGGCTCATCTTCCAGCGTCATAACTTTTATATGCCTGTTGTCTTTGTCCATGGAGTTTTCTTGGCAGGGATACTGGAGTGGCTTGCCGGTTCCTCCTCCAGGTGGATCACGTTTGGTCAAAACTCTCCACTATGACCTGTTCATCTTGGGTGCCCTGCTCGGCATAGTTCATAGCTTCTCTGAGTTCTTCAAGCCCCTTCACCACGGCAAGGCAGTGATCCATGAAGGATATAGTGAGGGGTATTACTCAGAAGGGTGGTGGGAATGGGTGATTGGCAGATAGCTGTGATGAGCCTGTTGATGACTCTTAACGACTGCAATAGGTCTTACAGGGAAAAGCAAGGGGTGAGAAGGTGAAAAATGGCTTTGTCATGTATAATGAGATAAGAATCCAATGTCTTTGTTCAGACCAGGTCTCTCCATGGTTTTAAGTTTGGTAAGTTTTAAGTTTTTAAGTTTGGTAATAAGTTGCAATTCAGACATTGGATTCTTATCTCATTATACATGACAAAGCCATTTTTCACCTTCTCACCCCTTGCTTTTTCCTGTAAGACCTATTGCAGTCGTTAAGAGTCGTCAACAGGCTCATCACAGCTATCTGCCAATCACCCATTCCCACTACCCTTCTGAGTAATACCCCTCCCCACCTTCTCACTATATAGAAGGGTCTGGAAACTTCTGTTGCAATGTATCTGAAGAAGTGTGCATGCACACAAAAGCTCATACCAAGAACTAACTTTAAGGTGCTACTGGAAGGAATTTTTTTTGTTTTGACTATGACAGACCAACACGGCTACCTATCTGTAACTAAAATGTTGATGGTTTATCATGAGGACTTAAAAAAATAGGTTGTGTGAGTGTACGAAGTCAAAAATTCACATTTGTTGTTCTGCCTATCATTGGCATGTGGGCCGGCCCACCCATGAGGCAAGCTGAGCTGACCGCCTCAGACAGCAAGATCCACATGGCCAGCAGATGTTGCTCTCTCCCAGTCCCCTGTTTCTGATGTGGATCTTCCCTCACCCCTTCTTCCCAACAGGGAGGGGAGAGGACCCATTTTATGGTCCACCTCATATACCCAGGGATGGATTTAGGTTTGATGAGGCCCTAAGCTACTTTATATGAGGCCCTTTATATGTTCAGCTGTCCTTTGTCAACAACAAATTGTCACTGTTTTTTGTGTTGAATATATGCTATATGGTAATTTATGGACCTAGCAGGTATCTAAAGCCATTTGCACATAACAAAATATGTATCATATTTTATCAAAGTAATTGTATTTTTCCCATTTATTTTTTTTGGGGGGCCCCAAGAGAGTGGGGCTCTAAATTATAGCTTGTTTAGCTTATACGTAAATCCGGCACTGCATGTACCCAAATGTCTTGGGCTGGCCCTGCCTGGAATACTATCCAGAAGGAAATGCCACCCCCAGGCTGAAAATGGTGCCCAAGCATAACTTCCTACCCCCTGAGTGTTTATGGTCAGTGGGGCAGCACAAGGCATCTCTTCTCTATTTGCATTCTACAAGGTGGCTTGTAGGATAAGAAGTTATTTTTTATGCCATGCAGCCTGGTAATCTTGATGCATAAGGCCACGTTGCCCCTTTTCTTATGATGACACGAATAACATTAATTAATGGTTGCATCCTTAAGCAGAGAAACTCATGAACAAGCCCCTCTGAAATATGGTTCAGTGGCCTCTATTTAGTCCAAGTTCAAACCATAGTAAATAATGAATAAAGGACTAGAGGAAAATCAATATATGTACAAAGTCACATTCTGCTTCAATAATCATTCATGAATGAATGCCCCTGGCTAACTCCCATGACTCATGAATGGCCTCCCAAATTATTCCCTGGGCCTGCAATCATTGCTTGGTTTAAATTAATGGGATATGTCCCAATTATTTTTTAACAGGAGTAGAATTAGGGCTGATTCATAGTCATTGGCGTTTTGACAGCAGTGTCCTGTGGTAACTGAATAAGTGACTGAAAACCGGCGGGGCATCTGTGAGAGTTTGTTGCAGTAAAAAAGAAAAAAAACAAGAATCCTGTGGCACCTTAAAAACAAAACAATTTATTGCGACATAAGATCATGGATTAGAGCTCACTGTGTTAATGAGATTGGACCCTGAGGAAAAGACCACATTTTATTTATTTAAAAGATTTATGATTTATTTATTGCCTTAGCTCTCTCTCTAGCTGACCTTCATTAGAAGATTCCAGAGCAATGCCCAACATGTGAGTTAAAGTTATTCCCATAGCATATACATACAATTTTAAAAGAACAAAGCAGGAAGTCACTGACAATGGTTTGCTACGGTCCTTTATACTTGGGCCAATGTGTAGTGCTCAGGACTGTGTTCAGATTTTTGTCTCGATGTATTAATTGCAGGCCATGAATTCTGTGGAATTTGTCAAATTAGTCTTGAGCTAAAGGTGCGTGTGATCGAGTTAATTGATACCGTGGCAGTTGGAGATCTGTTGTTCAAATTCCTTGCTGACTCAGCTTTGTAAGGATGCTACAAGTTCCAAAGCCAATTAACCAGAATTTGTTCTTTTTTATATGCTCTGTTTGTCTTTAGGAGGTTAGTTAGTTAGTTAGTTAGTTACTTGCCTGCCCAGTTTGGTAGTTGCTTATTGTGTATGTGGTCTTGTTGCAGTGCTGGATTTACGTACAGTGGTACCTCAGGTTACATATGCTTCAGGTTACAGACTTTGCTAACCCAGAAATAGTACCTCGGGTTAAGAACGTTGTTTCAGGATAAGAACAGAAATCGTGCTCTAGCGACGCAGCGGCAGTGAGAGGCCCCATTAGCTAAAGTGGTGCTTCAGGTTAAGAACAGTTTCAGGTTAAGAACGCACCTCCAGAACGAATTAAGTTATTATCCTGAGGTACCACTGTATAAGCTAAACAAGCTACATTTCCACAATATAAGATAACTTTAACAGTTACTTTGATAAAATACATATTTTGTTATGTGCAAATGGCTTTAGATACCTATTAGGTCCATAAATTAGCATAGATTCAACACAAAAAACAGTGACTAGTTGTTGGTGACAAAGGACAGCTGGACATATAAAGGGCCCCATTACCCATTACTTTGAGAGCCAGTGTGGTGTAGTGGTTAAGAGCGGTAGGCTCGTAATCTGGTGAACCGGGTTCGCGTCTATAATATAGCATTTATCAAGTAAAGTAAGCTTCAATCCTGCATATATTTCCTTAAATTTCAATGGGATTTGAGTATCCTAGCTGTGCAAGATTGGAGTCACAGAACACTTCCATCACTGACATTAAGAGCCAGTGTGGTGTAGTGGTTAAGAGCGGTAGACTCGTAATCTGGGGAACCGGGTTCGCGTCTCCGCTCCTCCATATGCAGCTGCTGGGTGACCTTGGGCCAGTCACACTTCTCTGAAGTCTCTCAGCCCCACTCACCTCACAGAGTGTTTGTTGTGGGGGAGGAAGGGAAAGGAGAATGTTAGCCGCTTTGAGACTCCTTAAAGGGAGTGACAGGCGGGATATAAAATCCAAACTCCTCCTCCTCCTCCTCCTCCTCTTCTTCTTCTTCAGTAGCTTAGGGCCTCATCAAACCTAAATCCGTCCCTGGGTACATGAGGTGGACCATAAAGGGAGTGGATTGAAGCATTGTTTTGATGCTGATGTTCAGTGGAGGCAGGTCCACTCAGGAAAATGGGGCCCTGTCCCAACAACCTCAGTCTGCCCTCAGTAAACCCACATCTGCCTCCTTCTTACTTCCAACCTGTCCATGAAATGGCATTGGCTGTCAGCTTTATCCTCCTCCTCCTCCCAATCCTTATTCTCAATATAGTCTTTGTATAACTCAACTGGGAGGGTGGGGTAGTTGTAGGGTGTCTCTGTCATTCTTATAGTGTCCCGTACTATAGGATCCACTGCATATCTCTGTTACATTTGTTATTTAAATAAAGTGGAATCCTTAGTATAGATGGGGCAAACTTGTCAGTTTTGGCATCTCCCAGTTTCTCATTCCCCACCCCCACCCCAATCTTAAATTTAAGTTCTACACATCTCCAAGTTAAAAGAAACTCACAGAAATTCACTGGCATTTTAGTACAACAAATTTCCCAAATGTAATGCTTGACACAGGTGACACTGTGGGTTAAACCGCAGAGCCTAGGGAGGGGCCACTAGGGGGCGCATCAGAAGATGACAATAACATCTCTCCAACCCACACAAGGTAATTTGGAGGCTGTGATGGGAGTAAATAGCCTCCCTACCCCCCCAGGATTGGGGGGGGGGCTGCCCTTGCCTGCTGTGCCCTATACCACCCCCGAATTTGAGGGGATGGGGGCACTAGGCACAATGCTCTCCTGTGGGATTTCGGCGCTCTTGGATGCCGTCTCTGATCCGCGCCACTAGCTGCAAGAACTTCAAAAGAAACAATTTGGATGAAGCGAATGCACATATTTCAAGGAAGAAGGGGGAGTAAAAGACTGCTAACAGAAGAGATCTCTGATGAAACAAGACGAGTCGGAGGAACAAGTATAAATCATGAGAAGATATGCCAAGACTCGGTATGGCAAAGGGACTGATGGGGGAGAGGGAAAAAAACCTTCATTTCTTTCCTTTATGCGATTAAAAAAGAATCCCCCCCCTCACAAGTCAGGAATGTCGTTTTAAGGACTTAAGCTGTGGATTTAAGGCTGTGTGGAGATAAACTTTCGAACGCAAGCATGTTTTAAGAAGAGCGTGGAATGTATAAGGGCTTTGGAATGACGCAGTTAAAAATACCGTCGCCATATTGGGAAGTTCTGTCGGAGGACTTAAGTCTGAGAGGAGAAATAGAGAAATAGAGTTGTTTTTATATTGGGGGTGAAACTCCTCAGTGGGACTTAAGAACGACAGTTCTGTAATTAATGATGGAAAGAGCGCTGTTATCTATGAAGGCGATGATATATGGAAACCATTTCTATTTGAGGATTGGAAGAACGGAAAATTCACACAGGATTATTATTGGTGTTTATCGGCTTAAGGAGACTATCAGAAGAGATCATAAAGAAAAAAGAGAAAATATATGAACAAGATGTGATGTGGAAACAGCAAGACAAGACTGGATAGAATTATGAATTTGTTTGGACTGATTTGGACATTAACGCAGTAGCAAGAAGATGATCAGAATCCCCCTTCGGATCTTGAAATATGGGTCCCCCCAACAAAATTTAAAATTCGGCTTTGTAATTCGGAATTTATATGATGTGATTTGATTTGATTTGATTGGCCGGTTAATAAAAATTATTTTTTTAAAAAAAACAACCACAGAGCCTAGGGCTTGCCGATCAGAAGGTCAGCGGTTCAAATCCCCGCGACGGGGAGAGCTCCCGTTGCTCAGTCCCTGCTCCTGCCAACTTAGCAGCTCGAAAGCACGTCAAGTGCAAGTAGATAAATAGGTACCGCTCCGGCGGGAAGGTAAACGGCATTTCCGTGCGCTGCTCTGGTTCGCCAGAAGCGGCTTAGTCATGCTGGCCACAAGACCCGGAAGCTGTACGCCAGCTCCCTCGGCCAATAAAGCGAGATGAGCGCCGCAACCCCAGAGTCGGTCACGACTGGACCTAATGGTCAGGGGTCCCTTTACCCTTTACCTTTACTAGGCTGCTTTTACTAACGTGTGGGTTTTTATGCCCTCTTTTCCTGAACATACTGTCCACATTTCAGTGCAGATTGTTTGCTTAGAGAAGTGCATCACAAAATTTGGAGGGGGTATGAATTTCAAAGGATAGATGCCTTTACACCTGCAGACTGTTTCAGGAAGTGCAAGTTAAATAATAAGTACACAAGAAAGCACAAACTAACCTAAATTTCCCCCCCATCCCTTGTTAGCCCAATGATAAATGTTTCATCTCCTTATCTGGGGTGTGGGAGCAAATGGAACAGAAGTATTAGTGGAGCAAGGTTTCAGGAGGTTGTAAGAGATGTTTCTTATAGTTATGGTAATTGGATACATTAGAAAGTTCAGCTCCTTTTTATGTCTAGCTCTGTGGAAGCAGAATACCATTACCAATTCCCCTGTGGCAATATTATCCCGAAACATCACTTTCAGCTTGCACCAAAACTTTGTGTTGCTTGCTCTCCCTATTGCCAGCTCTTTCAGAAAAATACAGTAAGTGGTCCAACATATGCATTCTATTAACTTTCCCTTCCTGTCCTTGGCTCAATGATACTGCAACCACAATCTTTTGGGTCTAGCTACAAAGAGATGGTATAAATGGGCTCCATTTTGTTCTCCATTCTAACTCTGCGAAAGCCAAAAGAGAAAGGACCCCCCCATATTCTAAAGTGGAATTTCTTTCCAATAGATATTATGTTTCTAAAGGGGGGGGGGGAGTGAAACGTGCCAAGGTAGTAACTAAATAAAATATATTCTTAAAAAGTGGAGGTAGCTTGCTTCAACAAAACTTTTGGTTTTTCACATCATATGTTAGAAATGTGGTAAGCTTTAAGCTAATAACCTAGTGAACTTTTATCCACAAACCACCAAGTTTTCCCCACGTAGAGACTCGGACCGCTTTCTCATGTTTCCTGAATTCTTGCTTGTTCCTATTGATACTCAAAAGTTATAACACGAGAAGTCATTTATCACCTGCAATTTTCCTGTATGCTCAGAATATGATACATGTTGGACCAAGGTTCCTTCTGGAAATTGAAGCTGACACTCTGGACAGCATTTGAATCCATGGAAATGTGGCCTAATACATGTGGTCAGGAAAACCTATCCCCCTGCGCATCCCTGGTCCCTCTCTCTTTCTCCTTGCCACTCCTGGAACTTGAGCGAAGAACCCAAGAAGGTAGGAACAGGAGACTAAGCATCTTGGAGATGTGTCCTGAACCAGTGATATTTGAGAAGAGTTGATGGTTAGAGTTTCTGGGTACTATGAGGGATTTTTCCACTGCTGAGTTTAGCTAGTGAGGTGAACCAGGAAATGGTTAGTCTTCAGGGTGGGCCTTACTATGAGGGAGTGTGAAGTGAGTGTCTCAGGAAAAAATATTTGTGGTTCGAGGACCCGACCCCCGCTTGGTGGAATAAAGACATGTTGACACAGAATATAAGGTTAATGGGCAAGAAAAGTGTTATGTACTGAGTTGAATAGGATCCAAACTGCAGCAGTCTGATTGGTCCTAGAACAATAGGATCCAAATTGCAGCAGTCTGATTGGTCCTAGAACAATGCAGCAGTATGATTGGTTGGCAGGAACCACCGAATCATGCTCCAGATATAAGTGAATCCACAACCTGATTGGCTTACAGTAGAATTCCAGAATTAGCCAATCATGTGCAGCCCATTGTGTAAATAATGTATATAAAGCAGATACTTTGAGGGGACTTTCATTCATTCCTCCTCACCACTATGAGCTGAATAATGAGCATGAAATCACTTTGCGACTCTGAGTATATTTCAAAAAGGCCACAACTTTATTGATTACAGCAAGTGAGAAGGTATTGGCTTAGGCACTGGACCACGGAAGATTTGACTCCACCCACTCGAAGAGGGGTGAGTCTGAAGATGCTGTGTTCACCAGCTCCACTGTTGGCCCTACCACTGGACAGAGTGTGGCAGCTGCCTAAAATGGGAGATGCTGGGGTTGGGAGACAGCAGCAGAGTCTCACTCGCCAGCCATTCTTACCATCAGTGCTTTTCTTCTAGAAAAACAGGTACCAGTATTCACCATGAAGTTGTTGCAGTAAACACCACACTTTTTAACAACAACAACAAGAAAAGAGGTGCCGGTACTGCATACCCTTGAGTATCCCATTTTTATATAAAAAAGCACTGCTTTTTAAGAGAGGGCTGTTCACCTCTCTTAGAGTCAGAGCTGTGTGCATGAAGACAGGGTTGTCTGAGTCCCCGAAGCTCATCTGCTACCTTCAAGTGCATTGGAGAATGCTGTCCCGTCTCAAGTATTAGATTAAGATTCAGCTGCCTGTCCACTAGGAATGGACGGGGGGGACAGAGCACGCCATCTCATCCTTTGCCTTCTAAAACAAAATGTCTTGAGCCCCCCCTCGTGTTCAGTCCATTCCAACATAATGCTTTTCACAAGCCTACACATAACAGCACCACGTAGCTTTGTTATCTCTTCCCCCAGATCAATAGCCACAGATTCAAATAAGCAGTCTCTGATTCGCCACGGTTTAAGAGTACCAGCTCATATGTGTGGTGCTGTTAGGAGATGGTTAAGGTTAATTCCCTTTGCCCTGTCATTTATCACCAGCATGATATGTGCACATCACAGAGAGCAACTGCTTTGTGAACACACTGACATATGATCACCATCTGCATGGACCAATATGTTCACAGAACTCATGGGGTAAAATACCCCACATAAACAATCTATGTGTCCTTTTATTGTTCAGTCACTAGGTAGATGAAATACAATGTGTCAGCATGGAACCTTGTAAAGATCTCTGCAGTCAATTTTTTTAAAAATGCTTTTATCTTCCTGGTGATTCACTCCTATAAGGATCTCATGCTTTTAGTTAGACTGATTTCTTTCTAGGCTGTTAGAGCTGTGCTATATACAAAAAAAGAGCACATAGTGTGATTTATTTATTTTTTTAAAAAGAAAGATGGGAGAGGAGCCATTCAGAAGGATTATTCTTTTCCCAGAATAAAAAGCTTTCTGAGATATGTTTGCCAACATTTTTAATTTTTTGCAAGTAATCAGTGGAGTGCTTATTTTTCTGATCGTGTTCAAGAAATGCTATAAATAACCATGCACTTCTTCCTTAATTTTTGGCCTTCTTCCATGTGACATTCCTCCAATCCCTGAAGCTGCATAACTGTTTGACCTGAGAACTACAGTGGTACCTCGGGTTACATACGCTTCAGGTTACATACGCTTCAGGTTACAGACTCCGCTAACCCAGAAATAGTGCTTCAGATTAAGAACTTTGCTTCAGGAGAAGAAAAGAAATTGTGCTCCGGTGGCGCAGCAGCAGCAGCAGGAGGCCCCATTAGCTAAAGTGGTGCTTCAGGTTAAGAACAGTTTCAGGTTAAGTACGGACCTCCGGAACGAATTAAGTACTTAACCCGAGGTACCACTGTATTTTAATGACCTAGGACTCATAAGTCCCATCAACTTAAGAGGTTACAAGGGCTACCTTTTTTTTCTTTTCCTTTTGCTCATTCATTTAAAAAGAATGTTTACACATGGCAAAGTCATGTAAAGCAACTGGGTCATCTTTTGATGGTTGAAAAGAGATAACATGATGCACTTCATTGCATTTCGATGTTGTTGAGTGAACCCAAGCAAAGTCCAAATGAGAGATATGGAGGCTGGAAAGCCTTAAGGTATTTTACAACTGAACAAATTGGCAAAGCTCCTAGGATGCTTAAAAGAATTATCAGTGGCATTCATGTTTGAGAGTTAACTCAGACGCAGGTTACACTGGAATAAGTTTAAGAGGGCTGCTGGTGAGAGTGCAGAAGGAATGATCTGCTTAACACTGTTGAACACACCCCTTAGACTGTAATCCTAAATTCACTTACTTGGAAGCCAGCCCATTGAGTCCATGGGGCTTAAGTCTGAGTAAGATTCCTGGGTAGAATCTAGACACATATAAAAACCACTGTGAAAATGCTTTTTTAACAAAGTTTTGGGAAATATATTGAATTTGCCATAAGCTCACCACCACCACCTACTGTCACATTTGAATAATGCACTTAAAACGCACTTAAAACGCACTTAAAACGTTATATTTGTAGCTGTGTAGCTGAGTCCCTGGTAGCTTTAGTCTGTGCTCTTTAGACTAACATTTTGCAACCTTAGTCAAATGCTAAGACTTTATTCATGTCTATAAACATTGAATGACTTTTCTAGGAAATAAGTTTCTGTCTACCCAAGGATGCTGTGAATCCAACCTTGGTCTTGGTGATCCTAAACTTTGGGGACTAGTAGGCCATGAAGGTGGTCCCCCCAAGGAAGTTGCTACATGATTTTCACTCCTAAACATTATAATATGAATTTTATCTTGTAATAGAGGCCAGCACTCCAGCACAGAAGAGACCTACAGACAGAGGGAAGGAAGACTAGCTTATGCAGACTGCATTGATCTCCTATAAACTATTTGGTGGACTATTCTGAGCTGTACCTGGTGGGAGAGATCTAAAGGACTAAAGACATATCACTGCTTTTAACTGAACAGAAAATGCAATACAGTGGTATCTTGAGTTAAGAACTTGATTCGTTCCAGAAGTCCGTTCTTAACCTGAAACTGTTCTTAACCTGAAGCACCACTGCTGCCTCTGTGCCGCCAGAGCACGATTTCTGTTCTCATCCTGAAGCAAAGTTGTTAACCCGAGGTACTATTTCTGGGTTAGCGAAGTCTGTAACCTGAAGTGCCTGTAACCTGAAGTGTATGTAACCGAAGGTACCACTGTATATAGTAGTTCTGTGGATTAGAGAGATGTAGAAATTAGTTTCCATGTGTCATTGATGCTGTGGCCATTTACCCATTGAATTCCAAGAGACTTGTTGTGTTTTTGCCCTTCTTGGGCTTCCAGTAGGCATCTCATTGGCCACTGTGAGAACAAAGATACTGGACTAGATGGGCCTTTGATCTAATCCAGAAGAGCTCTTTTTAGGTGGGGGGTTCCTCTGACTAGCTGTAATTTCATTCACCTCTTAAATTATGCAAGGGGTCTTTCTTCACCCACAGTTGCACTTCAGGTAGGTGAAAAAGAGACAAACTTTGAAATGGGCCTTCTTGGTAGTGGCACCTGCCCTGTGGAACACCCTCTCATTGTATGCCAAACAGATAAATAACTATTTATAAGACATCAGAAAGCAGCCCTGAACAGGGAAGTTTTTAATGGTTGATTGTGTTTTAAATATTTTGTTGGGAGTGGCTGGGGCAACCCAGTCAGATGAGCCACATACAAATAATAAAATTATTATTATTAAATGCTCCACAGAACAAAGTCAGTGGAATTTGCTTCTAATATTAACTAAAATTGCATAGCATCAGATCACTGATGTTAGGCCACAAAGGTTTTCTGTCTTTTCTGAGCTGCCGAAAGAGGTGGCAAGCAGTAACTTTTTCTGATTCCAATGGTTTCACTATGGAATATTGGTGTGTCTCAGCCAAGAAATTTAAACCTTGCCCTATGGTTCTCCAGGGATTTTAAAATTGAGCTGAGAGTCATGAACAGCCGTTTAAGGATGCACGAGTTGCTGGCAAAGACAAATCTGGCTGGTGACATTTATGTTCCATCCACTTAGCAGCATCACAACCATAACAGTAATGCTCCAGTAATAGCAATTTCTCTCTCCCCCTTATATGCGACATGAGAATTAGCTAATGTTAGGGAAGCTTTTCAAAAAGGTAGGGACCGTAGATGAGCAGGGAATACAGTTGTGCCGAAATGTATCCTTTCTTGAAAGATTTCTTCGCCTACAAGAGGGGCTTCTATTTTTCTGCCTTGTTCTTTAGACATCCTTCAGAATTTTGATGAGTATAGAGATTGAGCTACTTCATTCTTGTCATTTTTGGTTATAGCTTTTAAATTGAATTTTCCATAAGGAAACAAAAAAACAAAACAAACACACAAATACAGTCAAAGAACACAAAACACATAATAATAAACTAAGACGATGTATTCTAGTTGCACATGTGAGAGGGAGGAGGGAAAGGAGGAGCAATTGGTGGTTCAGACCAACCTGATTCTGAGACGTTCAAGCAAATATAACAGTATAAGGAGACCATATGTCAGAGAACTCCCCACCCTTCTTGTATTTACGGAAGGCCACATTTTCATATCCTGCCTATTGAATAATGTCCTGTGTCCACTGTACGATGTGTGTGTGCTTGGTGGGGGTAGACTTCCTTTTCCAATATGTTAGATGTTTCTGTTGGAAAAACACCCGGGAATGGCTGCCAACTTCCCAAGTCTTCGGGACGTCTCTCCGGTGGTCCTCCCTGCCTGTAAATCTCCCTCAGTCCACAGAGACCGGTGATAGGCGACCCTTCTCTTCTGAAAAGAGCACGCCAGTCTTCTGGCATATCATAGCAGAAGAAAGACTCAATTGTAGTTCTAAAACTACTTTATTTACGGTCATATATATACTGAGACTCCATCAGTACGTCTGTGCCCTCTGAACACCAGTACACAACTGTGCAACACATACAGAAGTGAAACTTCCAATAGTACTCAGGAAGTGATAATACAGACTTCCTTTCTCACACCCTCTCAGACACTCACATGATGTACACAAATCATACTACCACTCACTGAGCAGCTCGGATAGATATAAATCCTAACACCACCATGAATGCCCTTAGAAGCCAGTTGTCCTTCTGTGAGGTTCCAAATACATAACAGCTTAGTTTACTACTGCAAGGTGGCAAATGGGTGGAGTGTTTGTGCGTTTCTCTTTCCATTAAATATTTTTCCACTGCTCTGCAGCCTTCCTAATCTGAAAAACAACAACTATGAGAGGAATTACTTTCCAATACTTCCCTCTAGGTTTCATTGCTGTGCAGGAAGCCAGAGAAGCTAGCTACAAAGTGCCCTAGATAGGTGCACTCCCTGATCTTGTTTTTAAGGGAAATGCTTCCTTTTACCTTAACAAAGTCTTTCCTCGCTGATTTGTTTAAAAGTAAAAATACTTCACAGCTGTCTGGTACACAGTAGGCTTGGCTGGAAGTAAAGTGAGGGTGTCCCCTTCAAGGTGCAGCTGCAGATTGCAGCTCAACAAAGTGATGATAAAAGACACACTTACAAACACCCCTTTGCAAGGGAAGTGCAAGGACTGCCTATCCCCGTATGAACTGACCTGGTGATCACCATTGGAAACCCTTCTTCGTGTGCTTCCTCCACGAGAGGTTCAGAGCAACACAAAAAGTGGTTCCCCATTTGTGGAATGTTTTCCCCAGTTTGGCTCGCCTGCCACCCAGGCGAAAACATTTCTCTATTACCAAGCTTTTAGCTGATTAATATTCTATAAATGGGTTTGTGGGAGGGGAGCTATTGGTTTGTTTTATTATATATTTTGTGTTCTCATTTTTGTATTTTTATGTTGTAAACTGCCCTATGATCTTCGGATGAAGGGCGGTACAGTGGTACCTCGGGTTAAGAACTTAATTCGTTCTGGAGGTCTGTTCTTAACCTGAAACTGTTCTTAACCTGAGGTACCACTTTAGCTAATGGGGCCTCCCGCTGCCACCGCGCCACCGCCGTGCGATTTCTGTTCTCATCCTGAAGCAAAGTTCTTACCCTGAGGTACTATTTCTGGCTTAGCGGAGTCTGTAACCTGAAGCGTCTGTAACCTGAAGCGTCTCTGTAACCCGAGGTACCACTGTATACAGATTTAATTAACAACAACAACAAACCCTGTATGCGAGAATATCACTGAAATTTTCTCTCCCTTTTGATAGTTTTCAAAGACATTTTCTTTTCTTACTAATTGATGGAGGATGGTTGAACAAAGAAAGAGGTGTGAGACATTTTCAGCTTGGCACTAACAGTGAGTCATGCCTTAAAATGCATGGCAAGGCAAGATTTTTTTTTTAAAAAAAAACTTTAGAAATATATCAGTTTAAACAGAAGATATGGCTCTTTCTAGGATGCGGTTCTGGACCTTGTGCATTTTCTGTAAAAAAGCAAAACAGCCATTAAGGGCACTTAATAGTCTCTCTTATTTAACTCGTGCACATAAGTAATTCCCCCCCTTTTTTTAAAAAATGCAGCACTGGAAGCAAAGAAGGACAATTTTCAATCCAATTTGCATTTTGAGATACATATGGTAACGTGATCAATATTATGGTCCAATTACAGATTTAAAAATGTGACGGATGAAAGGAAGTTGTCTTATATAGAGTGAGACCACTGGTTAGTATTGTTTATATCTGGAATGTTGAGCCTATGGTCTAGCAGATGTTGTTGAACTAGGACTCCCATCATCCCTAACTGCTAGTCATGTAGAACATTTCCCAACTTGGATAAGAATGGATCAGCTGCTGATTCTGTGGAACTCTGTGTGCGCACTAGCAACTCTGGGTTGACGCATGAACTTTCAGACATAGACAGTACTCTCAGCGCCATAGCTGCGTGAGAAACAGCTTCTCGTAACTTAAACTGACCCTTTGTGGACAACATTTGACTACATTTTGATTCAATTTGAATAAGCCAGGCTCGCGGTATCCGCCAGAGAACCATTATTGCACCCAGACCGTCGTCATATTCTAATGGGGCCTGTACAGATACAATTACATGCTCTGCGCATTCTGCTATTAATACCTGAATCTATTTTGCATAGCCTGCTGCACTGTCTGCCTCCGCTCTCACACCTGCAGTGTATCCAGGTGGCTGGCACAGAAACGAAGTTTCTCTCGCTTTTCAAGCTGTGTTGGTCCCACCATATGGTGAAGCCTGATAGAGAAAGGGAAAGAGAGAGAGAGGGAAATATGGGATGCTGTTGTTATTAGCCATGCTACAGGTTTTAAAAGAGAATCAGATCCCTGCTGTTCTAACATTTCATTTAGCATGTCCTTTTAACGCTGGTATAAGGCTGTTGAGAAAAGTTTCAGACCGTTCTCAGAGATTGAATTTTCAGTTATTACTGTTCACCCAGGAAAATAATAATAATAGCAAAACTGTGCAGTAGAATGATTTTTTTTCAAAATCCACAGGATTTTATATTTGGCAACAGTGAGACCAGTGAGTCTATATCTAGATATAGATATAGATATAGATATACCGGTAGATAGATATAGATATACTGGTAGATAGATATAGATAGATAGATATAGATATAGATATAGATATAGATATAGATATAGATATAGATATAGATATAGATGATATAGATATAGATATAGATATAGATGATATAGATACAGACACACACACACACACACAAAGAGAGAGACAGACATTGCTAGACTCACGGCCACAGGCCTATGACACAAACCTGCAAATTTCCATGCACTAATTTATATATAAGGCAGCTCAACCCAAGTTCTGCATTGCTAGGACACTTCTACAGCTCAGCCACACCTGGCAACCACAGCATAAGATGTGGAGGCAGGCAGATTGGGCCTGATCTCTGTGCCAGCTTCAGGCCCTGGATTGGCCCAATGCTGGCTGATGTGAGTTGTAAGATAGGCTTAGGATCTTGTGGGTCCTGGATCAACTCATTCCCACCCACCCCCTCCCTGCCCTTGGTGTGCCCCATTTTGGGGCTTCCTCTTGGTTTCACCAATAGGCCATTCAGCGAATGTAAGGGGGAGGTCTCTGTTGACAGAAGGTTGGATGAGACAACAGAAACAAGCAGAGGAGGCCTTGACTCAATCCAAATCACCACAGCCTGACAAAAGGGGTGTAGGCTGGATAGTAATCTAGTTGCCTCTGAGAAATTAAAATGGTGGAAGGCTGGAATCCCATCAGCCTTGTACTTTGCCCAGCTACTTGTTAAACATTCTTTAAATATAGAAAAAAAGGAAGGGGTTGTTGACTCAGGACCCACTGCAATGAGCCAGGACTCACTCCCTATCAATGTGCCTTTTGCTGCATTTTCGATAAGCATTGTTTATTATATATTTATAGCAAGATTTATGTACTACTTAATAATAATAATAATAATAATAATAATAATAATAATAATAATAATAATAATGTTCAGGGAAGCTTTTAATGTTTGATGTATTACTGTATTTTAATATTTGGTTGGAAGCCGCCCAGAGTGGCTGGGGAAGCCCAGCTAGATGGGTAGGGTATAAATAAGAAATTATTATTATTATTATTATTATTATTATTATTATTATTATTATTAATCTCTAAGTCTATATTAAAGTGTTCATTAAAACAACAATAAAAACAAAACTGTAAAGACAGTAGATAATAAGTTTTTGAAAACCAACAGTTATAAAACACACACAAATATACTCAATAGAATTACATGTCAGCATAGGAAACTAATTTCTTCTTCTTCTTTTATAAAAATCCCTGGTAAAATAATTGACAGATGGTGTGAAAATTCATACAATAAATAAACTTAACAGTACAGAAATGTGACAATAAGCTCATTATTGTGGGGGTTCCCTCTCTTTGGTTATTATTATTTTTTAAAATAGAAACATTCTTTTTCTTTTTCAGTGCTGACCTGAGTGCTTTTTTCCTAGCCATGTTGCTGGGGTAACTATAAAGTTGAAAAATGTATGAGCTATAGAAATGGACGGGCAAGCTAGGATGGTGCCAGCTGCAAAGGAGGGGAGGGCCCCTGCAGTGGCGTAGCGTGGGTTGTCAGCACCCAGGGCAAGGCAAGTAATTTGCGCCCCCTCTGCCCTAGGGGCAGAGAGCTGCGAGTGCAAGCGCCCCCCAGATGTTGCGCCCGGTGCGGCCAGCCCCCCCTGCACTCCCCACGCTACGCCACTGGGCCCCTGCACCTTTGAAGGTTGTGTAGAAGAGGGAATTCCGGCAGCTACTGCAGGTACAGGAGCCCATTCACTTCGGCACCTGGCTGCCCCTTAGCTCTCACACTCCTTTTCCTCTCTGCCACATGTCTAGCAGACATGGGAGGAACTGGGGTTGTGGATTGTGCAAGGACAAAATGGGTTAACCTATCCCTTCCATGCTTTAGGAAGCTTCCAATCTCCTCTTTGTGGCCCTACCTGAGGAGGAAAGGAGAACTGGAAATGCATGAGCCAGTCCTTCCTTGTAACACTAAACCATGGTTTAATGTTATGTGCAAACCAGGCCCATGTGTGCCTAGGATACAGCATGTTGACCGCTATTCCCCCAACCCACATTAGTAATAACACCTTCAGCCTGGGCAGAAAAGAGAAAGCCAGGCCATTGCAAAAACAGGAAACACAGCATATTGTTTCACCTTTAAAATGTACAGTGATACCTCGGGTTACAGACGCTTCAGGTTACAGACGCTTCAGGTTACAGACTCCGCTGACCCAGAAAGAGTACCTCGAGTTAAGAACTTTGCTTCAGGATGAAAACAGAAATCGCCCAGCGGTGGTGTGGCAGCAGCAGGAGGCCCCATTAGCTAAAGTGGTGCTTCAGGTTAAGAACAGTTTCAGGTTAAGAACAGAGCTCTGGAATGAATTAAGTTCTTAATCTGAGGTACCACTGTATATTCCTTTTCTGGACAGTATCTAACACAGGCTTTATCTGTTGTATGTGAAGAGCTGCTGCTATTCTCGAAATACGATCTGTATTGCACTGCAGTTAAATCTTTCAGGAGGCTTTGTATATTGGTTTCCTCCAATCTTCTCTATAAAACTTCCTCTTTCATATACGACTCTGTACATTTGAATGGCACTGATTGTAATGCTATCTTACTGAGGCTGCAGTCTTAAGCACGTCGAGTGATCCTTATTCCTGTCCCAGAGCCACAGGGCTGATCAGAGCGGCAGAGTTACTGCTGCATCTGAAGCTCTGCCACTGACCAAGATCGAAGGTGGAAGGGAACAAAAATGCCTGCTGTCGCTGTGCAAGGTCAAGGCTGGTGCTGCAGAGAGGCCTGTATCAGGTCCATCTCAAGTAGCTGAACCAGGTTAGGATCCAGCAGAACCTCGCAGAACCCAACAACGTTGCATCCCAGTAAGTGGCAGGTGACATCAGTGACTTAAAGTCTGATAAGCCCTGTCAATTGCAGCTGGTCACAACAACAACCACCACAACAAAAACAGCAACAATTTATTATTTATATCCCGCCCATCTGGCTGGGTTTTCCCAGGCACTCTGGGTGGCTCCCAACAGAATATTAAAAACACAATAAAACATCAAACATTAAAATCAGAGCTGCCTTCAGATGTCTTCTAAAAGTCAGATAGTTGTTTATTTCCTTGAGGGTGTTCCACAGGCTGGGTACCACTACTGAGAAAGCCCTTTGCCTGGTTCCTTGTAACCTCACTTCTCGCAGTGAGGGAACCACCAGAAGGCCCTTGGAGCTGGACCTCAGTGTCTGGGCTGAACAATGGTGGTGGAGACGCTCCTTCAGGTCTACTGGGCTGTGGCCCTTTAATGCTTTAAGGGTCAGCACCAACACTTTGAATGATCCACAGATACTCAAATGTCCAAGAGATCAATGTTGAACAGGCAGGTTGGCATAATTAGCAACTCATAAATAATATTGAAAACGATCATTTAATGCTTCCTGGAATTCAAAGAATTACTTAAACATGCAAAAAGGGTTTTGGAGAGCCCAGTGGGATTTTTGACTGCTTTATTTTTCCCTTTGAAGCGCAGGTTGCAGATCTAAAGGCGCTTTTTCCATTTGAAAATGAGTTGCTATGAAACATTAGGGGCTGTTGTTTGTGGAATCTAAATCCAATCTCACATTACGTTGGGATCCCAGACTGGTGTATTTCTCATTATGATAGATGCTAGCCACCCATGATGAACATTTTTAATATTTGAGGTTACATTTTAGATTTCCGTGTGCTAAGGATTTAAAATAGGTAAATTCATAATGAATAGCGTCCATAGTCAATAGTGTTAACATTTCTGTTAGAATCAAAAGTTTGTTTTAACAACGAAAAAGGAAAGGAAAGGGGGAGCATTCTCAGGGGATTAGTCCTTCTTATTTCATTTCATTTTGGTGCCGAAAATAATTTTATCTGGGAGTGATTTCCCTAATACCTCTCCGTAAGGCACTTTGTTCATTTTAGAAGCAAAACCAATTCCTTCTGCATCCCTTCGATGGGCTTATGGGCTGCACAACCTCATTTCTGTTGCTGTCCCATGACTAGGAAAAGCAGGATTCAAGCTCTCAACTCTGCTGTGCCGCTCCCTGTCGCATCCTACCATCCACGCGGCAAGCAGGTCATTTAAGAAATCAGCAGGCTTCTACTTAAGACTGGTTGATAATTGCTTTCTGCTGGATGACTCACCCTGCCAGGAAGCCTGCTACATTATGGCGCCTTTCTGTTTATTTCAGGATGCTGTTAAGTGTTCCAAGGTAAGCACGAGAAATACGGCTGATGTAAACCCTGCGTGGCTCTTCCTCTCTCTCCTCAAATTATGCCATCTGTTCAGATAGGATAAGAGAGGGCCCTCCCAATGTCGTTTTCATCAGAGTTGATGGGCACGATAACAGTTATTTGCTGCCAGTCATCTCAGATTCCATCAACTCCTCCATTTGGCAGGTGATCCAATTGAAGCCAAGTTGACAGTTTGGGTTGCAGCAGAGGGGCAGGTAGGCTGAGGCACCAGATCAGGGGACAAGAGGGTACACACCTCCTGAGAACTGGCGACTAAAGGTCCTGTCAAACACTCCAATTGACTGAATAATTAGTTTTAGATTTCGAAGATAAAACAATCCCGTCTAGGAAGCTTGGAAGCATTTGCATCAACAGCCCCAGGTTCCAATAAAAAGGGGGAGGGGTAAGGAATTACTCGTGCTTTAAGAAGTATCTGTGGAAACACCTATTAAAGATGTACCTGTTGGTTCTTGCTCTTTTCTGCTGCATTGGGACTAGCTAGGCAGGTGTAATTAGGGGATTGTTAGGGCCTGGCTGGATGGCAAAGAACGGTAGGAGGCTCCAGTCCAAGATCTCCACAAGGATGACACAGAAGAAGAAGACTTAGATCCAGGACAGTGGTGGTGGGACACTGAGGACAGGTCTGAGGAGGGGGCAAGCTGGGAGGTGGTAGAAGCAGGAGGCTTGAGTGGACATGGAGTGTCAGAAGAACGAAGCCATTCAAGGGCAGGGTGGGGTGCTGAGAATTTGAGAGCAGATTCCGGCTTTCCAAAATATAATACATTGAAGAGCAGTGATAATACTACTCCATCAGTTTTATAACTCCTGCCTAACATGTCACTGAGGGAGTCAGCAAGTGATGGACATTTCAGGTGATGGACAGGTACAACCAAACTATAATGTGATAATTGCAGTCCCTGTGCGGACAAACTAGTTGCGGCCACCGAGACCATATAACACCAGTCCTGAAAGACCTACATTGGCTCCCAGTACATTTCTAAGCACAATTCAAAGTGTTGGTGCTGACATTTAAACCCCTAAATGGCCTTGGCCCTGTATACCTGAAGGAGTGTCTCCACCCCCATCGTTCTGCCCAGACACTGAGGTCCAGCTCCGAGGGCTTTCTGGTAGTTCCCTCACTGCAAGAAGTAAAGTTGCAGGGAACCAGGCAGAGGCCTTCTCAGTGGTGGTGCCTGTGCTGTGGAATGCGTTCCCATCAGATGCCAAGGAAATAAGCAACTACCAGACTTTTAGAAGACATCTGAAGGAAGCCCTGTTTAGGGAAGTTTTTAATGTTTAATGCTGTATCATGTTTTTAATATTCGGTTGAAAGCCACCCAGAGTGGCTGGGGAAACCCAGCCAGATGGGCAAGGTATAAATAAATAATAATTATCATCATCATCATCATCATCATCATTATTATTATTGCATGAGCCTTTGTGAAGAGCAGAAACCAAGAGGAAGAAGAAGAAGAAGAAGAAGAAGAAGAAGAAGAAGAGGAGGAGGAGGAGGAGGAGGAGGAGGAGGAGTTTGGATTTGATATCCCGCCTTTCACTCCCTTTAAGGAGTCTCAAAGCGGCTAACAGTCTCCTTTCCCTTCCTCCCCCACAACAAACACTCTGTGAGGTGAGTGGGGCTGAGAGACTTCAGAGAAGTGTGACTAGCCCAAGGTCACCCAGCAGCCGCATGTGGAGGAGCAGGGAAGCGAACCCAGTTCCCCAGATTACGAGACTACCGCTCTTAACCACTACACCACACTGGCTCTCCAAGATTCTCTTCCTGGCCCAAACATGCTGCTTTTCCTGCCATGCAGAGTTAATGATATTTTTCTCCTTGTGACCTTGAATTTGGTCCAGAATGTAGATAAATATATATATGACCAAGCTAGATGATAACAGAGCCTGCAGTGGCATGACACTTTGGAAACCAAATTGATAATCCCAGTGCTAATACGTTAAGACAAAATCCTATGAATATGTATCAGCAGGACAACAGAGTTGGTGTGGGGATCAGGAGCCATGAGTAATATTTGAGTCTCACTTTTGATACAAGTTGTAGCAGGCTAAAAAAACCATGAGTGAAAAATTAGCCAATTTAAAAGCTCGTTTCCATGGAGGTACATAGAGTTTATGGATGGCTGTGGTAAAAAGAAAATTTTAATATCTGCAAATGGTCTGACCAATTAAGACTAGGAGAAAGATATGCTAACTGCTCCTTTGCAGCGGATCAGTAACACTCTTTAGCCCATGGTAGAAGGCACCAGCTAGAATTCATACAAACATTATCCTTTTTTTCTTAATGAACACAGTGCAGAAATAAAGATTTTCTTAGCATAAAGTGGTATCCACAGTAATTGTTTTTGTAATGAATATTTAAGCAGCGTAAGTTCTGCAAAATCACTATGATACAAATGTGTTTTTCATTTACCACCCAAAAAACCCTCAGATGTGGTTACCATATGTAAGGGAATTGTACTGTTCATTGCTGATTTGAATAAAGACAGTTTGAATGCTGTCCGGAGCAAGTTAGATACACCTCAGGCTCATTGAATATGAAGCAGGCATGAAGCTGATGTTCACCTGGAAATGTGTTGAGTGGTCACATTCTGACCACTCTCCATCTCAAGCATCCCTGTCAGTAGCAGCCTCAAATCTTAACTTAATTGACAGAAGATCTGAAGGGGCATTATTATTATTTTTTGCACACCTGACTGCAGAAGAGCCCAATTGCAGGGAGCTTCTAAGTGCGCTCATCCAAGCACATTGATAAACCCCCTTCAGACTTTCCCACTCAACATTGGAAGGTTAAAAGTGGGGATGGAGATACTGGGAATGGTATGTGTCCCACTGTGTCACCTACATCAGTGTTTCTTAAATGGGGGGCAAGCCAGTGGGTCTTGGTCCACTTTCAGGTGAGCCATGGTGCCTCCTCATTCATCTGCTCTGTCCCGGACTTCCGGGTTGGCGCCATCGTTTAATGGCGGATTCCCTCCGAGCTCCGGAGGGAATCGGCTCCGTAGAGTCTGGGTCTTGCCACTGCGGTGAAGCGGGGACCCTTAAAATCACAGGCGTGAAAGCCTGTGAACACAGAGACTCGGCGGGCACCATTTGCGCCCCCACAATCCGTGAAGGAGCCTTTTTAAAGGATTCAGAACGGGGACGGGGTGCGGCGCAGTGCTGAGAGTACTCCCTCTTCTACGGAGTGAAGCCGCAAGCCATTGACAGAGAGCGCTGACTTTTTCCTTGGATCAATCGGACTTTAAAACATCAACCCGTGAGTAATACGGAGATTGGAACTTTTTTAAAAAAAATTCGGATCAGGAACGAGCGGGGAATGGTTAAAAAGGAAGTCCACCCCCCCCCTCTTTGTAGACAATCTAAAGCAAAGGACCTGTTAGCTAAGGTCGAGAGAATTTTTCTTTGTTTTTTAGTATAAGATTTTAACTTCACGGCTCTGACATTATAAGAAGATTTACTGGAGGATAAAAGATAAATTTTGGGAGCTGAAACATCACCCCCCCCAGACCCGGGAGCGTCCCGCGAGAAAGCCTGCTGATGTAATATTGAAGAGTTTGACAGCTGTCAAGTTAGCTGTCAGACAGTTAGCTGTCAGCCGGAAAAAGAGAACTTTGTTTCTGTTGCTTCTGCTGGTTTATTTGTTATAACTTGCTGAAAATAAGGAAGGGCTGATACAAAATAACTGGACTTTCGGTTTTGAGCTGAAAGGAATGTTAAGGAACTAAAATCCCCCTAGAGGGGTTTTAGTGACATTACAGGAATGGCTGGAGGACGGAAAATTCAAGCAGAATTGGACGACAGAGCATTTGTTCTCTTCGGAAAGTTACAAGGTCAATTCAATGTTTTGGCTACAGAGGTTTCAGTACTACGCTTGACAGTAAATAACAGTGTTGAATCTGATAAGGACTTGACACAGGAAGCCCATTCAACTGAACAAACAGATGAAACTGAAAGTTTTGACAAGATGGAGCAATATGTTGCTTTAGAAGAAAATGAAGGAGGAGCTGGAATTCTGCAGATGCCAAAGGAGAGCTGCAATTTGAGGCCTGACATGATGACAAAAAAGGAAAATAAAAATTTGATGTGGAAAGCCTGGCCTGAATTGGAGACTGAAAAATGGAGAGATCTCCTTTTGTGGAGATCTGAAGACCTGAGGATTACAAATTTGCTGAAGGTGAAAGTTGGAGCTTTGGGGACATTTGGATTTGAAAGGAGTATGAAACAAGAGTTGGAGTACCCCACAGGCTTTGTTTTTAAATATGGAGGTCTGGCTGGAAGCAATATGCATCCTGTTGGGCCGGAGCCTCTCCGAGATTTGGGGTTTAATATCAAAGACTATCAAAAAGACCGGCAGAGAGGAACTGAGAGCCTCGGATGTGAGATCTCCAGGCTAAATAACATATAAAGACTGATGGATATTGGTTGGGGACTGGAACCGGGAAAAAGGTGGGTGGAGTTTGGGAATCCAAAGGGTATACAAATATAATTTGCTTTGCTTTTATATTTTTGTTAGTTGTATGGAAATTGGGAAAACCGTGGAAGGGAAATTTTGGTCGACTTTAGGAAAAAGGTTTAAGAATAATTGATGAGATATAAGTATCGATGTGTAAATTTGGATAAGTTAAAATTGGTTTTTAAATCAAATAGAAATAAGGTTTGCAAAAATAAATTGAGGAAATGGAAGAAAGAAGAAAAGTAAAACAACAGCATGTTAGAACAAATTATTAAGCTAAAGTGGAGAAATAAGTTAAGGACTTGCTGAACTGACAATTTAAATTGGAATACAAGAAGGGGAGGTGTGAGGAGGTCTGAGAAATAAGGTAAAAGAAAATAAGTAATTGAAACTTTATGTGTTTTTAATTGTTGTTAAGTTTTGAATTTTTTGATTTTTTGTGTTGTTTTTATTTTGTTTATTTTTGTTTTCGATTTTTATATGTATGCTGAAAATTCATCTGCTCTGTCCCCTGGCCATGCTATTGTTTTCCTGGCTGGACCAATATCAGCGAATGCTCACCTGATGAGTAAATATGGCCAGGAAGCTTACATGTTGTTATGTACTGAGTTGAATAGGATCCAAATTGCAGCAGTCTAATTGGTCCTAGAACAATAGGATTCAGAATGCAGCAGTCTGATTGGTCCGCAGTAGCCACCCAATCCAACTCCAGGTGGAAGTGAATCCGCAACCTGATTGGCCTACAGGAGAATCCCAGAATTAGCCAAACACGTGGGGCCCATTATGTAAATAATGTATATAAAGCAGACATTTCTGGGGGAACTTCCATTCCTCCTCACTACTATGAGCTGAATAAAGAGCATGAAATCCACACTCGACTCCGAGTATATTTCACATGTTGTGCAGTGAGGAGGGAAGGAGAAAATCAAATGTATTTTATCAGGCAGGACATTGCTAAGTGGCATCTATCACTGCCTTTTTATATTGTTTCTTATGCTATTTTTAGTTGTGATCAGGTTAATTCACCGCTTCATATTATTTCAGATTGCTGCAGTTCAAGAAAGAAAGAAAGAACCTTATTCCATGTCTCATGAAGGGCACCAGGATAATAGCAAAGGATGCTTGGAGTGAAATGGGAGAGATTTTGTCCTGTACAATCCTGCATTACATGCTGCCTCTATGAATATATTGGACATATTTCTCCAAGGTCGCATCTTACCATGAATATTTATGTATTTATTATGCAATTTTATCTCATCAGTACATTTCCATCAAGACTGAAATCCTTTATTCAAGGGCACCCTTCATGTTGAGGCAATCCCCTATAATCACTAATTCTTGCTGTAATATCAAGTATTCGTCTCAAAACGAAACAAAGCTGTATAGTTTTAAAAATTCATGTTATTTATGGATGCAGTGATAAGCCCTTTTTTTGAAGCACTATGTGCCTTGTTTCAATAAGTGCTTTGTACTGTAGGTCAGCAATTGCGAACCTATGGCCATTCATAGGTTATTGGACTATAATCATAGCAGCCACTATGAGCTGCCCAAGGGAAAAGGCCAGCAGCAGTAGCCATGGAGAGGGCATGGAGAAGCAATGAAATGCTCCCTCCAGCTGCAGCTGCTTCCATCACTCAGGACAACCGCCAGCCCCTTCTCCTCTTCCTCCTCTTCAAGCTCGGTGGTGGTAGCAATGGCGGTGAAAATAGGGACATTCCAGGATCAAATCAGAAGCTGGGATGGCTTTTGTAATTCTAGGACTGTCCCTGGAAAATCGGATACTCGGAGGGTATCCACATATCCCTCTCTATCTACCATCTGGGTGAGGAAGCAAGATTATTGGAATTCAAGGCCTACACTGCAACCAGAAGAAACTCTCAAGGAGGAGGTGAAGCAAAGGCAGTGAGGCATCTGTCCCGACTGTGGCCCTGATCCAACCTCTCCTGGGTATCAGCTTCAATATGCCCATGGAAACCCTCTTCCTATAGCATATTCCCTTTTTTTCATTTCCGTGGAGGAATCACAGTGTATCAGACAGTCCAGGGATCCAGGTGTCCATATGGATTTCTGAAACCGAGCAAGTAAAACTCAATTAAAAGAATTGTCCAAGTTGGCTTTGGGGTGAGATTTTATCTAGGCACGCAGAGTTTTCTAAAGACAGGGCAAGCGAACAAACCTTTTCCCTGGCAGCCTGTGAGAATGCCACCCTTGTCTTTCACATTTAAGTGACACGCAATCTCATCATCATTAGCTCCAAAATGACTAGGTTTGTTAAATATGCCATCTAATCTAGTGAAGCTTGATTTAGGAGCATTCAATATAATGCATGACACATCACACCAATCACATCAATTGTTAAGGCCTTTTCTCTCCCTGTGTACTTAAGCAATTAATGCTTTCATAAAGAATGCCCAGTGTAGCCAGAATACTTATCAGAGCCACAGCAGAGTCCCATTATGAATATAAAGACACATCCATTTAATATGTTGCCAGTATGTGTCTCATCTTAGCCACGAGAACCCAAGTGGGATAACTATCAGGAGAGGATCCAGTTTTGATTGAACAAATGCATTCTCAATCATATCGGTTGAGTAATGCAATTCCTTATTCAATCCCTATGTAGCAATTGGTAGGTAGCAAATGTAATGACTCCCCCCCCCCATGAAAACCAAGAAACCAACAAGCATTCTTTATTCGGGTCCAAAGACTCACAAAACAATTTTGAAAGCAAAGTAGAGCAAAAATGTGAAAATGACATTACTAGGCAGCCACTGTGTTTTATCCAAGACATGTTGATTTCTAATTCTTACTACCTCCAAGAGAATTTTTTGCCATGGCCAGGGTTATATTATCACATGAATTTTACATATTTTACTATACTGTGGGCTCTATAAACAAGCCAAGAACCAATTAATTAAGCCCATATTGGTAAATTTACCCATAAACTCTGATACCTTTTATCGCAAGTATATTGAATATAAGAAAAATGATATAACCCACCCACTACCATATGCAGTTCCATTATTACAAGCCACTGAGTTCCTGTGCAAAGTAGACATGTGTTACTTCAAGCAGATTGGGGTATACCTTGGCCGGAGCCAGAGATTTCAGTGGGAAATCTGCTTGGCCCACCAAATTTCTAGTAATGCCATTTGTAGCATCATCCTCATTACATTTAAGTTACAGAGTGTACCATTGGACACAACCATTTGTCCATAGTCGCACGTATGTACATACATCTCAGACATGCTTATGTAGCAATGTTGGACTACAATATACATGATGCAGTGTGATGGAGCAAAATATGCAAAAGCACCTGGGGCTATCTGTACTGATGGCTTGTACAACTTTGTTGGGGATTGGTGAAGACAGAATGCTCTGTTGTGAACACAGGTGTTGGGTACACTGGCCAGGCTACAGAACCATGAGGCTTTCTTTCAATTCCATTTTATTGTGCTCTTCAGACTACAGATAAAGAATTTGTAGTGAAATACTTAGTCAATCTTTACAGCACTCCGCATCCCCTAATCCAAAAGCTATTTTCCCCTCTCTTGGGTGCAACGCAAACATTTCCCTTGTTGCTATCATATCAAGTGCCGCAAGTGTGCAAAGAATTTGCTAAGAGAACAAGTGTCCTGGCAAATTTTCAGAATACTGTATGTGGTTTTACTCTGACACTCTACGGATGTGCAACAGTATCAATCAACACTGCTGTACCAGCAACAGCTGTTATTACCTGAAGTGGAACAACCAACGATGCACAAAGCCAGGGTATGTAAGAAATCTAGGGTTTCTTACATACCATGTCAAGAGGGGTAGCCATGTTAGGCTATTGGAGCAGAAACAACAAAGAGTCTTCTGGAAACAACAAAGAGTCTTCAGGCAAATGCATTGATTATAGCATAAGCTTTCATGGCCCAGAGTTTAGTTCACCAAAGGCATGGAATATTATCCTGAGTTCGCAGGTAAACAAACACATGGATGTCTATATTGAGGTGAGAGGGAAATAAAATGCAAGAAATAGAGGCAGTGATAGTAACGTTAAAGCTTATCTTCTTGCAAAATAATTACCAAAAAGCCAACTGCCTTAATACAGCCTATGCAGCTGATATACTGCAGTCCACCATTATGACAGGATGGTAATTTACAGGGTAGACTTCACTCCACACATATAACGTTAGTATGGCTGAATTGGCACAACAAACAATCTGTGCTGTTACCCAGAGATCTATTCATATAGAAGCCTGATTAGAAGCAGCAATCCCTGCCCCCCTGAAAGCCACTGGAAGGGAAAATCAAACCCCAGTGTTTGCAGCACATATTATTTTGTAGGTTCTTACTTTGCAATAACCATATCATCGTTGAGTATTGATGGTGTTTATACTTTAGCTCACACATGTTCCTTTCAGGGATGTGCTTGGAACAGGCTTACAGAAATACACAGATTTAGTGGATCAATATTCCTACTGATATTCCCATATATTTATACTTTTCTTAAAGGGTTCTTTCCCATGCAATCAATGAATCCTGCTGACCACTATAAGAACAGGATGGTGGACAAGATAGAGCTTAGGTGTGACCCAGCAGGACTCTTCTGTGTCCTTACATTCCTGAGTGCATATAGCATTCAGATTTGTAGCGACACGAATTTTGGGCAAGAAGGGGAAAGCACCGCAAAGCTGTTTTTGCCTAGCAGAGACCAGTTGCTAACTTCTAGCACACAAAATTTGGGATCCTCTGCATATTAAGCAATGGAGTTAATTGTGATTTTCTAGTAGGCCACTTTAATGATGCTGTACTTTTCAGTAGCGATTAAAGGTTGTCTCTCAAAGCAAAGGACTGAGTGAAGTTGCTGCCGCTCAAGATGTATCACTGAGCATGCTTCACACTGCTGAGAATGCACTCCTGTTCCCCGGACTTCTTTGTAACTGCCTTGTCTGAAGGATGCTTCTTCTAATCAGCAAGCTTTAGTTCCACTCGAGCGCCTATCATTCAGCAACAGGCTCTTAATCCCCCTCTGATGTTGCAGATTAATAACGTTGCTATGTCTATAGAAGAGTTTATCTCCCCTTTGATATTTTTCAATATTCTAAAATTGCTCGCTATGTAGGAACAGCCTGTCACTCGGAGGACGTCACACTGGCAAGAATAGGGTGGGGGGGAAGAAAATAGCCTTGTCATCAACAGTTAAGGAAATGCAGTAAAAAAAAGGGGAAACAACTTCCTCCAGTTTCAAACAGTGTTTAAATTTGCCCAAGAGCAGAATCGGTGTCTCCAGAGAAATTAACTTACCTGGGGCAACTCAGTTGGGCTCTTAATCTCAAGCTTGTGGGTTCAAGCCCAGCACTGGGCAAAAGATTCCTGAATTGTCCAGGGTCAGAGCAGATGATCCTCAGGGTTCCCTTTGATGCTACAGTTCAATGATTCTCTGCCCGAGATGCTCGTCTCTGAAAGATTAGTAGGATTATATAAATCCACCGTTCATCATTTATGAAACTCGCAGGTATTTCCATCCCAAAGAGGGGAGAGGAAGCATATGCTGTGTTAAGAGAGATTCCATATAAAGCTCTTTGTACATTGATGCAAGGGAATATAAAAAGCTCCTTGTACTTTGGATATAAAAGGAATACATGAATAGTGCATCACGCTCTGAAGTCGGGGATTCAATGAGCTGAATAGCTGCAATGCTGGCTGAAAGGACAGAAGACATATTCATGTTTGTCATGAGGAAAAGAGAGCATTCTACCTTTTTTAAAAAAATAAAAAATTCCTACCCTCCAATGCACCACTGGAGAATGGGTTTTTGAGACAAAGGGCAAGCACCATCAAAATGAATGGTGACTTCACAGCTTTGGTTCCAGTACAGAGAACAAGCCACAAATCTATATCCCCAGCTCCCAATGAGACTAGCCCCTTGACTAGAGGGTTCTCTAGGATGCTGTAGCTCTAGGATGCTAAGGCATCTAATGATTGTATTATAATTTGGCATTGCTATAATGAGGCTATTATTGGATTGTAATTGAAAACTAATAAAAATTATGATAGAAAGATGAGGGGTATGGAAAGGCCTGCCTCCTCCTTCTGAAGGCACCACTAGCTAGCTGTTTCTATGGCAACACATCTGTATTTGACTGACTTTTTAGACATGTAGAAAGGGTGCATAACGGGCTTGGCTAGGGCCCTTAACAAAAAGATTGGTTTGACCATTTCAGCAGTTTGTGCTACTACAGATTCCCACCCTACAAACGCAAAGCCATAAGGCTTCGAGAGCATGTAAAGGAATCCCACCCACTCTGCAATCTTATCTAATAAGTACTATTGACTTTTGTGAAACATATATATTTGTAAAAACCATTTATGATTACAGCTAGGCAGTCTGGAAAATTCTTGCCTCTGCAGGCTTCCCAGCTACCCATGGGCACTGCAGCCAGGAGAAAAACAGGGGAACATTTTTATACCCTCCAATCAACTGTCTGCTCTTGCTGATTTACAACCAGGAGTTGCTCACCCAGTGGGGCAGAAACACAGCAATAGCCTCCCAGCAGTAGCATTGCTGCCATTTACCAGGAGGGGGCAGGAGAGGGGGCATGTGTGGACCCACTGGTGGAGCCAATCCAGAACCCACATGGCCCTGACCTTCCCTCCTCCTCCTTGCCAGGAGGCTATCGCTGTGATTTCACCCCATTCTGAAATCAATAAATTCAACCTATAGTACTGAAAACAATATATAAATGCAACACCAGAAGCAGCAACCCACCCCCCAGCATAAAACCATGCAGAAGATTAAAATCAGTAAGGAGCACTGAAAAGCAGAGCTTAGAGAAAACAAAGTAGTTGCAAGAACTGAAAGCATGGCATCTGAAAAGCTTGGTCAGCAATTGCAAGCGATACGA
Organism: Podarcis melisellensis; assembly: GCF_964234715.1. NCBI lineage: Eukaryota > Metazoa > Chordata > Lepidosauria > Squamata > Lacertidae > Podarcis > Podarcis melisellensis. Next base: position 28,448,361 of record NC_138531.1, read on the forward strand.
CCTGTATCTCAACAGATATTTACACATAAGCTTCATTGAACTTGAGGGTACTTGTATCTCTGACTACCGTGAACAGGCTTGGATTGTTAATCCGTCTCCTTGACTTCTACTAATTAACAAGTTGGTAGTAAAGTTGCAATGGCTAAATTTTTTAATAGCTCCAGATCTAGATGTAATAGCTCTTTAATTGCTTAATTAATTAAAAACGGTCACATTCCTAAGATAATCAAAGTTCATCACAGCCAGACATTAATATCACGGAGAGATTCTGGTGAAAATGTATCTATTTTCATTCTTCTCAGGGCTTTTTGGGGGGCCAGCCAGTACTCGCCAGAACTCAGTTCCGGCACCTGTCAGCTGGATGCCATTGCCGTTATAAGAGAACAAGGGAGATGTTCATGGTGAATTCTGGCACCTCTTTTTCTAGAAAAATAGCACTTATCCTTCTTATCCCAATCCCAACACACACACACACGAAGAGAGAGAATCCTAAGCCTGAATAATAATAATAGTTTGGGTCAAATACCCAAACTCATGCATTCACTCCTCACAAAGTCTAATGCTTCACTTGAAAACTCTGTTGATGAAGAAATGTATCACCCGGTGAGAGGCTGGTTCAGCTCTGAGAGCTGAGTGGAGGCATACCTCTGGTCAACCCCACCACAAACTCACCACTACCCAAGGTAAAATTATGTATTTAAATGTGTAATTTGTTAGGCCTGCCATATGTTTGGAATTTCGCAGACATAGCCGGGATCCGTCCATCACAATGGCGTCCGGGCAGAAATGTCTGGGAAAACCAGGGTGAATGGCAGCCCATATCAGAAGTGTTGATTTTTTTTTTGTGATTTTCCTAAAAACCCCAAAACAGCTTTAAAACTTAATGGGGGGTTAGGGAAATTTTCCAAACAAAGTTCAAGTATGTTGGTTTTTAGCATGATTTTTTTTTTAAAATAAAAATTAAGAAATGGTTGATTAGCACAGAAACAAAATAGAATGGAGTTATGGTTGAACACTTATGAAATTGACACAGGTCTGGCAGCAAATATTACCATTACTATTAATTACATTTATTAAATGCTTTATCTTGCCCAAGGCAACTCAGAGTCTCTTTACCAAAGCAAAGAAAATCAAACAAACAAAACTGCCATATATTCATTAAAACTGGGTGGGGACATTTAAAACACACACGCAAAAACAATCTGCCCATCTCTACTGGATTTTAGGCAGGAGACTGCCAAGGAATCATCACAGAGTGTGTGAAGCAAACACTCAAGGTGTTCCACTGTGAGGCTGCAATGTGTCCTCTCCTCTTGAACCGAGGCAGCGGTCGCAGCAGGGAAGGAATCTTCTCAAAACTGGTCACTGCCAGCCTAATTACCTTTACTTTGTTACAAGCAGACAACTAGAGCAAATCTTTATGTGACTGACATTTCATATGAAAGGTGGTTCATGCAGAGATTATAAAAATAAATAAAAGTGTGACAGTTGTACAAACTCATTTGGAAGAAATGGTAAATATTAAGCTTGGCTCCCACAAAGCAAATAAAATGGTCGTTCAGGAGATTTATGCTTAAGAGGCCTGCAAATTAGCCTATTAATGTTAAATTGGAGTGAAAATAGAGCTCATACATAGTAATGAAGCTGAAGTCAGAGCCCTCAGAGTTAACTGGGCAGAGCCATCATTTTGTGTTAGCGCAGGCAGAACGCAGGAAGGACTAGGGGACGAGATGCAAAACGACACCATAGGCAGAGAAAGGCTGTGGTTGCTGTTCCCCAGAAACTCAAGCTCTAGCGGAGAACTCATTCCTTCGCCTTCTCGCCTTGCTCAGAGACTCGCTGCAGCTCATCCTTATGTGAGAGACGAAAGATGAACCAGGTAGATGACAACATTCGATTCGGCAGTTTCATCTATAAAAATGAGGTAGTGGGTCCATTGAGGGGGAAAGGAGGACTCTGAGAATCCAGGAAAAATGATTCTTTTCCCATCTTTAAAGGTATGTATAGAGATGGATAGAGATGTAGGACAGTCTTTTCACTAGAGTTTTGGAAACTCGTCACATTTCACACAAACACAGACACCCACACACCCGCAGACACCCACACACCCACACACCGTCTACATGGCAACAGATCTGCCCTTAAAACATGCAAAACAAGGAGCTGTGTTGTTTGAAAAAATGGCATGTTAAACATGACCAAGGTTTGACTCTTATGGCTGCATTGGCATGCTGAGACTAAGATTTTGGATTTATAGTGTACTCCTGTGCAGGTGTACTCAGAAATAAGAAATAAGCCCCTGCACATCTGCTCAGAAATAAGCCCCATTTGCTTGTTGTTACTGGCACCCGTCTGTCTTGAGAGACAATGGAGTGTGCCTCTGGGGGCAGGAGGTCACACCGCTGTATAACCTTTCTGGGGCACAGGCCTGCGCAGTGTGGATTGAGGTCCTTGAGATGGACAAGACACCCATCTCTGCCTCACTGATATGGCCCAAAGGAACACAGAACAAAATGTTTGGTACCATCTTGCTTGCAGGAGTTACCGGAAGGAGGCATACAAGGTATCCTCGAACCATCTTAGGGTCTAAGGGTTTTCTCCTTAGCCTATTCTTCTCCCAAAGATATCCTACAAGGCAGCAGAGGTTGAGGATGAGAGTTTTCCTTCTCATAGATGGGCCACCTTACCAGGTTGATGAGCCCCTACGTGCCCCTCACTTTCCTCTACAGCAGCCTTTCTCAACCTGTGAGTCCCCAGATGTTGAACTACAAGTCCCATCACCCCTAGCTAGTAAGGCCAGAGCTCAGGGATGATGGGAGTTGTAGTCCAACAACATCTGGGGACCCACAGGTTGAGAACTGCTGCTTTACAGCATGGGCAGAAACTGCCTTCTTGACCTTTAGACCCACTACTGGTCTTGTCTGCTCAATCTGCCTGTTATGTACTGAAGTTCCCAGCCTGGGCCAGCAGGGGGGATACTGTATATAGTTTTCACTCAGGTCCACATATGCAAATAAGGGGTTGAAAGTGACGTTCAGTGGTTGGATACTTACAGAAAGTTGTTACAGTTGCATTGTACTGGAGCTCTATATAAGCAGGCTGGCTGAACCTTTCAGTTCAGTTCTGTTCTGGCCTGTGAATAAACAAGAGCTGTTTGAAGAATCGCTGTGTCGTCTGATACGTTCACCCACAACTTAACACTGCCAGACCCTTGTCTTTGAATGCAGGGGAAATCCCTAGCTCAGCAAGGGTTTGAGACCCATTGGCTACCTTCACTTGGTTTAGCCAGCCAGTTGAAACCATTTCACATGCTGGCAGTTTCTAACAGCTGCAGGTGAGAACTGAGTGCAGGGTGGCGACCAAAGGTGGACAAATTACCCCAGAAGGAGCATGACGTGTTCCCCATACTACATCTCCCCTAACACCCCATACATACAGCAGCAGTTGGCAGGGCAGGGCAGCTCTCATCACCTTTGTTGCTCTGGCATACCAGGAAGGAAAGAAGGCAGGGCAAGGTAGCAGTGAGGTCAGCATGGTGCAGTTGCACCTACAGAGCCAATCAGGTTTCCACCAGTGTGTTTGCACTGCAGCATCTCTCCGCCACCTCTCTCCTCCCCCCACAACTTGGTTGTTGGGAAGTCAGGTAAGCACCCCTCCCTGCTCAAGCAATTGCTGATCGATTGCAGCATCACCCCTAAGTAAACGTGCACAGATGTGCAGAATTGTCATGCTGCGATAACACAAAATGGCTAACACCATGCATCTTGCTATAGCTGGCTGGGTGCTCCAAGAAACTCACAAGCAGTTGATGATGATGATGACGACGATGATCAGTTCTTATTGTTTCTCCTCTAGTATCTGTCAATCAGATGGAGAACCAATGTACAGTGGTACCTCGGGTTAAGTACTTAATTCGTTCTGGAGGTCCGTTCTTAACCTGAAACTGTTCTTAACCTGAACCACCACTTTAGCTAATGGGGCCTCCTGCTGCTGCCACGTTGCCAGTGCACAATTTCTGTTCTCATCCTGAAGCAAAGTTCTTACCCCAAGGTACTTAGCGGAGTCTGTAACCTGAAGCGTATGTAACCTGAAGCGTATGTAACCCGAGGTACCCCTGTATAACTATCACACTTAACAGGCATTGATAGACCATCTATGATGATGATGATGATGATGATTATTATTATTTTAATCATTTACTGCAGTGACTATCACAAAAGCCTGCAGCAGGAAGTCCTGAGAGATCCTTGTGGAGATGCAATTTGGTTAGGATTCTACCAGTCTGGAAAATTGGATGTTTTTGGCAAAACTGTGCCCTGCTGGCTCTGGTCCAATGTTCATCCATTCCAGCTTCCTGTTTTCATCAGATGCCTCCAGTGGGGTTGAAAAGCTATATCTGTTTCCTAATGTTGCTCACCGGGAACTTGTATTCACTGGCAAGCAGCCTCTGAATGTGAACGTTCCATTTAGCTACCATGCCTAATAGTCACGTATAAACATCCTTCAGGGTTTTACCTCAACTCAGATACCTCAGCTTGACTTCGGTTTATTTGCAGAAAGGAAAAACAGCACACATGTGAGGCTGGTTCCAGCATAATGAGCTGGGCCAAATAAATGGTTTATTAGTGAGTGCTGCGCATGAATGATCAGATCCTGGTATCATATCGCGGTTTAAATCTGAGATTAAGTGGCAATTTCCAGTTTGAATCTAATAGGAACAAGCTTGAACAAGCCATGATAGAAGTGCTGAAGCCTTTTTGTGGGAGTGAGGAGTGTACTGGCGTGACACTCATTCTCAGCTTAATGAGGCATGTTTTAGTAAGCTGAAATTGTTGCATCTGAACCACCCCACTGTTTATCTCTCTTTCCCCCAAACCATCCATTTGGTTCATATAGATCCCTATCCTCCCTGTGATGGGAGTTGTGGTTTAAAACATCAAGAGGGCATCAGGTTGGAAAGGCCGTATTAATCAGTCTATAATTGATTTCGCTCTCTTATGTCATGATGCCTGTGGTTTTTTCCCCCAGGACCTTTTTGGGCCTTTCAAAAATAATGATCAAGGTCCCATTCAGTCCCCTGTTGCTGTTGCTGCTGCTGCTGCTTTCTTCCCCCTTTTAAAAAGAGACCTCTGCCATTGGTATTTGACAGGGCATCCTGATGAGGGAATGTGCCAATTTCAGTTTCTCCAAGTTTTGCATTTTCCCAGACGTCAATTCCATTCTCCACTTTTGCACATCGGTTCAAGATTATTATTGTAAAAGTCATCATGGGAAGTCATTAGCATTTTAGTGCAAATTTCCCCTGGCAGGGGCATTTTTCTATGAATTTCCCCCCACTATACACGTTTTTGCAAAACAATTTTCCCCAAACATATTGCGTCTTCTATACATTATTTTCACCAAGATGTGCATTTATTTGCATACTTTACCCTAGTATAGGCATTTTTGTGAACATCACACCATACTGCAAAATTCAGAGATGTGCAAATTTTGAAGGTTGGCTGTGTTTTGTTTTGTGTATTTTTTTCAAGAAGTGCAAATTAGGTAGATTCACTTTTCAGTGTGAACTGAGTCGAATTTCTTCCCCGTCCCTAGGTCCTAATGCCCATCCACATTTGGTAGAGCCATTTTTCATTTTCTTCTGTTGCAAAGGTAAATGCAAATAATTCATTCAGCTTTTCTGCAGTTTCCAGCTTTACATTTTATCATCTATTGGCCCTCCTGCCTTTCTGCATAGATTCTTGTACAAGTTAAAAATGTTTACTATGAGTTTTGCATATCCTTAGCCCTTTACATTTCATGTTAAATAAATATTGCAAGCATGCCTTGCACCAGACCCTAGGCAGTGCTTAGGAATAAATGAAGAATCCTATCTCTTTTGTTGATCTCATAACTAACGACTGCAGGGTGCAATGAATTATTATGTGCAGTAAGTTACAGCAGTGATTGCTTTGCTCTACACACAAATCCAGATTTTCCTCCACACAGGGCCACATTTTAATCACACATTTTCATTATTCTGTCAATATGAATTGTATACCTAATTGTAGCACTAAGGCTTTATTTCTTCCTTGTAAAGCAACTTAGTAAAATATAAATTATTGTTCCAGTTCTATTGATGCAGTGACATATTCTTTGTGTCCCTGGATTATGTCTGAATGCTGAATTACCATGTCCGTGAACTTTCCAAGCTAGAAAGTAAAACTGGCACTCACTGCCCTGGCATTTCCAAAAATTGATTTTACATTGCTAATTATGTGTGCAACAGGTAGTACAGTGCTGAGGTAAACATAACTGCAATAAACTCTTTGGGGTAGAAGTATGCTTCCAAATAAAAGTGTGGCTTCTTGTGTGCTCCTGATAATTTAAAGGACCCCTGACCATTAGGTCCAGTCGTGACCGACTCTGGGGTTGTGGCGCTCATTTCTCTTTATTGGCCGAGGGAGCCGGCGTACAGCTTCCGGGTCATGTGGCCAGCATGACTAAGCCACTTCTGGCAAACCAGAGCAGCGCACAGAAATGCCGTTTACCTTCCTGCTGGAGTGGTATGTATTTATCTACTTGCACTTTGACGTGCTTTCTAACTGCTAGGTTGGCAGGAGCAGGGACCAAGCAACGGGAGCTCACCCCGTCGCGGGGATTCGAACCGCCGACCTTCTGATCGGCAAGTACTATGCTCTGTGGTTTAACCCACTGTGCCATCCGTGTCCCTTTACCCGATAATTTAGTCCAGTACAAAACAGCATTAGGTATAGTGATCCTCATGCTAATGAGTCCAGTACAAAACAACATTATGTGTACATAGCTTTTGCCCTGTCGTGAACTGGATTATTTTCTTTGTTGGCATGGCTGGGAGGAATGGGCAAAACCTCTCTTCCCCATGAGTAGCATTCCCAATCAATGCTATTTTTCTAGAAAAAGAGGTGCCAGAACTCACCATGAACCCCCTTGTTCTCTTACAATGACAATGGCACCCACCTGAGAGGTGCTGAAACTGAGTTCCAGCAAGTTCCAGCTGAAAAAAGCCCTGTTCCTAATAAAGATAAACAAAGAATGCTTACAAGAATCTCTGATACGATTTGCAACAACATGATTCCCAATCCTATGTAGTCAGGCTCTAACATTTGCACGTAAAATTTGGGTCCTTAAATACGGCAAGATGGAATTTTACTTGCGAAAAGATAGAGACGCTTAAGAAGAGTTTTCTCTGTGTTAGCTTTTGTTTAATGCATCCCATGTTTATGTTTCTACGGCGACTGTATGTCACCTGGACAGGTGCTGATGCCAAGACCGAGTGCACAGATATACTGTGGAGATTTGACTTTGCATTTTTATATATTTCCCTTCCGTTAATTTAAAATGTGTCCATCCGATTTATGTTTTTTTTTTGAGTGAGGAAATGGAACCAGAATTGTTTTATCAGTTCGGTCTCAAAGAACCCTGTCAGATAAGTCCACATTAAAATGGATGTGACCAATGGATTGATAAGGGCATTTGGGATGGAGAGCCTAGCTTTTGACTAAGAGTGTCAGGGACAGGCTGGATGAGCAGGAGTGGTGGGAGCTGTCAGCCCAAGAGCCCCCAGGGAGAGCTCTGAAGATGACACCTGAGAGCCTGGAGCCTGCTGGTGCGACACTGAGGAGCAGGCAGCAGAAGGGTTGAGCTGGGAGCTGATAGAAACAGGAGACTTGAGCGATCAAGAGGATCCGGAGAAGAAGGCTCTTCCAGGACAGGATTAGAAACTGAGAGTCACAGTGTGCACACAGACAGTACCAGTCCTGCTGACTCTCCTCCCCCTCTGACTCCCCACTAGAGGAGGGTCCTTCCATTGCTGAGCAACGTGCCAGACAGCATAGCTGTCAACTTTTCCCTTTTCTTGCGAGGGAATTCTATTTGGAATAAGGGAATTTCCCTTTAAAAAAGGGGAAAGTTGACAGCTTTCCCTTAAAAAAGGGGGAAAGTTGACGAGTTATTTTTGCCAATATCACCCGTTACAAAATTTGATTTAAGGGTGTGAATTTAGGTGGTGATGAATTTTTAATACTCCCACCCCTCAAATAATAAGCAGAGGCTGAACACTTGTGCCTGGATTATTCACCAAAACAATATTGGAGACTGAGCAGCTGTTAAGAATAAAATCCCTCCTGTCTTCTGACGTTAGCAGCATACAACTGAATGGACAGAATGGAGATTACGATTTGGCAGCAAACTGGAGAGGTTAGATTGATTCCTAGTTGTTGCTGGGTAAATAATTAAACCACAGTTCCACTGCTTATCTTATTTCTTGGCAGTGTCTGAAGGCCATTTAGAGACATCTGAGGAAAATTAATTAATATACCTTCACCATTGCTTAAATACTGGAAATTTCTAATCCATAAAAGATGAGCAGCTCATTAGAGACCAACCCCAGCTACAGAAAATTTCTCTCTTAAGCCGCAAGTGCCTAGCAGAGCAAGTCATCATTCCCACACGCCCTGTCCTTCCTTTTGTTATCTGTAATAACTTTATAATGCCTGCAAATAGCATACATTGCCAACTTGATCAGAGTTTATGGGCTCAGTTTCCCATTCCCTGAAGATAAGACTTGCATCTTTTGCATACACACAACAATTCTATGCTGAGGTAACTTGGCAAGTTATGCAAGCAGGGGAACAGAGCTATGCAGAGGACCAAAGTTCTGCACAGCTGGCCCAGGGTACTTTGACACTTGGTGCAAAACAGAAAATGCTGCCCCAGCTCCACCACTGCTACTGCCACCACCACCCCCAGTGCCTTTGCCTGAGGAAACTAGGGTTGGCACAGGGAAGGTGGTTGAGGAGTAAAATGGAAGCCAGATGTCAGAGGCTGGCTGGACAATGAGGATTGGTGGGAGGTGCCAGATGGGAATCCACAAGGGAGATCTCAGAGGAAGAAGGCTCAGAGCCCGGGGATTGGTGGTGGGACACTGAGAGGAGGTCAAAGAGGGAAGCTTGGGAAGAGATGCTAGATAATGAAAGAAAAACAGGGTTTACTGATCAAGAGAAACCTGTGACAGGGAGCAGGTCAGGCTGAAGCAGAGGAGGGCGATCAAGAGACTGCAACAAGTTTGCCTCCTGCCTGGTCTCCAAGAACACACAAGATAATGAGGAGTGCAGAACAGAGACCAGAGGGTGTGCAGACACAGTTTGAGACTGTTTGGGCAACATCCAGAAGAAGTTACAGAGGTGTGTAAGGCAGGGACCTTCAGTCCTGGCAACTACACCAAAGGACCAAGACCATCTGGGAAGTGCTGCTGCGTTGTATGCTGTTTCCTTGAATGAAGAGTTAACTTCACTGACAACCAACTCTGTCTCTTCATGCTGGGGTCAGTGCAGGTGCATAGGACTCCAGCCTTGACACCGGAGAAGAGCAGACAGTAGTGATGTGTGTACAGCCCAAGAGGAGGGTGACAAGCGCTAGAGGTGGCTCTCTGGGGTGGGAGGATCTGCTGTCTGTTATGTACTGAAGTTCTCACCCTGGGCCAGCAGGGGGATACTGTAGATAGTTATGCAAATGAAGGATCGAAAGTGACGTTCAGTGATTGGATAGTTTTAGAAAGTTGTTACAGTTACGTTGCACTTGAGCTCTGTATAAGCAGGCTGGGTGAACCCTTCAGTTCAGTTCTGTCCTGGCCTGTGAATAAACAAGAGCTGTTTGAAGAATCGCTGTGTCGTCTCATATGTTCACCCACAACTTAACACTGTCCTTGCAAGCTTGAGGTGGCGGCTTCAGCAAGCCTCCTGGGCAGGCCAGTCCTGCTTCCCTGTTTCCCCCTGTAAATGATGCTCCACTATGTCTGCTGATATTTCGCATATTTTCAGGCTTGCTATATATATATATTTTGTAAACAAATGAATAAATCTTATTTGGAAGAGAATTCTCCACTCCACCCTACATGATCGTGAAAATGAAGAATATGCCACATTCCATATCCCCAGGCCTTGACATGCAGCCTAGCAGAACAGGCACATGCCAAAGGAAGCCTGATTAAGAAATGAAAAACCTCTCTGCATTCAGAGAATGCCCAAACCACATGCAGAAATAGAATATAAAACACAATGCTGATCATAAAAAACAGTATTGAAATGTAACAACCAACAAGAATTAAGAACAGTGGAAATAAATAAGACTCATTTGGGAAAACTAGGGAGACAAGAGATGTTCTCAGAACACACAGCAATGTTGGGCTTGCTTCTCTTTCAGGGGAAGAGAATTCCAGAGAACTGGTACCACCAGCTGTTGTCATCTTCCACAACCTGAAATTTTGGATCCTGTGGGTTTCTAAACTTATTTTTAGTTTGCTGTGGCTGAAGAGCATAAGTAGTGCGACTGTGCTCATGTCCTGCCTGTGGTCCTCCCATTGACATCCAGTTGGCCAGTTTGGGAAGAGGATGCTGAACCAGGTGGGCCTTTGGTCTAGTCCAGCAAGGCTCTTCTTGTGTTAAATAAACATCCACCTGCCCATCTGCTATATTCTTCTCCTTGATAGCATTGCTAAATCCACCCACTAGCAAATTAATAAATATGTGGGGAGTAAGCGTCGTCGAACACCGTGGGTCTCACCAAGTAACCATGCATCAAACTGTGCTGTGTGTTAAATAATTGCAGGTCTGTTGTCTCAACTTCTAACCTGGCTCTAATCACTTAGTGCACTAAAAATAAACCAATCACCCTTTTAATACAGTGCAAAAACTGATCTGTGGTGGATACTTTATTGAAAACAAATTAGAACAAGCAGTGTTCTGGTTGGGGATTCTATAGAAAAATCAATGCAGCTGTGGTCTGGATAAATCCATGAATTAATCTCTTCACTCTAGCCTATTTGCAATATTCTTCTTTAAATATTTCATAGGCAACATCTCTCAAAGGGGTTCAATATCCTTAAGAACGCTTCATACATAGGAGGTCGTTCCTTGTTTTCTTCACATAGGATTGCATGGAGAAATCACAGTGCAAAGTTGGCCACGGCTATGAAGCCTGGTCACTGCAGGCTCTACAGTCATCATGGCACTTTTGCTAGCTGGATTATGGGGAAAGCTGCTTCCTGTGGACTGTATCCATCCTTGTACTCTCCAGTCCATGATGAGGAATGTCTGTGCAATCCCACTAATAGGGTTAGGATGGGCTGTGGGGAGGAATAAATATCCAACTTGCTTGAGCATTCATCTCCATGCTCTTGAGAAGCCAAAGTGTTCCACACATGTTTATGTGAAGGAAACCAGTTCTGTGAAATGCCATGAAAGGGATAGAAATCTAGGACAGCAGGCATTTTACCTATACGGTGGTACCTCGGGTTAAGTACTTAAATGTTCTTAACCTGAAGCACCACTTTAGCTAATGGGACCTCCTGTTGCCGCCGTGCCGCCGGAGCACGATTTCTGTTCTCATCCTGAAGCAAAGTTCTTAACCCGAGGTACTATTTCTTGGTTAGCGGCGTCTGTAACCTGAAGCATCTGTAACCTGAAGCGTATGTAACATGAGGTACCACTGTAATTGCAAGAGTTGTGGAAAAGCTCAGTTGTTTTGATTCACACGTCGGTCTTCCCTTCTGCAGGATTTATGAAGCAGGCAGCCAATGTTACAATATGGGAGGACTGGCTTTCCTAGCTATGCAACTTCCCCCCCTCCCAGGCCCAACACACCTGCCTCAAGCGGTGGAAGGCTTGCCTCCGCCTCCTCTGCCCCACCACCGCTGCCATCAGCAGAGAAGCAGTGCAGCCAGCAGTTTCCGGCAGGATCTCACTGAAATCTTATGAGATCTCGCAGAGTGCACGAGATCTTGTGAGACTGGCTACATCTCACCAGAAGTCAGCACTGTTATGATAATGAAGCAATGCAGCTGCAAAGTCCTAGCTTGAAGTGTAAATATGATGGGAATGTTGGGACTGCTGTGGGAACAGAGGGGCAGTCATTTCACAGTGCACAGCACCGGAATTACCTCAGAATGTAATATGAGCTGTACAGGATGTACAGGAAGTTTTAGTCGAAACATTGCTGGAATTTGAAGAGAGCAGTCATGTTTTTTGTAACGCTGCAAAGACAGAAAATAAAAGCATGTAAATACGTTTCTGTCTATCTCTTTCCCCTGCCTGGGGGAGGCAGGAAAGAGGGGTGTGTTCTTTTCACGTTTAAAAAGAATCGCCGATCGAGACCTTGCCTGCGTCTACTGGGGAATGCAGCCAGGGAGGTCAACAGGGAATCAAGCCGGGTGCCTAGACTGCTGCCAGCTTCTCGTGAGAAGGGCTTGAATTTCCAACAAGCACTACCACACAGTGTGAGCGCAGCCACACAATGCAGGAAAGAGAGGTGTGGTGGTGTGTTCCTGTTTCTCTTCAAGCAGCAAAACGGGGTACACCACCCTGCCCCCCATAGCTGAATACCACCCACCCAAGAGAAATCCTAGATCGTGTTCACAAATTAATCCAAGAAAACTCATCGTTTCCAAATAACATTTTTTAAAAATAAACGTGGATGCTGATCGGGTTGGTTAAAAAAGCCAATGCATAAACACAAAACTTTTTTTAATCAAATTCCACTTATGATTGGACTGTGGCACAACAATAGGAGCAGCTACAAGAAAATGAATGTTAAAGCTACAGGAGCATTTATCAAAATTATTTATATGTGCTAGGCCTGGATAAAGGGCTTTATGTGCATATAAGATACATCCACACTGATATTTAAAATGTGAAGAATCACATTTCAGCTGAAGCAATGAAATAGAATTCTAATTAGCACAGCTAGGCTGCTTTGCAACTTGAATTCCCTATGTTATGATGGTTTCCAAATTTATATTTTGTTACAGATGATACTGAGGCAGAGTACAGCACTTTCCACCTCTCCCAGAGTGGGAAATCAAACTGGCCATTCCTCATTTGCATATGCTACTTTGTTTAACTGTATGCTAATTTAAAATTGCTCGCTGCCTAGCAATGATGCTCAGCTAAAAATAAGCAGACCCGATGAAGCTGCAAAGAGAGCGTTCCAAGATTAGTAGCAACAACTGCTACCAAACAGGTTTAAACCTAGCTAAATATTAACCAGTAGACCAAGGGGCATCAACTCTGAGCCATGCCTTCCATTTTTATTAACTCAGGAGGCCTGCATCTTTGTCACAGAAAAGCAGTTTCGATGCAATATTAATGCTGTTCCTGTTAACCTGTTTCTTCTCTGCAGCTCCACAGAACTCTGTGCTCTGTGAGCAAAATGTCTCCTTTTATCTGCCTATTATTCCATAGTGGGCTCTCACCTACCCCCCGCTCCAACTCTGGTCCTTTCCTTTAGCTATTCTTTACTTTTTCTGCGCCATCCACATAGCTCCCTCTTTGTTGACCCCTCCTCTTTTCTCTGCACCAGTGGCATCTCTGACAGCTCTCCATTCGTTTCCTTGCTCTGAAGGTTGACCACACGCACCTGTTTGTCAATCACCGCTTTTCTTTCTTCGCTCTCTTTTTCTCACCAGTTTTTTTTCCAATGGTCGCCACTCATCCTTGTTGTGTTTAGTGCCAACACACCAAGTTTCCCCTCTCCCGGCACATCACACACTGGATTAGACCAATGCAGTGGGCTATGCAGTGTAGCTGGCTGAAATAGGTCAAGCGGGAAGGATGGCATCAATCTCCAGAATCTACCTTGGTCCAAGAAGAGGAGGAACAACAATGACATGATGATGCAGACATTTAGTCGGGACCACGTTTCAAAGGTGGGCTTCAGCTGTTTTCACAAAAAAGGTGGGAAATGTATGTGAGGAGAATCAGAACTTACAGGGTTAAACAGTTCTGTGTGACGTCTCACATTCTGAGGTGTGGTTATGTTCACATACGGGAATCTTTCTTTGTGTGGGAGTTTCCTTTCGTTTTTGGCTGAGAGATGAAAGGATGTCCGCTCTCTCGCTGGGCTGATTTATGATGTTTTTCTTCTCAATAAAGGCTGTTGGAGATTAGCAAGAAGCCTGCATTCAGTCTGATTTATTATCCACACACAAGGCAACACTTTCTGCTGCTGCAAAACTCTGCTAAGGACTCTGCTAAGAGAGCTAAGAGAGCTCAGGTTTTTTCTATCGGCACAGGCGTCCATCGGTGCAGCAGAAGAGTGCCGGGCGCCATCTTATCTCACAATGTAGCAGGTAGCAGCAGGACATGCAACAAATGGTTGCAGTGTGGATTGCTCACATCCAGGCTTCCAGACAGCTATGCTAATTCCCAGAAACCTCCATTTCATTCTCCCTCCCCAAAGGGCTTTCATTTTTTCCTGTCCATCAGCAAACTACACAGAGTATGATTAGTTATTATGAAGCGTTTTGTGGGTTCTCCCATGAGGGTTCTCCTCCCTCCTATAAAGACTTTCTGTCCATCAGGAATCTTTGGAGTTTAAATGTGCCTGCTGATACCTCCTGCTCATGCATGGATGAGGCCATTTTGGCTGGAGAATGAGAATAGATTATAGAAGATCCGGAAAAATCAGGCTCAGCATTTAGTTCATTTGACTCAAGGTCCCCCTTCCCTCTTTACTTACAGAAGCTCGGTGCAAGTATAAAGTCAGTGGTGTGAAGCTCTTCTTCTTCTTTGGTGATCACTCGTAGCTGAGTAAGATTGTCTTCCATAAACACGGTTTTAAAAGTGAGTCCATAAGTAACTGTGGAGGCCAATTCTGGATCCACACGTCCTTCCACGGTGGGGACATAGGTTTCCGGGTGGGAGTTGATCACGGTGAGGATTTGCCAAGCATGCCTTTCTCTTAGTATGTTTCTCCCTTTCGTCCTGAGTTTGAGCATCTTCAAAACCCATGACACCTTTGGTAAAGTCTCTTCTCCAATTGGAGCGCTTGCAAGCCAGTGTTTCCCAGTTGTCGGTGTTTATCCTACATTTTTTTTTTTAAGATTTGCCTTGAGAGAGTCTTTAAACCTCTTTTCCGAACTGGTGGTCAACAAAAGAGTAGTTGCTCTAGAAGTGAAGTTTGCTGTGGTGTGAAGTACTCACATGATCGTTACATCTGGGTAATAACTGCAGAAAGATAGGTGTTCAGCAAGTCCTGTCATAGTGCAGAGGAGAATGCATTGCTCATATCCACACCATACAATTAAAGCACATGGCTTCCCCAAAGAATTCTGGGAACTTTAACTCCACAAGGGGTAAACTACATTTCCCAGGATTCTTCGGGGGAAGTCATGACTGGTAAAGTGGTATGAATGTTATTTCAGTGTATGGTGCAGATACGGCCACTGTGAGATGCAAAGAGAAAAGGATTTTTTTTTGAGAGAGAGAGAATGGGTTAAAAGGCAAAACAAGAATCATAACAAAAATACTTTTCTCTAGATAATATGGTAATGCAGACCTCCTGGGGGCAGGCTTTGTCAAGCTGGTGCCCTCCAGATGTTTTGGACTACAACATCTGGGCAACGAGGTAAGAAAGGCTATCTTGGGTTGTTTAAAAAAGAAGAAAAAACAACCCAGCTCTCAGAACAGTACCCCTGATGCAGTATCAACCCTGTATATTGTCTTTTTCTTCCATAAATCTCAATGCAATTTGAAGAATGCACCATTATTTGTGTTTCAGACACGGGATATAATTAGGCAGGGAGATGTGGAGAAAACTGCTCCAACATGCAGATTCAAAGCTTTGCCCAGTGGGATGTGATGCTCCATTCTGTCCTTGCTGAGTTCTTTGTCTGAGACCAGAGCAATTGCGGTGCCAGGATCAATGTCAGCTTTAATTAGATGCTCATTTATCAGTGCTTATAGCAGATAAAAGCACATTTTCTGTTACTGGCTTCGTATATACATTCTTGGAACCTTAGCAACACTCCTGTTGCCACTTGGCAAAGGTCTCTTCAAAATTCCACCATAATGAGACCAGGGTTATTCCATCCAGGCCTTTAAAAAAAACAAAAACCTTTGCTCTCTTTGCAAAGTGTAACCAGCTTAAATATGAAATGACCAAACCCCTAAATGCATTTATAGCTTTCTGTTAGTGTTTTTGCCCTGCTATAGCAGAGGAGATTGCCAGGCATCCAAAATGCATTTAATGGAAACGGATTGCTGCTAATGCTAAATTTTCATATTTCCACTTATGCTCAAGCTTCCTCCAAATCTCCACCCTCGCATTCATTAGCTGTTGGGGAAGTTTGGGGAAGTTGTTTTATTATGAAGCAAAAGTGAAAATGAAGAAAACCCCCACTCCTGATTCATCCCTAATAATGAGACTTAAATGTAGCTGCACATCTTTGTTCGGATGCCATTTTCTTTTTCAAAACCTTGTGGTTGCATTTTGGTGTCAAGCTCTTGCCTTTCCACAAAGATAGCTGGATGCAGTCTTTTTTTTTTTTGGAGCCGTGTGAATTATTCTAGCTCTTTACTAGGCAGAAATCCCTGGCCTAATTTCTCTTCCTCTGCAAGAGGTTCCTGTAGTGTAGGTGGATGTGTCAGCCTTTTGCGTTTTCGGCTGCCAGTTATTGATCTTCCACCACTGAAAAGTGGGATGTGTGTGAAAAACCGGACTAGATGCCCTCCGGGTCATTTCTGTGCCTGAAGTTCCATGCTCCTGCACTGGGTATGTATGAAGAGCTGTGTTAGAGGCTGACTGCTGAATCTTCATGTCAGAAAAAAAGTTAACATAATGAATTTCTGCCTTGCAGGTAGCAGGAACACAGGAAACCTGCTCAAATGCACTCCCATTCTACATTTTCTCTGCCAGCCCATTGAACAGGCATTCCTGTGTACAAGGTGCAGGTTCAGACTTGAAAAAGTCACAGAGTTCAACATGCCCCCTAAAGGTGCCTGAAATAGAAACTAGGGAATGGAAAAGTGCAACCGGATACCCCATAAAACAATTGCAAACCAGGTACTCAAATTAGTGATCAAAAAAAGCATATCAGGATTTGGCTCCTCTGGTTCTGTGTGCCAGAAATGGTGCAATCCTGTAAACGTGTACTCAGAAATAGGGATGGTGGGAAAAATTGATTCAGTTCACATATAAAGGCAAACCTACTTCTAATTCTACACATGAGTTGTCTGTGAAGTGGACTATGGTTAGGGATGTAAGGCATCAATTTCCACTCTGTCCTGTGTTTGTCACAATCAGCGCTGTTTCCATTCCGCTGCAGTTCGCCTTCTGACAAAAGCCACAATATTTCTTTAGCTTTCTGTTGGCTGTGCCAGGATTCTACACTATTAATTGTGCTATTAAGCATATTGTCCTTACATCACTCCACACCACTCTTGCCTTTCCCTCATTGCACTCATTGCAAAGCCCATCCATTTCAGTACAAAAGAAACACAATGCAAAGTTGGTAGAGGGAGAGACTGAAAAGAATAACTACAGCAAATACTGATCATATCTACTGGACTGCTTTCTCCTCTGAATACAGTGGTACCTCGGGTTACATATGCTTCAGGTTACAGACGCTTCAGGTTACAGACTCCGCTAACCCAGAAATATTACCTCAGGTTAAGAACTTTGCTTCAGGACGAGAACAGAAATTGTGCTCTGGTGGTGCAGCGGCAGCGGGAGGCCCCATTAGCTAAAGTGGTGCTTCAGGTTAAGAACAGTTTCAGGTTAAGAACGGACCTCCGGAATGAATTAAGTACTTAACCCGAGGTACCACAGTATAGGGCAAATAAGAAACCACCAGCAATTCCCATTCCCATTGAAATTCTCCAACATTTGCAGCTATGGTTACCTACATACCACCCTTCCAAATGGGAAGAAGGATTTTACCTCATATCAGGGGCACCTGTATGGTAAAATCTGGAATAGCAAAGTGTGGAGGAGAAATGGAGTGTTTTGCATGCAGGCTTGCTTATTTCTCTTGAGCGCTTTATTTCTTGCTTTGTCTTCAGCTTCAGAAGTATAATGCAGTCTTCACATTAGGCTGGGTATATGTTTTCTCAAAGCTCTGGAATTGCTTTTAAATTGGTTCAAGAGTATCCATTTCCAATGCTGATATAAGAAACTTGTCTCAAACACAAAGAAGACGGAAAGCAAAGGCATGGAAATCGAAACGTCGTCTTCTTTTTTGCTCAGTTTTCACATTAGGTGAAGAGTAAAGATTTTTAATCTTCACAGAAGAAAAGAGATATTGCTGGTTTATGTCATAAGTAACTCTCGGGAACTGCAAAATGTCAAATATTTAACATAGGGTATTGGCTTGGTACTACATTATCAAGCACCTATTAGAATGTTGTTCATATAGTCTTTCCATTTCATTTCCTTAAGCTATTTCAAACACTAGCATATTGTTGGTAGTGCAGAAAATGAAATGTAATCTTCCCTTTTTCTTGCCATCTTTGAAAGTCTGAAGGGTATTAAGGATATAATCAAAATTACATCAGGTGGATTTTCAAATAGCGCATGCATACCACAAAGACTAGCAACAGCCCATGATTGATCAAGGCGATAAATTGATTCCCCCCATTAAATCTGGAGTGACAGAAGATTCAAATCTAGGATAAATTATAATACAATATTTTCACGCCATTATCTAAATGTATACTGTACAAATAGTACAAATCATTCCTTTAATTGAATTTCAGTCCTATCAAAATGTATGTAAGCTACTACAGTATAGTGATTTACATAAGAAAGATAATCAAAGATGTAGCTACACTTTTATGCCACAAATATCCTGAATGCTTGAATTATGGGTAGCAGGATCAGGAACATACCTTGGGCTTATATACTTCCTCCTCTACTTTAAGGTTTGCATCTACTTTAGCTTACTATTACTTCAGAGTTGATGAACTATGGTTTGTACTTGTCTTCGGTCTGTGAGAGACACACCATTTAGGATCCACTCGCATGTTGCACTAAGGTCCTGCTTGCAGCTTTCCCATATGCATCTGTTGGCCAGGAAGCTGTACTAGATGGGCCTTTGGTCTGATCCTGCAGCAAGGCTTTGGTAAGTATAATTGGATTAATTCACACTGAAATGGAAATGCCTGTGTATTGGTGAAAGGCTTTAACTGGAAAATTCCACTAAAGCTAAAGAACAGCAAGAAGAGCTTTCCCTGAGCTTTTACTGAGTTGATAATCAACCAATTGTTGTTCTCTAGTAGCTAGCATGTGAGTGCTTAACCTCAGATCATGTGAAAAATATTGCAAATGGAATATGCAATAGGGTAATGGCTAGTTCTTTGTTCCCAAGGCTCTATGGAGTGAGGCTGTAAATGAAGTTCTCCAAGTAAACAGCCTAAGGCAAGATTCCGGCTGGAATGCAGGCAATGGAACCTGAGAGAGAGACAGTGAGAGCCATATTTGTCAACTCTAAGTTAAAGCTATTTCTAAGATGCTGAGCCTGTGCTGTACAGCACAAGCTAATGTGTGGATATTTTTGATGCATCTTTGAGCTTTTGTTTTGTTTTTGAAGAAAGTTCTGCAAGTAAACTTTTTAATAATATCTAATGGGTCTGGGCAATGCTTCATTTCCAAAAGGAGTGATTTTGTATGCATCCAGTCCCTTCAAGCTGTGCAATATTAATATCTGCAACAGGTTTTGCTCAATATCATATGTCAGGAGCAGCAAAATGGTAACAGGGTGCAACGGCGCCACTCTTATGAGTAGCCAGGAACTACGGTTTGTGAGGACCTCATTCCTGGAATACTTCTTGCCTCCTCAGTACAGTTGGTACCTCGGGTTACAGACGCTTCAAGTTACAGACTCCGCTAACCCGGAAATAGTACCTTGGGTTAAGAACTTTGCTTCAGGATGAGAACAGAAATCGCGTGGCGGCAGTGCAGCAGCAGGAGGCCCCATTAGCTAAAGTGCTGCTTCAGGTTAAGAACAGTTTCAGGTTAAGAACGGACCTCCAGAACAAATCAAGTTCTTAACCCAAGGTACCACTGTAGTTTGGGCATCCCTTCAAAAAAGGGTGACATGATGATGCTCAAGAAGTGGATCCTGAGAAGTGGGGCCCTTTTGAAAGCCTGTAATTTGGTTCTTCAATGCAAGGTGAAATGACATCCCAGGTGAGAAGTCCTGCCATGTAGCAATTTCTCAGAACGCACGAAACCAAAGTAAGAATGCTGAGAGGGAAGCGACTTCTTGAAAACAGGCCGCCGCCTTCTGCTCTGCCAAGCAAAATGATAGGCTTCTTTTTCTGTGTTCTTCCGTCAGTGTGAAAAGCAATTGACATCATATGTGTCTACAAAGCTGGACCTGAAAGGAATAATTTGTACATTTTGAATCTGTGCAGAAAACGGGGAGCTGTTAGAGATCGGGGAGGCGACTGGCAAGGAGCAGCTTTTGGTGTGTGTGAATGCAAGGTTGATGCTGTTGCTTTGGCAGGGACTGGTGCTGCTTCAAGATGAGCACAGCCTATATGTGTGGTCGCCCCCTTTCTGCCTACTGCATCTGTATACAAAAACTGTCACATGTTATCCCATCAGCCTCCTCTGGGATTTCCTAGCTGCAGCAAAACTGAGGGGGGGAGTTCTTAAAAAGGATGCTGGGATCTTAAGTCACCCTGAGCAGCCTGAAGCAAGTTTTCCATTTCTTATAAGGAGACGACCCTTTCGTTCAGATGATATCATTCCAGATGTTTCTCCTCTCCTCCCACTCACCTACTCTCTCTGTTACTTATCTAAGTACTTCTCATGCATATTGGCGATAAGTGAGATAAATGCTGAGTGTCAGAATTCATTTGTCGGCAACAACCTTGATTTACTTGGTGCCCTTTCCAACATGCCCTGGGCTCTTGGTGCACGAGGAAATCACATTTGATGAACATTACACTGTAGACAGCCACATAGACACAATTAAAGGTTCGGCTGACATAGGAAAGCATTATTAACCTCAATGTGGGAGACAGTTCTTTGGGGGAGGGGCGACTTTCTTTTTAAAACAATTGCCGCATTTTATGGCTTATGTCAAGGAGCTCTTAACTCAGGATGCGACAAACCACCAGAACAAGTTTATAGCAGTTAAGACATTCTGATTTAATGCGGTTAAGTTGAATGGGCTTGGAAACTCACCCCGATTGGAGGACAGTGAAGAGAGGAAGAGGGCAGTGGAGGGGTGTTGCAGAACTCAATCATGCCGAGATGACAGGTCAATAGCGAAAGGGCTATGCGGATCTATAAAGAAAGCACTCTCAGGTTAGAAAATGGGTCCCAGTAGGTGAAAGTGAGGATTACAGTACACGTTTTAAAAAAGCACCCTATGTGTGATGTTAATTTTGGAAAGGACGCCGGAGGGCTCAGAAAATGTCCAAAAGATGGGTGTTGATTTAGAAAGGGGCTTTATTCAAAAACAAAAAAACAGTCTTGGGAAACAGGTTGCCTTATTTCCAAGGCAATCATTCGCTTTGCCTGTCATCCTAATAATGCCCATTCTTCACCCAAACAGCTCCCCTCCCTCCCCTCCCCATTAAATATCACTTATTGGGTACCAGTAGCAGCAGCAGCAGCATCCAGCCAACTCACAGAGAGGGAAGAGGTGAGGAGAAGACTCCCCTCATTTCTTCCTTTCGTGGCTGCCAATACCACAATTACTGTTGCTACCAGTGGCCCATTAAGTGGCATTTTAAAGGGAAGGGAAAGAGGAGATAGATGTTGCGGAAGAAGGCCTGGTGGATGGATTCAGGAGTGGGTTGGTGGATGGGTAAGTTGCAATTTCCTGTGTCGTAAGCCACGTTGAACATGATCTGTTGTGGGAAAGCGGCATAAAAATTAGATGAATGAAATGAGCATAAAGGTAAAGGGACCCCTGACCATTAGGTCCAGTCGTGACTGACTCTGGGGTTGCGGCGCTCATCTCGCTTTACTGGCCGAGGGAGCCGGGGTACAGCTTCCGGGTCATGTGGCCAGCATGACTAAGCCGCTTCTGGCGAACCAGAGCAGCACACGGAAACTGAGTTTACCTTCCCGCCGGAACGGTACCTATTTATCTACTTGCACTTTTGATGTGTTTTCGAACTGCTAGGTTGGCAGGAGCAGGGACCGAGCAACAGGAGCTCACCCCGTTGCAGGGATTTGAACCGCTGACCTTCTGATCGGCAAGTCCTAGGCTCTGTGGTTTAACCCACAGCGCCACCTGCATCCCTGAAATGAGCATAAACATGAACAATTCAGAAGTTTGGGATCCTTTCTTCTTTGAGGTTAACACAGAATATCTAGAGTTTCTCTGGGCTTCATGCTTCTTCCCAGCAGCTATTTTTGCAGCTTGATATTTACATAGCACCATTCTTGAAATGCACGCTTCTGGGAATTCTAATTGATTGTTTACCCTTCTGTTTAAGGTTTTAATGACTCTGGTTGTTTTGGGGCACTTTAAAAAAAATATTATGAGTTGTGGCATTGTTCTTTTCTATTTTTAAAATGCCCTGGGGCCTTTGGGTGAAGGGCATGTGATGAATATATTTATTTGATTAATTAAATAACAAAGCGTTGTTTGAATGTATCCCTCTTAATACTAAATAGATACTCCATGCATGACTCCATCACGAGCCAACTTCTTCCTACCTTCCTCCCATCTCATTTGCCATCTAGCCTGATGAAGAGTTTTTAATAACTCCGAAGCTTGTGCCCTATTTAACATCCTATTCATTGGCCAAATACAGGTATTGCCTTAATGTTGATTTTGGAATCTTCCTTATGGGTCGTGGTGGCTGCCTTTGCTTTGATTATTATGCAACATTAGCTTCTGTATTGTTTAGAAGCAGGCTAGTATCTTTGAAGTCAAATAAAGTTGTGGCAGGTCAACATAAGGGATTACATTGCTGTAGAAGATGTACACATGAATTACTACTATGTTATCCAGTACATAGATAAGATTATTTCTGTAACACACTATTAGAGAGAATTCAAGTTGAATTTTAAAACAATTTCCCTCCTGCAAGACACATTCATTGAAACTGACATCCTTCTCTCAGCCTTAATGAAGTCAAACAACTCTGGTAATAAAAGATCATCTTCATTAGAGGCTACATCCCTGATTAGTCTCTCCAGTAAAGAGGGTCACAACTGACATTTATAAGGAAATAAAGCTAGCTGGAAACCAAGGCAGATGAGGTATGTCTCCTCAAGCTTAAATGGGCCTTAAGTACAAATGTGATTAAAATCCTGACAGCTTCTTAAATTCCAAAATACCAGTCCCTCCCCCCCCTGCTGTTTTGAAACCCTTTGCTACATTTGTGAAAGAATAAAATTCTCCACATCCCAGCATTTTTAGCCACGAAAGTTGTTGAAAAGGATTTCAAACCTCATCCCCCACTCGATTAGGGAAAGAAGAGTTGATATTATGGGTCACTTGGGGGAAGAACTGTTTTAGAGTGTGAGACCATCCCACCTGTCCCAGCAAAGTCTTAGGGTCCCCTCATGAATTTGACCCACAGCAGTGTTTTGCCCTATTAGAACTGGGGTGAGCTTCTTTCACTAAAAGTACCGCACCCTACAAAATGTTCTGTCTCTCCCCCCACCCTTTATCAGTTTGGAGACTGTAGAATAGGGTAAAAATGCAAGCCCCCTATAGAATGAAGGGTAGGAAGCATTGGTTCTGCCCAGGCTTTGCTTTGTGATGCCACCATTTAACCAGATCGGATTTTGTCATTGTGGTATTATCAAGAAGCCTGTTCAGAATACAGGCAATGCATCCAGCCTTTACTCTGATTTGGCTTTGTGATGTCATCAAATAAGGAGATCCGATGGGCTGCATGACATGGCAGCTGCACCATTGGCTGGGATCACATCAAGATGATGATGCTTTTTTGCATATCTATAAAGGGTCCCAAAGCTGAGAACAGGCAACGAAGAGCACATGAATAAGGTAAGGGGGTTCATGTAACATCCGCCCCAATTCTCCTCCCCCAAGATTTTCGTGAGAAAATCTGGCCCAGCTCTATTTGAAATGGAAGCCAGTAATCACAAGGGCAGCCTTAGCATCATGGCCAATGTATGTCACTGGTTCACACTATTTGTAAGGCAGTAGAAAAATACAGCTTCAAATAACCAGAAGGTCATAAATTCCAAGGAGAAGGCAGGATGATTCGTATATCAATTTATCACACACACACACACACACACACACACACACACACACACACACCATTCCTTTAACCTACATAATCCAACCTACAGTGCACAATATGCAGCTTCTGTAAGTTTATTTTTGGTACAGTGCTAACAAGACAAATGCCTAGCATACATGAATAATTTTCTAATTTTCTTACGGCAAGAGTGAAAAATTTGCTGAGCAAACTCCCAACCCCCCACTTTTCTATAAACGATTTGCTTGTTCCATCTGTGGCCCCAGTTTGAAAGATTAAGGTCTCCTTGGTAAATCGGTTTTACTCAACTGTCCCCCGAAGGCTCACCTGTCTTCTGAAAAGTAAGTTGGGGAGAGGTGTCAGGAATTGTTTCTAATTCAACAATTTCTGGTAACAGATGCAATTGCTTACGCATGCACAGGGAATGGAGGAAGCTACTTTATTCCAAGTCCATCAGGCTCAATATTCTCTCCACTGGCTCTCAGGGCTTTCAGAATGGAAATCTCTCCCAGCTCTACACGGAGAAGTTGAGGATTGAACGTGGAGCCTCCTATATGCTCAGCTCATGTAATTACACTGGTTAGTAGTAACCTGATGAAGGTGGCATAGAGCCTATGAGTATCAGCCTAATAAGAACATGAAAGCCCTGCCAGATCAGACCATAGGTTTCTTTAATCCAGCATCCTGCTCTTGCAGTGGCCAACAAGAGGCATGTGGGAAGCCCTCAGGTGGGACCTATGTGCTACAACTCTCTACCTTTTGTGGTTACCAGCAACCAGTATTCAGAGGCCTGCTGCCTCAGACAGTGAAGGTAGACCACCACAACCTAAACAGCCTCAACCCTATATACCTGAAGGAGCATACCCATCCCCATTGTTCAGCCCGGACACTGAGGTCCAGCTCTGAGGGCCTTCTGGCAGTTCCCTCACTGCAAGAAGTGAGGTTACAGGGAACCAGGCAGAGGGCCTTCTCAGTAATGGTGCCCTCCATGTGAAATGCCCTCCTATCAGATATGAAGGAGAAAAATAACAGCACAACTATTTTATGATGCTTTTATATGTGTTGGGAGTTGCCCAGAGTGGCTGGGCCAACTGAGTCAGATGGGCGGGGTACAAATAATAAGATTATTCTTATACTTATTCTTATTATTACAACCAGTGGCTATTATCCTCCATGAATTTAGCTGATCTTCTTTTAAAGCTACCCAAGTTGGTGGCCATCACTACATATTATCATGGCAAACTCTGGACAGAACCTCCGACAGAGTGGAGTGCGCAGGTGAGAAGAACAAACATCTAGCAAAAGTGAACTCTTGAGCTTCGTACCTGCAGAAGGAAGGAAAGGAATTGATTTCAGAAATGATAATTGCTGATTTGTCGTGGATTCAATAATTTGTGGAGTAAACTCACTCATAGATACTGCAAATGTTAAAATATTTTACGTGCAGGAATTGGCAAGTGGATAGCTGGTGGTTAAGGACAAATAAGTTGAATGGAATGTGTTTTAGGAACAACTAGGAAAATAAAGTAGGAACAAGAGGCAACTTTGGACACATCAAGGACGGAAACCAATTTTTGGAATTTTTTTAATTGAATTTGTTTTAATTTGTAGGTAAAATGGGGGGGGGGTCAATAAAAGTGTTTTGTCCTATTGTAATGGTGAGTTAACTTTTTGCTGTGTGGAGATGGATTCCTCTCTGTTGTGAATCTTCCAACAGTCAGCTTCTCTGGATGACCCTGGGCTCCAGTATTATGAAAGAGTGAGAAAAGCGTCTCTCTTCAGTTTCTCCACATCATGCAATTTTAAAAATACATGCATCCTATCCCCTCCCTTAATTTGCTCCTTCGCTAAACTAAGAAGCATAAAACATCGTAACCTTCCCTCATAGGGGAGGTGTATCACTTATACTCACATCATAAGTTATACTTTGGGCATGGTTAAGAGGCAGACCTATGCCAGAGGTTTACACTAAGGGTGCATGCAGAGGCTGTGTGTGAACCAGCCATAATTTGATCTAAATGCGCATCAATGTCAGTTTAGATCTCTGTTACAACAGTGATGGCAAATGCCTGTAGCACTGATAAATTAATCATGCCCCAATGCTTACTACTGAGCTCAGTACATACCATGCTGGGATTAAAAGGAACATAAATCAATATTCTTTGGATGAATTCTCTCTCTCTCTCTCTCTCTCTCTCTCTCTCTCTCTCTCTCTCTCTCTCTCTCTCTCTTTTCTCCTCAGTTTCTGCTAACCCTTTGATTGGGGAGAGTTCAGAAATTGCTATTCTATGCAGTGACCCTAAACAGAACATTGGCAGCCCCGCCAACTATGCCATTTGAGTCTGAAGACAAGGCTAATATATCTCCTTTCCGTTTTCGGATCCTGCCTTGTAACTTGATGTTGCCTTGATCACTTTAGCCTAAAGTACTACAGCATGTCGATTCCTTCAGAATTCCTTTGGAAATGCTCATTTGGAGTTTGCGCATAGAGATTCAGTTTTCAGGCACTCCTAACTGAAAGATATGGATGTGAAGCAGTGTATCTCATCACCACACTACATGTGATACCTTTAAATCAGGGGTCAGCAGCTACCTTTTTCAGCCATGAGCCGGTCCACCATCCCTCAGACCATGTGGTGGGCCGGACTATATTTTTTTTTGGGGGGGGGGAATGAGCGAATTCCTATGCCCCACAAATAACCCAGAGATGCATTTCAAATAAAAGCACACATTCTACTCATGTAAAAACAGCAGACGGGCCCCACAAATAACCCAGAGATGCATTTTAAATAAAAGGACACATTCTACTCATATAAAAACACACTGATTCCCGGACTGTCCGTGGGCCGGATTTAGAAGGCAATAAGGCTGCATCTAGCCTCTGGGCCTTAGGTTGCCTACCCCTGCTTTGAACTGTGGCACAGTTGTCTTCTCTTGAGGAATTTGCTCTTTGTAAATTCTGAGGCAAATTGATGCAGCTCACAGACTAATGGGCAGAACTGAACTCTGCAGTGCATCAAATTTCACACATCTCTGAGTGTTGCAGCATAAATTCTCAGCTCCAGACAATACCAAAATGTCTTTAAAATGCTTTTTTGGCAATTAAGCGAAGGGACTATGTTTAGAAATGTGTACTCTGAAAATCTTTTATCAAAATACGGGCTTAAATGTGGATTAAATGCAAATTTGTGCGGAGATTAAAAATATAAATAGACTAATGCAGAAATGTGATGAAATGGACATATGGGTGAACACATGTGGAAGTGGCACAAAGTAGAAACTAATTGATTAGTCCACCTTACAGTAGCTTTTCATAAAACGAAATGGGGGGGGGGGAATGACTCACCATCTGTGTGAGTCAGGTCAGGAACTAGTGATAGGCAAATGCCCTGTGGCTCCTTTTAGAATTGGCTTTGCATTTTCCCAGCTCCTCTGTTTTCCAAGACTTCTCTCCTCGCTCATACTGTTGGTGCACATGCAATGACAGTGCACATGATCCTATTGTCCCTGGGAATTTTAGTTTGGATTCACCTGCCTGAGTCATGCAAGCTCATTCTGGGCTGAAATCAGTCTTCATAGTTTTTTGTCGAAGGGCTTTGTTGTGTGTGTGTGTGTGGCTCACTGTTGCCACATGGGAATCTGACAATGGGCCTGTGATGCGTTATGCAAGGAAAGCTACCTTGTCCATCTCATAGTTACTCCTGAGAGGCCCCTGGGCTGCCTGCTGCATACAGCTGACTTGCGATGTGCACATCCACTGAATGCAAAAAAACCCAGTCTTTGCAGAGGCTGAAAAGTGAACCGATATTTTTTTAATTGGCTCCATTCCCTCCTTGATTTTCATACGTTGGCTGTTGCAAGAATATATTGCCCTTTTTGTTGCTTGCCTTTACAGTTGAGCTTGACATAGATAACTGTTGATTTTCAATCAGATTCAGCTACAGTAAAACACATGCCTGGCACAGATGGCTTAGGAAGGCTGACTTATTCCCTTTTTCCCCCACTGTTTCTGCCAATGCTACCAAAGCTGTGTGTGACAGATGCAGCTGCAGCTGACATGGTTTTTCTCCCAGCGGTTACTACATTTTCATTGTTAGCCTCAGTCTCTGCTAGGCTACTGCATATAACTCATCAGTAGATTTCACTGCACACTATAAAATTCTTCAAGTACGACTCATGTAGTGATGAACCGAACAGTGAACACTGTCTGCACTACATCCGTTTTTTGCTTTTGGGATGGCCACCGATGGCCACTCCTTTATGGACTTTTGGAGGTGGCATTAGTGTAATAGCCTTGCAAAAATTATGAATCAGCTTGGGGCGTGTAAGGGTAGAGATGGAAATTGGGCTGGGCCAACTGTAGTGATAGATTTGAATCGTACTTCAACGCTAGCCAGTTTTAGGGGGTGCATGGCAGGGTGTGTGGAACACACAGTTCTGATCTGCAACAGAGGAGAACAACCACAGGGCTCAGGGTGAACGGACAGGGGGACTCCTGCATGAGGACAGCAGCATCAAGCAGAGTTTTTGCCCTCCACAAGATAGTTTATGGGCTCTCACCCCATTTGAGCTTCTGCTTTGGTTCAGTCGCAGCTGCAACACCCAAAAGCCAAGTCATTCAGCCGACGGGAGATGCGGCAGCCTCTCCCACTAGCTGAGAAACTTCCAATTTGGTCTGTGTCATGGACTGACCGACTGGATGCGGGAGAAGTGTTGGGAGGCACCAGCCGGGGAACCCCAGAGGGAATTCCCCAGGGGAAGGAGGTTCAGAGTCAGAGGGTTGGTGGTAGGATGGCGATGGATGATCAGAGGGAGAAGAGGGAGCAGTCTGGAAGTGTCTGAAGCTGAAGAGTTAACAGCGTTTAGGGAGCAGACAGAGGCTGGGGCAGAGGGCAGTCCAGATTCAAATGCAGGAGACAGAGATGAGGCAGGCTGCTGAAGAATCCCCTCCTATTGCAACCAGTCCCATCCCCCCCCCCAGTCTCCCAGAACAAGCAGAGTAATGAAGAGAGCAGAGCAATGAAAGACAAGATAACAGAGCCTTAGGCTGCTGGGGAAGGAACCAGGGCAGGAGCCTTAGAGAGTGGTGGGAAGGCCTCACAACTAGAGCAAGGCCTACTGGGAAGGGTTGCTGTGACCACTAGGAATGAGCTGTTTTGTTTCTTTGAATAAAGAGTTAACGTCACTGACATTGGGTTTTTATTTAGGGCTGCCCTAAACCCAGAATTTCCTGGACATAGCTGGGATTCATTCATTAAATTGGCTTCCGGGCAACAGAATACATTTTGGGGGGGGGTGTGGGTGTGTGGGGGGTTGGGAGGCCCATAGCACTCCTCCTAAGGTGAATTGATCAGGGTAGTGCCCATTTGATGTACAGTGGTACCTTGGGTTACATACGCTTCAGGTTACATATGCTTCAGGTTACAGACTAACCCAGAAATATTGCTTCAGGTTAAGAACTTTGCTTCAGGATGAGAACAGAAATCGTGCTCCGGCGGCACGGCAGCAGCAGGAGGCCCCATTAGCTAAAGTGGTGCTTCAGGTTAAGAACAGTTTCAGGTTAAGAATGGACCTCTGGAACGAATTAAGTACTTAACCCGAGGTACCACTGTATGCCATAGGACTCTGCCACCATTGGCTCGACCTCTCAGTGAATTAACCAGCAGGCATACTGGTTGATACAGGTGATACACAATAGCTAAGGCAAAGTCCCTGACATCTGTAATCGATAACGTTGTGGCCTAATTTTAACCAGATATAATGTCGTGAGTAGTCATTCGCTCTCACACACGGTGCTGGGTGGTGGGCTCAGGGCAACTGGGCACGCAAAATAAGTGCATACCCAAACATGGGACACAACTGCATTGCAGCACATTCACCTCTGCTAAAGTCACATCTGAAATGCATTTTAAAAGCATACCATTTCATCAGTCATCTGAGAGCTCAGACACTCACAAAATACAGGTGATATTTGCTAACAGGACAGCCTGATTTTCTAATGACACAGTTATTACATTTACTCAATAGAGCATTCATACAGCATCAATGTCACCTGCATTTTGTCTTCTGAGTTATTAGGTTTTCTTGGCACTTTCTTGCCCCCTGTTAACTTGAGCTCCTGCCACTTTTAATTATCCAGATCATTTTTCAAATGATTTTTTTTAAAGCAGCAAGGCTGTTCATTGTCCTCACCAAAGGCAGTGTTATTTTAAAAAGAAGAAAACATGTCTTCATTTCTGTTAAACACCCTCTGTGCAGTTCTGTCCTTCCCAGAAGCCTGCCTTGATAATAGAGCATCTTGGTTTTTTCCTAGTGTTGTAAATCAACATCAATATTATCAAAAAACAACAACACCTGCATTATAGTGGAAATCAGCTGGGGATTGGGTACCACTTCACATCGTTTTTTATTTCAATAGAAAGTTTGGATTTTCTGTCTCCCCAAGCTTTGCATGAATGCAATAAAACGGCAAGAAGAGGACCATATTTCAAATGTGCTGCAGCTGATAGAAAATCAATGCCGGCTAAAATCCTATAAGGTGCTTGTAACAGGCCCATCTTGACCCCTACAGTTCTGCCTTCAGACTTCAATTCTTTCCCTCTAAAGATTCAAGAAGCAATCATCTTCTCTTCTTGCACAGCTTGCTTAGTTCCAATGCAACTGCCTCAAATCAATGCAGTCTTCTTAAATACTTTCCCAGAGTTCTCACTGTAGTTTGTAGACTGGGACTGCATTTTTCTGACCAACAAAACCACCAGCGCTACCAAGGTATGTATTGTAGCCTCTCAGGAGGAGGAATCTCACCCACCTCACCTGTTTCCTAGCTATTCATCAAATTTGAACTAGCAAACTGTGGTTTGGTCTGACCTTAAAAGCCAGAAATGGAAACCCATCTTAACATGTGGTTCCCAATTATGGTTTGAACAGCAAATGCAAACTATAGCTTGATGAATCAGATGTACGGTAATAGCAAATTATGGCTTGCTCAACTAGGAAGCCAAGTATGGAATGAATTGAAGGAGCTATGATCTCTCGTTTTGTTCTTGAGCTCAAGAAGCTTTTCTTGGACTTGTAAGATTTTAGTAAGTATAGACTGTTATTTTATTTATTTTTTGAAAAATATTTTTATTTGATTTTACAATGCAAAGTGACACACACACACACACACACACATGCATATCCATTTACAGAGATTCCTCCAAATATCAGGATTTTCCCCATCCCTCCCTGGAGTCCCATTTAAAACATTTAAAACTGCATTTTCTACAAACTCTAACTATTATACCAATCCATATTTTCCATGGTAATTATTACACTACAGGTGAAGTCAAAATCCTGCCAATGTTTCCATCTGCTTACTTTGGTCTCTTAGGTTATAAATTTGTCCCGTTCTTTTGTAAAAAATAAAAATAAAAAATGTCCTCTTGATTCCTGAGTTTTCCAGTCAGCTTTGCCATTTCGGCATAGTCCATCAGTTTGGTTTGCCATTCTTCTCTGGGGGGACTTTGTCTTCTTTCCATCTCTGTCCTCTTCTTGTGGTCGAATACATGGTTGCTGATCAAATCTATACATTCTTGAAAGGAACTGATTCTGTAAGATCCATTCCAACTGGAGTTCAGGTTTTTGTTCTGAACTTGCCTTGGTCACCTTGTGGGATGACCTAAGCATTAAAAGAGAGAGGAAGAAGTGTTGATTCTTCTGGATATCTTGGTGGCTTTTCATATCATTGACTTTGGTATCATTTTAGACACCAAAGAGCCATTTTGAAGGAAGACAACTAGCTGAGGACAAAATCACAGAAACCAAGGGATCTGAGCAAGAGAGATATAACAGTTGTATGAGAGATCTGAGAAGGTAAGGACTGATTTCATACCTTTGGATTTGGCAACAAGGAAGTCATTACTGAATTTCATAAGGTCAGTTTTAGTGGAGTGCAAGGGGCAGAATGAAGGTTTCATATAAGGTACCATAACAGTGGCAAATTATGTAATGTTTCAGTGACACCTACTAATGTGATTTATTTAAGAGGAATGAACGCCTGCCTTTCTTTACAAGCTCAGAATGCATGTATATGACTGAATCCAGGTCATTTATAGACAAGCTGCTTCTAAGTGTTTCTTTTTCAGTAGACACAATGCACATTATAAAACTGGAGGTGTAAAAATTAAGCATTCTTTTGAGTAGGGTTTTTATGTCTCTTCTTTGAAAGCTGTGTAAAATGTGCCCTTCAGATATCATTTCTTCCCTGGTAATTTCTTCAGTGATCGCATTTCAAGCTGTTCTGACAGTTTTTAGAAACAAAAGCTTCCAAGATTTTTTTTTTTTTTTAGATCTTTTACAAAATGTTCTTCGTGTTTTTAAGAAGATCTGGAAATGTACCAAGAAAAACCCAGAAGTTTGTTCCTTTGTGCTGCCTCCTTCCTGACAGTTATCTGAACTTACAATGCATTTTATATGAAGATGATTTAGATGGTTTAAAAATAATCCTTTCTGAAATATTAATTTGTTAAATAAGCAGGATCTTGATAAGATGAAGTACTGAATACTCTTGGAGTTGTAAATGTAATATATTATTTTTAAAACTTAAAATTGTTCTCTCATATCCTCACTCCAGATGTTCTTTTACGAAAACGATTGTGTTGGGCTCCATTGCTTGGTGACACAAGGGCCTTTGGCCCTAGTGAAATGTTCTTCTATGTTTAAGACTAATCTTCGTGTGTATATATTTTCCAGTAGCAAGTCATACAATGGAACCCTGGACTCAGATATGACAACCTCAGAAGAGCCTGCTTGATCAAGCCAATGGCCTAGCCAGTCCAGCATCCTACTTGCCCAACGGCCAACCAGATGTCTGTGGGAGCCCAGGAAGCAGGATCAAAGCACAATAACATCTCCTCCTCCTGTGGCTTCCAGCAATTCAGATTCAGAAGCACTACTGCCTTGGGCCATAGAGTCAGAGCATAGCCATCATGGTTAAGAGCGATGAATAGCCTTTAAATACAGTGGTACAGTGGTACCTCGCAAGACGAATGCCTCGCAAGACAAAAAACTCGCTAGACGAAAGGTTTTTCCGTTTTCGATTTGCCTCGCAAGACGAATTTCCCCTATGGGCTTGCTTCGCAAGACGAAAACGTCTCGCGACGTCTAAAAACAAAGACATGTTTTGTTTATAAAGTTAATTTATTTTCCCTTCAGTTTTTGAACTGCTCTTTACAGTATGTGTGACTTTAAAGAGCAGTTAATAAACTGTTGTTGTACCAAATTTGGCTTTGTTTAGACCTTTTTTGACCATAGGAACGCATTAATTGATTTTCAATGCATTCCTATGGGATTTCGTGCTTCGCAAGACGAAAAATTCGCTAGACGACAAAAATTGCGGAACGAATTAATTTCGTCTTGCGGGGCACCACTGTACCTTGGGTTAAGAACTTAATTCGTTCCGGAGGTCCGTTCTTAACCTGAAACTGTTCTTAACCTGAGGCACCACTTTGGCTAATGGAGCCTTGCATCGCCACCGAACGATTTCTGTTCTCATCCTGAAGCAAAGTTCTGAACCCGAGATACTATTTCTGGGTTAGAGGAGTCTGTAACCTGAAGCGTCTGTAACCCAAGGTACCACTGTATTATGTTTAAAATAGTTAAGCAGGAAACCTGTGGTTCTTCATGTGTTGCTGGACTGCAAATCTCATCATCCCTGACTGTTAGCCATGCTGGCTGGGGTTGATGGGATATAGAGTCAAACAAGCTACAGTTGCCCCACGACTTTGCTGAATCCTGGATTGCTCCATGAGAAACACGTGTCCTGAAGATAGCAGCAGTTATCGATCAGTCACTGATCCATCCCCTCCCCTTTTTCCAATCCTTCAACAGATTGAAACCTGTTCTTTGAGATGTAAATTGCTAGAACAAACAGTAATTGAGGCAGAAAAGACGTTAGAAGCACTGAATCTTTGGAGAGCATTCCAGAAAACAGAATTACACTCCCGATTACCCAGCACTCATTGCTATTAATTATCACTGGGCTTAAAACGGATCCCTGAGTGATGTCCCAATTAAATGACTTTACTGATTAAGCACATTCCAATTAAGTGGTGTGTACTTGGCGGTACTTGAAAAATTGCACCATTTACACAAAAATATCATGCAAATAGAGCAGTTGACACATCCCTATTTAGGAGCTACTGCTGCTGAAACCAAAGTGTTCTGCTATTGGCAATTTGTTCCCATTGTACAGAATGTAATTGCCTCCTTAGAAAAGTAAAGAATGGTATAGGGACTTTTTCTTTTGGGGCTCCTGCCCCTTGTTAATAGCCGGGGTTGCATGGCAGAAAGACCTATTAATTCTGTGTTCTTATAGACGACAGATTGCAATTGATGTAGTAACTGATGAAAAAGAGAGATAATAAGCAGCCATAGTGCAGAGGGCCATGGACAGATTTTTAAAAAATAATAATACAATGCTTAGATGAATGCGCAGCTCATCACCCAAGCCATTTGGACAAAAGTTGCGCAAAAGATGCTGAGAAGCTCCTGGAGAGGGGGAGCTGCATTTCTCTTGCCCAAAACCTCTTGCATCAGGTCATAATATTTATTCGTCTAGCCCAGGACTGTCTAGCCCAGCCTGAGAGCTACATTCCTTCATGGGAGAAGCTTCCAGGGCCCACATACAAACGTGGGTGGATGTGACTCTTACCTTTATATGGTAGTTTACATTCCAGCCACTCACAAACCAGAGGTTTCTTCACACTCACAGCCTTTTCCATCTTCCATCCATGCAAGGAAGAAGCATTGTCGCATCTCAGGGACACATCCCAGCAACAAAAAGGCATATGAGGAGACAGCACAGTAGGGCTAGTGTGGAATGTGGCCTGGGAAGAGGGCATAGCCTAGAGAGAGTTCTGAGGGCCACATAGAAAGGCCAGGGGAGGGCAACATTCTGCTCTGGCCCTGAGGTTCCCCAGCCCTGAGCTAGCCCTACTCTGAGTGGCAACGGTTCCTCAGAGGCTCAAGCAGATGTCTATTTCAGCCTTGCTGTTTTAGGTGGAGATGTGAGGGGTTGAATGTGGGACCAAAGCAGATGCTCTACCATGGGACTAAGAGGTCCTCACCAACCACAGAAGACACACCAAAAATAGCTGTTTTGCATGCAGAGGTGACCTTCGAGATCTCCAAGAAGAAGCACGCATTGACAATGGAATGACACATGATTCATGAAGTGGGTCCACCACTGAAAGTCACCTTTTCCCTTCTCCTCCATACAGTGGTACCCCGAGTTACAGACGCTTCAGGTTACAGACGCTTCAGGTTACAGACGCTTCAGGTTAAAGACTCCGCTAACCCAGAAATAGTACCTTGAGTTAAGAACTTTGCTTCAGGATGAGAACAGAACTTGTGCGCCAGTGGCACGGTGGCAGTGGGAGGCCCCATTAGCTAAAGTGGTACCTCAGGTTAAGAACAGTTTCAGGTTAAGAACGGACCTCCAGAACGAATTAAGTTCTTAACCTGAGGTACCACTGTAACATGTAGAATCAGCTTGTTCCCCTCGCCCATGGTGTGATTCCATCACACTGTGGATTTCTCCACCACCCAAAGTGGTAGTGAGAGTCAGGGCAAGGGAACTGCACACTGTGATGCTGCTGCGTGACACAGGGAAAGTGATCCTTAACATAACCCGGGGGAGAGGGCAGAAGCCTCATGTCAGCCATAATGTTTAGTTCCACCCTTACGTAAGACAACATTGCAAGAATGCAAGAGCTTTGCAGCAGGCCTGGAAATGCTTCAAAAGTCAGTAGTTTTTCATATTCGTTGCACTTACGGCACATCAGTTTTCATTACATCAGGCTTCCATTATTTCTGAGATATACTAATTTCCTTTTCAATATAGCTGCTGCAATAACTGATACCTATTGTGGCTTCCCTGCTTGTAGAAACTTATGAAGAGCTTATATGAAGGAGAAAAAAGATAGCTCTGATGCTATCCAGATGTTATAGACTCTACCAAAAAAATGCAAACTCTTTTAAATGCAGGACCTATGTTGGCAGCATTAAGGTTTCTTGTATTCTTTTATTAAAATAATATTTATTACTTTTAAAAGTTACAAAAAAAGGAAAAGAAAGAAATATAAAGACAAGAAAGAAAGAAAACAAAAAAGAAGAAAAACACAACAATACAATACAGTATACAAACAATATAAAACCCAACCTAAACCCATTAAACTAAAAACCTAAATAAAGCAAAACAAAAACATTTTTTTTAAAAAAAAATCTCTCCTTTTCCATATTCTATCCTTCATTTCCTTGTTTCCTCAACCTCCTCACACCTCCCTTTTTGTATTCCAGTTCTACGAATTGTTTCAGCAAATCCTTTCCATCTTTCTCTATCTTCTATCATCTTATATATAACATATTTTTAAACCTTATTTCCCTTTAAAACGAAATTACTTATATATACTTAACTTCTTATAACATTTCTGCTAAATCCACACAATATCATTCCACCTTTTTTCTAACAGTCATTAATTTTCTTGTATTCTTGCACCTATGACTAATTATTGCAATGATGACATAATAAAAAACGCACATCTTATTAGGGCTTGGTTATATATTGGTACAGGTCATACATTAGTGTCCCTGACTGGCCACTGATGGTGTGTGCACATGTCTCATGGTTTTCTCTTTTCCTTAGGAAACCACATCATAAGCATTTATTTTTTTGTATGTTGGCCACAATTCTAGAAAAAGAATGTTGTTAAATGGCTTCGGATGAAAGGATTGCATTAAGTCTTTTGAAGAAGAATGTTGCTTTTAATAAAATAAAATAAAATAAAATGCCTGGACTTCATGTGAATTCTAATAAGATTGTCTTTTGGAAGTGGTTATTGGAAACATTCTATAGATACAACATTTCTAAGCCGTTCATATTTGGAGGCCTGGGAAGGATCAAATGGCAACATGAAGGATCAAATGGTAACACTGACTAGTGGCAGCTCTCAAAGATTGGCCAGCTCATCACACACTCTACAAGAGTATCTCTTCCACCTGTGAAATGTTGGGAAGTATGTTACACATTTGGACTGAATGCTTTTCTAAGGAAGGGGCAGTTGTGTTGTGGTAATATTATTGTTTGTCAGCTGGGAATATGCTGACGTGCTAAAGGTTGTAAAAGCATTTGCTGATAAGTGTACTCTCAGAATCTCTGTCTACCATATGTAAGAAATCCTGGAGAATATTTGAGGTGCAACAGGACTGGAGATAGGCAAATGTCCCAGTCTTCAAAAGGGTGGAAATGAAGATCTAAGAAAATTCAAGTCAGTCAGTCTGACTTCAGTACTGGAAAAATAACAATAAAAGAGATCATAAAGGAGTCAAATTGCAAGTATCTCGATAATAACGCAATGATAAGTAGGAGCCTGCGTGCCATTGTCCTGTCATTATCTTTTTTTCTTAATTGGGTTCCTAACATAGTATATTGAAGGAATGCTGTGGACATAATTTATCTTGATTTCAGTAAAAAATGTGGCAAAATCCCCTATGATAGTTTGCAGCGCTCATCTCGATCTATAGGCCGAGGGAGCCGTTGTTTGTCCACAGACAGCTTCCGGGTCATGTGGGCAGCATGATTAAGCCCCTTCTGCTGAACCAGAGCAGCGCACGGAAACGCCGTTTACCTTCCCGCCGGAGCAGTACCTATTTATCTACTTGCACTCTGATGTGCTTTCGAACTGCTAGGTTGGCAGGAGCAGGGACCGAGCAACGGGAGCTCACCCTGTTGCGGGGATTCGAACCACCAACCTTCTGATTGGTTTAACCCACAGCGCCACCCGCGTCCCTTCTATGATAGTTTGGTTAGCAAACTGGTTAAATTAGGGTTAGATGATAGTGGATTCGGAGGAGGCTAGAAAACCATAGTTGAATAGTGCTAATACATGGTGCCTCATCAGACTGGAGGGAAGCTGCAGTGGGGTGCCATTGGACTGTGTCCTGGTCTGGTACTCTTCAACTTTTTTTTTACTGATGGCTTAAGAGCAGAGGTGGAGGGAAACTGTATCCAAATTGCAGATGACACAAAACTTTAGAATTAATCAGTACTTAGAGTGAGGCTTATAAAGAGTGGGGGAGTCCTGAGTCCTAAGTTAAACCTGGACTGGAAATGCTCCAGATTCTGGTTTGCTAGAACTTTTGGAAAAACCCAGAGTGGGCTTTTGCACATTACACAATGTACTAAGATAGTTAAATATTTTTGTAGGAGAGAAACCAAAACTGAACTAATGACAGATTACTCTCAGAGAAAAGTTTTCTAAATATTTTGAAGACAGTGTTCTGGCAAAAGCCTAACTGTGCCATAAGTTATTCATAATTTTTAAAAATAGCAGTATGTATTTTAATTATATTCTTAAATTTTTAATTGGAAACCAGCAGCGTTTATTTCTTTTTAAGCTTATGGTACCCAAAGGAGGCTCTCTTTCCTTTTTCGTTGTTATTAATAACATCCTGGTAATAATTATTTGACATATTGAAAAATAAAAAGAGCTGAACTAATGAGCCTCCTCCTTTGCCAATGTCAGTCTGGAACAGAAGTACTAAAATCAAAGCTCCCATCAAGACTCTTTAAGTAATGAGGCTTCTTTGTCTGACTCACCTCCCATGCTTGCCTTGATCCTTTAAAAGGGTGACTGCCTTATTTGCCGATGATGATAAGTCATACAATTGTCCAACACAGAGCCAAAGGTATATTGTGAGACAATTAAAGATGTATTATCAATATCAATAGGTCACAAGAGAAGACAGCAAAGTGGCCTGGTAGTAGGAGGAGCTAGCTGTTATTGCAGGAATGGGAAACAGGAACCCCCAAACTTACCAGAAAGCAGTATGTGGTAGCAAGGGGAGTCTCATTCTCTCCCCCCTTTTTTTTGAAAAACATTTTTATTTGATAGTCCATCAGCTTAGTTTGCCATTCTTCTCCGGTTGGGACTTTGTCTTCTTTCCATCTCTGGGCTAATAACACCTGGGCAGCTGTTGTTCCATATATAAAGAGTCTCTTCTGGTCTTTTCCCAGTATGCTTCCGAGCACAATTCAAAGTGTTGGTGCTGACCTTTAAAGCCCTAAACGGCCTCGGTCCTGTATACCTAAAGGAGTGTCTCCACCCCCATTGTGCCCGGACACTGAGGTCCAGCGGTGAGGGCCTTCTGGCGGTTCCCTCGCTGCAAAAAGCCAAGTTACAGGGAACCAGGCAGAGGGCCTTCTCGGTAGTGGCGCCCTCCCTGTGGAACGCCCTCCCAACAAATGTCAAAGAGGAAAACAACTACCAGACTTTTAGAAGACATCTGAAGGCAGCCCTGTTTAGGGAAGCTTTTAATGTTTAATAGAGTATTTTAATATTCTGTTGGAAGCCGCCCAAAGTGGCTGGTGAAGCCCAGCCAGATGGGTGGGGTATAAACAACAAATTATTATTATTATTATTATTATTATTATTATTATTATTATTATTATTATTTTATTTTGGGATGTCGGTACCTGTAATTCCCAATAAAAAAGCTTCTGGTTTTTCAACAAAAGTTATTTTAAACATTCTTTTCAATTCATTGTATATCATCTCTCAGAAATCTTTTTACCATCTTACACGTCCACCACATATGATGAAAGGTACCTTCTTTTTCTTTACATTTCCAGCAGGTATTTGTACTTGTCTTATACATTTTTGCCAGGGGAGTTTCATTCAGCATGCTGCAAGTGTGTTTGCTGGCTGGCTGGCTGTGGCTCACAGGGGACTGACTTCAGAACAGGCAGCTAGCCATGCACTTGTAGCATCCTTGTGGGAAATTAAAATATATGAATCCCAGTGGACCTACGTGCGGACCCAAAATAATCAGGTGGGTGCCTGGATTCAAAATGAGGGGCTTGCGCACAGAGATCCCCAGTAGCAGAGTATTAAACTCATAAAAGTGACACTGCAGCACAGCCCTAGGAATATAGGTTGTTAGACCACCGGTCTTCAGTCTTCCATGATTTCCTTACACGTGAATATATTACAACTAATCACGCAGATGACCAACTGATGCTCCCATCGTCAAAGAATAAACATGCATGTGTGAAAGAGTCCAGCATTTGAATCAAAGCACAGTAACTAGCTGGAAAGTCACGCCAATACTCCCTTTAGTCTCAGCACAAGCCCATTAATTGAAATGGCACATTCAAAGTACCAATAAACATCAGTGTGCAAAGCAAGCAGAAGTGATTGATTGAACAATTTGGCATCAGAGCAGTTGCTTAGAACAAAGAATCTGATTATCTGATCATTGACATAAACATTTGAAAGGAGGGGATTAATTCCTCTGCATGAAAGATGCTTTAATTCTCAAGCTGGGCCTTTTCTCCTGTGTTTATGTGTGTGTAGTTTACTTTTTCTTTCCCCCCTTCTTTTTTATTTATTAAAAAACCCAACAGTTTTACAAGTTATTTGGCAGGGCTCCCACTGCACTTTGGAGAATGTGTCCATTAGCTGATTAGCAGTGTATTCCGATATGAAACGTCAGACTGCTGAGCTAAAGGGAACTGGGGATTAGCCCTCTCCAATCCACATATAAATTGTGTTCGTGGCACAGCATAGACCAAGGACGCCACACTGACTCAGAAGTAATCAAAAGATTTCTTATTGGTTCCTTTTTGAATGAGTCCAGGATTCATCGGTTGTTTCAAGCTCACCATTTTGAAGACTTCTAACTGATATGATTTATTGAAGTCATGAGCCAGAATTGATGAGCACAATAAAAAGACCAGGTATCTGAGTCTTTATTCCTCCCATGAAGAACAGCAATGCATTTTCTCAACAGGCAAGTAGGCAAGATACATATATCAGTATATGATACTGTTTTCCTGCCTGTATTGGTTGCAAACCACACAGGAAGCTTTTTCCTTTAATAACATAGTTATAATAACACTTAAAAGCAGCACAAAATGTGACAAAACAATACAGAGCAGTCGTACAATCCATATCAATATCAGTTATAGATTTCATTAGTCCAAACGTGTAGAAGAATAGAAATAAAAGTGCCATTTGTGATATAAATTAGATAGGTATAGGTTCACAATGGCATACATAGAAGGTTTTCTGACTGGTGCTCCTTAAAGCTAGGCTACTGATTAGCCTTGAAGGAAA
Organism: Podarcis melisellensis; assembly: GCF_964234715.1. Classification (NCBI taxonomy): domain Eukaryota; kingdom Metazoa; phylum Chordata; class Lepidosauria; order Squamata; family Lacertidae; genus Podarcis; species Podarcis melisellensis. The sequence goes on from NC_138531.1 coordinate 28,489,513, forward strand.
CACTCTCTTGTCAAATGACTGATACCTTGCCACCCATCTCCAACCCATCTTAGAGAGAAAAGTCAGTTGAGCCAGGCCAAAGTTGTTTGTGGAGCTGGGAAATGAAGTCGTTTGAACAGCCAGCTTCCTCTTCCTCTTCCTCCAATAACTGGTCACTATTTTTAAAAAATAATTTCATTTTTCATTTTCTCGTTTTAGAAATATTTTAACAAAAATTTTTTTTTACATAATCCCCTCCCCTTCCTCCTGCAGTTATTTATTTGATATATTTTGCTGCTGCATATCCAGTTTAAACCTATTTACTAATTTCCCCCTTGTATTCCCTTTTAGTTATTTCTTACTGCACGTGTTTATGTCAATCTTGCTAATGTTTTAAGTTGTTTACATCTTCAAATAATCAATAAATTTCCCCATTCTGTTTTAAAAAGTCTCTCTCCTCGGTTTCTTATTCTTCCGGTACGTTTCACCATTTCTGCATACTCCATCAGTTTTAATTCCCAGTCCTTCTTCATTGGAACTCTTTCTTCTTTCCATCTCTAGACATAAATCATTTGGGCAGCCTTAGTAGCATACATAAATATTCCCCCCACCCTGTTCTTTGGGTACCTCTCTACCAATTATACCGCAAAGAAAAAGTTCTGGTTTTGTTTTTTAAAACAAAGGTTCTCTTCAGCATTTTTTCCAAATCATTATAAATCATTTCCCAGAAAGCTTTTGCTACCTTACATGACCACCACATTTGCTCACCCTGTCACGGGGATTCGAATCGCCGACCTTCTGATCGGCAAGTCCTAGGCTCTGTGGTTTAACCCACAGCGCCACCCGCGTCCCTATTTCTGGGTTAGAGGAGTCTTTAACCTGAAGCGTCTGTAACCTGAGGTGTCTGTAACCCAAGGTACGACTGTATTAGACCTTGGAGGGAACAGAAACTGTTTATCTGAGTGCCTACCCGTATCTCAAAGATCCAAAACCAGCCCTTCTGCACAGATATGCTGCAGATGGTAAATGGAACACACAAGCTAAACTGAATCTGGTGTAATTTGAGACAAAGCTATGCCAATTCTTCCCAATCCCTCTCCCCACACTGTGAGCACTGCACTGGACCAAAGTGTCTCTCCACTGGCCCACTTCCAAGAGCAGGATTTTGAAAAGAGTAGGAAGCTATTAATGCAATGCATGAGGAGTTGAAATTATATCTGTGGAAGCTCAGGCTCTTGCAGCGAAACCAGGAGAGTGATTTTTCACATAGTATTTGCTTTAATGTCCGTTGCATGATTCTTCTCTGATGGGAAATATACCACCAATTGAATAAACTGGCCTTGGGAGGTAGTTAGGAAGTCTTTCCACTGCCAGGGCATTTAGACTCAAGACAACACAGACTGATGAGAAGCCATTACCTTCCGAAGGTAGCACTGTATATCCCAAGGCCGCAGCCAGGCATCCAAGTCTTTAATTTCTCCCAACTTTGACAACTACAGTAATGAGGAGAAACTTAGAGCAGCTTGTGACAGAAAGAGCTATTGTTATTGGTTTTTTCCTGACTAAGCTTCCAAGCCTGCAGCTCTTGGTCTGTTACCAAGGTCCTCATTTCAGCTGGTACTCTGTGCATGACCTAAAACTCCTTGGCTCATTTAATTTCACTCAATGGGTAACTGTCCAATGAGAGAAGACTCTTACAAGTACACCGAGGAAGCAGACCTTGGCATAGGTTGGTTGCCCTCACTGACAGTAGATAAGCCTGCCCTTACTGGACAAACCCCCCAGATGTTTGCTTCTGCCTAATTTGTACCTGATCCATTCGCTAAATGCTAACATGGGCATGAACCTCTATTTAGCAACTAATTAGCTCTTATTAGAACGAAAACCTCGTTCTCACTGGCATTACCTTACCAAGTAACCTAAACAATGCTTATGTCTATCTCCACCTCTGCATTCTTGTCATTCTCCAAATATGGCACCATCTAAAGACATTCCGTCTCTGTTGGGTCATGACACTCACCTTTGTCCCTTAAACCTGATGGGAAATTTGCACCTCATCAATTAGCGTACCACCTTTTGCTACCTTTTCCCCCAGTAGTCTCATTCTCTATCTAATTAACTTTCATCCCAGAAAGTCATGTCTCCTGAGAGAGACCACATTGCTCAAAATTGCCCAGATTCCCATGAGTTCATTTTGCTTGGCCCTGCATAGGACAAACCAGGGTGAGCTGCTCCAACTCCAGTTAGCTCCCGGCCTTAGTCTCTCCAGCCATTTCCCTTGCCCATCTCCATGTTTGCAATCTTCCTTGGGTTAGTCAGGAACACTTAAAACAGTAGTAGCAAGTATTTTTGTCATCCAGATGTTACTGGGCTCCAACTCCCATCAGCCCCGATCAGCATGTCATGGTCAGAGACAATGGGCACTGGAGTCCACAACATCTGACTTAAATGGACTCATGTTTTGTGGTCTCCCACAGGGAATATTTCTTTTTTTAATCCATAGGAGAATCTTGATTTTTCATTACGATATTTGTATTGGTGAAATAATGGATGAAGTCAGCCACAGTTTGCAAGCACTCGCCCTGTTCCCTATCCATGTGTTAGTGTGGGTCAGGCATAGGCAAACTCTGGCCCTCCAGATGTATGGGACTACAATTCCCATCATCCCTGACCACTGGTTCTGTTAGCTAGGGATGATGGGAATTGTAGTCCCAAACATCTGGAGCGCCTGAGTTTGCCTATGCCTGGTGTGGATGCTGCATTACGGAAGGCCACTTTGGAAAACTACTTCTGGAAGTAAAGCAAAAAACTTTGCTTGCTAGGGGAGCCTAATTGAGGACATTCTCAGTCAGCTTGTACAGCTGAAATCTCCTCCTCCTCCTAATGCAAAGGAGGAGGAAGAGATTTCAACTGTACAAGCTGGGCCCTACCTGGGCCCCTACTGAGGCATAATATTAATCAATTGGTTGATTTCTACCTGAAAAAATAAAATCCGCTGTAGGTGTATCACACATACATGTACATGAAACACACACCCCCCCACACACACCCCACACTCTTTCTGCACCAAAATTGCTATTGTTAGACAGCTGGGGGGAGGAGCAGCAGCAAATTCCACTGAACTAGAGCAAGAATAAGAATGAGATTTACATGTTCTTAATTAGGTCCCTTAAGAACAGCAAAGTTGTCAGGCATTCTTTAAGTTGCGGCCCTTTAAGCCCTAATCAGCAATCATTGGGTCGTTTCACATCCTTTTAAGACATCTTCAAACAATTTTTGGAGACGCTAGCACAGATTTAAAGCAAAAGCCAAGCCTGGGAAACCCAGGGTGCAATGTCAATATATTGCTAATATTTCAGGGCTGGGAGGAAGCAGGGGGCATCTCACATCAGTTAAGATAAAGCAGTTCCTGGGAAATGCATACCAAAATAAGCGTTGAAAAAGCCACATCTTCTGAAAGTTAAATGGTGTCATTCGATTATTCTCACTGGACTGGCCTCGCTCTTTTAATGTTGTCAGTTCCGATGAGTTGTTCCTTTATGGTTTCAGCAAACGAGAACTCACTCCCACACATCTCTTATGAGGTAAACAAGACTGAGAGGTGTGTCCTTCCTTAAATTCAATAAGCAGCTACTGCTGCCACTTGTTGGTCCCAGGCCAGAGGACACTTGGTTGCCTCTGGCTCCACCTACTGTTGGCCTCCCAGCATTCTCTGCCAATCCCAATGGGCTTCAGCAACCACCCTCTAGACTGGCGGTGAGACCAGTCCTGAGTTGCCACAACACTTAGACAACTTGGAGCAGTTTAACCATCTCCCGTTCCCAGGGAAGTTCTAGGACTTGTACCTCTATGAGGGAACTAGGGGTCTCCTAACAACTCACGGCACCATTATCAAACTACATTTCCCAGGATTCTTTGGGGGAAGCCATGACTGTTAACAAAGTGGTGCTTTCAGTGTGTACTGCTGATGTGACCATAGTAACATTGTATGTATGTCTTCTGGAGGAGCATGATGCACACTTAAGTGTTGGGGGCAAGGCTAGCAGGAACAGTTCTCCCCTCCCTCCCTCCCTCCCTCCCTCCCTCCCTCCCTCCCTCCCTGCTTTCTTTCTTTCTTTCTTTCTTTCTTTCTTTCTTTCTTTCTTTCTTTCTTTCTTTCTTTCTGCTGAACAGCCCTAGAGAGTCTGCCTATAAAAAGGTTGTAGACATCTAACACACTTTTGAACAATGGAATTATTCCCAATGATTTCCTTTTCAGTTTCAAGAAATGGCAACTTTACTTTTATCGCTGTTTCAATTCATCATTTAGATAGCCTTTTAATATATATTTTTAAAACGTACAGTTTGCAAAGGGCCATTTCAAGAAGGGAGCCAAAAAGAGGCAGGGATTATTTTTTTTTAAGGGGGCAGAGAAGAAGACAAAAAGGGGAAAGCAGCGTTCAGCTTCATCCCAGCTCTTATTTATCCTCAGAAAAGGCTTGCAGAGGAAAGCTGGAGTGAGTAAGAGTGATTTGTCCAAGGTCACCTTAGTGAGCTCCATACTTGAGAAACAGTTTTAATCCATGTCTCCTCTATCCACATCTAACACAAGCGCTGTCCCTAAGGATCCCCTTACAGTCAGTGAAAGTTTGGGAAGCCTCCCTTTATTTTCGGAGGGAGAGAGGAATTCGTCTGATGGCTTTCCAAGTTAAAAAGAAAGAAAAAGCCACCTCTGTAAGCCACTTCTTTTCATGCAGCAGAAGAGAGATTGTTTGTTCAATATTATGGAGCAAAGCTCTTCCCCTGAGGTAGGTCTGATAAGCTGTCGAACAGGCCATTATTCAGCTTTCTTCAGGTTCTCTCTCTCTCTCTCTCTCTCTCTCTCTCTCTCTCTCTCTCTCTCTCTCTCTCTCTCTCTCCCCGTTCACCATGTGCAACGTTATTTATCATGCAGATTAAAATAAAGCGTTAAGTCTAGGCATCAAGTTCTTTTGACAGGTAAAACATTGCGCCATTAGCCAGCATCTAAATAAATAATGCAAGTTCCAGAAACAATATTGCTTGCGACGGCTGGAGACATCACAAATTGGGCAACCAGGGGAGAAGAGGAAAAACACAAAGGAAGAAAGGAGGGTGGGAGGGGAAGGAAAGAGAGAGAACAGTGAAAATCACTAAAAATAAACATGCAGTTGCTACAGTACCAAAGGCAGATCTGTATTAGCTGACAGCCTCCCCGTTTTAGGGAGACCGTGATGCTACATATTTATTTATTATCATTAGGCATCTGCTGGGCTTTCTTTTTTATAGTAAAAGCAAAGATTCCTATTTCAGAACGTTCACATAATGTGTTTGTGTGTTTAAAAAATAATTTGCTAAACTGCAAAGATCAGTTAAATTTGCCAGTCCAATTAGCCCTTTACAGGACTGGTGCAGAATCTGTGGCTTTACAGAAGTTGCTAGAATTCAACTCTAAACATTCCTGATTGCTGACTGTGCCTCACTATTATATGTTTGAAATAGCCAACTTGAGGTAGAGTTCTGTACAACTTAAAGACTCACTTGCCACATTCAGAACTTTGGTTTTAACAAAGTTATCATTTTACTGTCCCTGTGGATTCACTTCCCCTTGACACTCGACATTTTGGAGGGTGGTGCAAGGAATGAATGAACTTTCACCCACGTCTGTAACGTCTGAATCATAAATAATGCCCCCGGTGGTCTTTAATAACATTTCCCATTTCTTCTCTTCTGTTTTTGCTAGCAAAAAGGATACAAGGATTCCCTTGATGCAGCTTCTCCAATAGCCAAAAAGAAGATAGCAAGCTGTCTATTGGCACAACAAGCAACTAAATTGCATCTTGCACTTGGAGGTCAGGACTGAGATCACCGCTGGGTTAGCCAAAAGGAAGTTCAAGTTATAATACTAGAATGAATTGACTTGGGGAATAAATCGATTCTTCTCATTTTGAGAGCTATCAGGCTATTAACTGTTGCATATGTACCAACAAAGTGACACCGAAAAAATGAGAAAGGGAGAGAAAGTTGTTAGGAGGAAATTGCATTCATAAATGTTTCACAGATTACCTTTAATTAAGTTGTTCTGTGAATTATAATCACAGCATCCCCAGCTGAACGGAGTCGTGGAATGCCCTACTTAGATGAAAATCTCTTGTCAACAACTGAACTGTTTCTTCTTAAAGAATGCACCACACACAATTATATTTGGTGTTCAAATAAGCACTGCACAGTTAATCCTGGGCCATCACATTTCCCCTCTGGCAGTATTTAGTTATCAGCTAGAACAGGAGGACTGAATTGCTATCTCATTGGGGTTTCATAGAGAGCTGGTGCCGACATTATTTTTCAGAGTTTACCCGTGTAAATAAGCACTTGGTTCACATAGTCTACTTATACAAACAGTGTATCATTAGAAAAATAGACCACTGCAGCAGTTTTGTGTGGGTGAAAGCTGCTTGCTGAACATTATCTGCTTACAAAAGCAGCTGCGGCAATCTTCCATGAGCCCCTTTGATGTCACATGAGTCGATCACTACCCCTAGTGAGTCAGCACAGATGTTATTCTGAGTTGCTTAGTTAGCACAAATAACATCTGCATTGACCCACTCAGGGGGCTCACATGTTGCATTCAATGAGTGTATAATCTACGTACCTGTGTACCCAACTACTGTAGCTTGTATACTCCTACAGCTATTCATGTGTATTCTTCAGTGAATGTACAATCTGTGCACTGCCTGTGCACACAACACTTGAACTCTACAAAATAATGAGTGTACACTCTTCCACACAACACCTGGAGGTGCATAGATACAGCTTGTAGATGTGTTCAGTGTAGTGTGCGAACAACAACAGTTTTAAAAATGGAGGAAAGTCAATGGCACCCACAGATCCATGGAGGACGTCAAATTGTAGATGTATGAATTGAAATGGAAGTAATTTTTATGTTATACAATGGTAGAGTATCTATCATCTTAACTTGGTAGCTGGTTATTGACCCAAGACAGATAGATGTTTGGAGAAAATGAGAGTTCACATTGGTGAACAAGCTTCTTCATCGGTAGTCCCATTTAATTTTTTTTAAAAAAAACATTTGATTTGCAAATTTTAATTTAGAGACTATCAAAGTGAATTTTGAGAAATTATCTGAAGAATTTTGTTAATTTTATAGGGGTTGGGAGGTAAGGGTTGCAAACATTTTAAGCAGTGCTGCATATGCCCCGTGTTCAGTGATTTCTCAATACGTTGTGAAAATATCCATAACAAGGGATTAATTTGTGTCAAGTTATAGACAAAATAGTTATAATTGGGACTACACTGAATACTCTCCAGTTTTGATTTTCAGGTCAAAAATAGTGAATTAGAAGGAGAACTATTTCCTGGGTAAATAAGGAAGAGCCATCTCATAGCCTTTCCTTTGAAAACATTCTTCCCCACATTCTCTATATTTGTAACATAAAGTGTACCTGGCGTTAGGATTGTTTTTCACCTACGCAGTGTCATTCCAAGGAGAACTAATGTTCCTAATTGTCTTATCACTTGTTTAATGTCCTCAAAATGGATTATTATTATGCAGTACAGAATCTCCTAACAGCAGCAAGAATGCTGGTTGTTAACAAATGGTGTTAAGGAATTGGTGTTCACTTGAATAGTTGCATAAAATGTTGCTGACAGTGCAAATAAGGGAGCATAGGAAATATTCACAATATCCCGAAAGGTCACCGTCTTCCTCTGTTAGCATTTCAAATTTCTACTTTATATATTTTGAAAAGCTTATTGTTCACTGTCCATTTGGAACATCCTTAAGGTATCATCCCACATTTTGCATGATGGTTTCTGAGATCAGGGATCAGGTTTTCATCTATTTTTGGATACAGATGGTGGACTGAACCTTTCAAATATGTACTGATTTTAACTGCTAATTTGAAAACTGTGCTGAATTTTAATTTTTTTTAGCATTTAAGGATTCCCAAGCAATGCTGGGGATACTGAGTATGAGGCTGGCAGTAAGCCAAACTGTGAATAAAAACATATGAATTAAGTTTTCTGATCAATAATTGTTCATAATGCTTTAATGATGATATAGCTGCAATACAGCTGTACTGTGTGTGCAGCGTTGTCAAAGTGAAGCAGTTGTAACTGATACTTACTTCAGTGGGACACACTTAAGCTTGGTCCTGATAAAAAAATGAGTCAAAGGTGCCTAAGTGGTTGTAGCACAAGCTTACAGTTTAAATGAATTGTTGTGGGAAATGTTCCTGTAATCGTAAATGTGCAAATGACTGTACAAATGAGGCATAATTTGGAGTGTTCTAAAAGGTCACAGCTTCAATTTATTAACATTTCAAAATCGTGCCCTTTCTAGAGATATACATATATGATTTTTGTGTGTGGAGGGGTGTTCATATAACAAATGCTTATAAATCATAGAATCGTGGTGTGAGAACCAACTAAGTCACGCACAGAGGAAGCCCTTGAAATCAATTGACTAAAGATACTACCAACCATTGGTTTCAGTGGGTCTATTTTCTGAGTATGGCTGTTTTCCATGGAGCTCTAGTGCAATCCTTTGCTGATGCAGAACACCTGGAGCTAGAGCATCTTCAACCCATGGCTGCCCAGCCTCTGAATAAGACCTCCAGGGAGGGAGATTCTACTCCCTAGATTGTTGGATCCATTGTCAAACTGCTCCGATCATAAAGTTTCATCTAACCTCCTGTGACTTAAGTTCTACTTCTGCCATCTGGTTCAGCAGTGAACTAGTCCCTGCCTTTTTCTGTGACACCACTTCAAGCATTTGAAGAGTACTATTCCCCCTGAGTTGTCCCTTCTTGAGGGTAAACATACCCACTTCCATTGTCCTTTCCCCACATGACTTATCTTCCAGACTGCCACCTTCATTGCCCTCCAATGCACCTGTTGCATTTATGTCTCATTCTTACATTGTGGTGCCTGGAGCTACTCCAAAAAAAGGCACGCTGGTGCAAGTCCTGGTGTAAAACCTCTTCTTGTATCCTTCTCTAAGTACTTTCTCTTTCCCCCTTCCATTCCCTTGGCCTCAGATTGTAAGCCTGATGCCTGATCAGACGTGCCAACTTGAATAGGGAGGGACAGGTAAGCTCGCCCCCCACAATCAATCCCAAGACACACACCATTTGAATGGCATTGCCCATCAACTTGGTGGGGGATACCTTTGAAAGTGACCCGGAAACTTCAACTAATCCAGAATGCAGCAGCTAGACTAGTGACTGGCAGTAGCCACCGAGACCATAAAACACTGGTCCTGAAAGACCTACATTGGCTCCTAGTACACAGTGTTGGTGCTGATCTTCAAAGCCCTAAACAGCCTCAGCCCAGTATACATGAAGGTGCGTCTCCACCCCCATCATTCAGCCAGGACACTGAGGTCCAGCTCCAAGGGCCTTCTGGTGGTTCCCTCATTGCGAGAAGCAAAGCTACAGGGAACCAGGCAGAGGGCCTTCTCAGTACTGGCACCCACCCTGTGGAACGCCCTCCCATCAGATGTCAAGGAAATAAACTACTATCTGACTTTTAGAAGACATCTGAAGACAGCCCTTTTAGAGAAGTTTTTGATGTTTGATGTTTTATAGTGTTTTTAATATTCTGTTGGGAGCTGCCCAGAGTGGCTAGGGAAACCAAGCTAGATGGGCGGTGTAAAAATAACAAATTATTATTATTATTACTCAAATATTTTATTAGGGAGGGGGGGCGAAGGGACCTCAGCCCCACGGAGTTGTCTCTTAAGTCCTGGTTCTGTGTCTTTATTTTGTTTTGTGCAGGGCCTAGTTTATGTGGGCACTGTTGAAATAAAGAATGTATAAAATACTTTTAAAAACGAATATCTAATGTCTAGGTTCCATCGTGACCCAATTAGATACTACCTCAAGCTGTACAGCTGTTCCAACATAGGAAATAAATCACCATCTGTCAGTGTGGAGCATTTGAGTGAATTAAAGTCTTCAGGCCCAGTCTGACAAGCCCCACAACACACATCTAGTTCTTAATTAACACAGGTGGGTGCACAGGTTCCATACCAGCAGCAACCAGGAAGCTTTTTCATAAGTGACTCCAACAGACTCCACCGTGCTTTGTGTGTCAAGTACGAATGCTGCTAATGTTGGAAAACGTAATTGAATTACAGCCCAGCCTGAATTTTTACACATGTTTTCGGAACAAAGATGATTTATGCCCCGTGTGTGTGAATACAGCTTTACCTATGTGCAAGGGGCTTGGTGATGGCATAAAAATGCAACCGCAACAAACTGTTGTGGCTCTGAACAACATCTCATGACATGGGAGCAAAAAAAAATTATTTAAAAAATTCAGACATCTCTCTGGACTTTGGTGAACCTTTATTCTAAAAGCTCTCTTCCTGCTTAATAACTTTCTCCACTTTTTCCGAGATTGCGGTCGTCAGCAATATCACACATTTCTGAAAGAATAGGAAGCAAGGCGAAGCTAGTGAGATGACTAGTAATTTATCTGTGGCCCTGCTATAATGTGGCAGTTCTTACCCAGGTCATTGCTTTATTTCACTTGTGGGAATTTAGCTAGGCACAGTTCCTGCAAATTGAACTGGTAAGCTGTCCATTAAATATTCTATTTTGCATAAGGAATCTATTACTGATTCAAAAACCAAAAATTTTCTTTGCTCGAGCTGCTGTACTATTAGTAGAGCCCTGAGCATGTCTACTCGGGAGTAAGTCTCATTGACCACAACAGGACCCTTACTCCCAGGCAAGTGGGCATACGATGGTAGACTACATGTTTAGTTTATGTCAATGACATTTAGGTGCTGGACAGAGAACACAGAAATGAAAGATTCCACTCAAAATGCTGACATTTTAACTTTGATAGACAAGATTAGGAAGGACTAAGGTTGCAGGTCACAGTAATAAGAAAATGTTTTCTCCAGGCTTATTTTCCCCACTGGCTCAACTCTCCCTTCCCGCCTGCTGTGGGAAAAAAATGTCCGTTTTCTTTATTCCAGAAGGCAGGAGTGAAGAATTAGCACTGGAAGAACACAGCTGGCCCTACCATTAGACATTCTGGTATTGAGTATGTTTCCCTTATACACTTATGAAAGCATGATTTAAGAGATGAGATTCCTGCTGGTGAATGGGAAGAAATCTATCATTTTGCATCATTTAAAACAATCTTCCCCAGAGCAGCTTCCAGAAAGTTTTGCATCTCTGGTATAACGACCCCATGCCTGGTGTGCAAAATTACTACTAAATCTGTTGATAATAAGTATTGGTGAATGTGCAGTTCGGTGAGGGATCCTATTTCCATTTATGGTGGTTATCTCCTAAAGTTTATTCTTTTTGGGTAAAGATTTTCAGAGAAAGTGGGTAATTATAAGTCAAGAGATTGCCCCTGCTCCTAAATTATCTCTGCTAACAGTTTATTCTGATTTAACACGGTCACAAATGGAGAAGGATTTAATTTCATTTTTACGAACAGCCGCAAAATTGATTATTGCTAAAAAGTTGGAGCTCTATGAATGTGGATTTGATGAAAGACTGGCATGAGCAAATGTGGCATCTTGCCCTCTTCGAGAAACTGACATGGCAATTAAGGGACAGAAGGATTCAACATATGTCTGTAAAATTTTATGGAACAGCTTGTTTTCATACAACATGCAGCTGTTCTGGAACACGGATTTCACCCTGCTTTGACTCATAGCCATCTCTGGAAGGCTTCTTTTGGTTGACAGCCCATAATTTGTGATATATTTCTGGAACAATCTTGACCTCTCTCTCCTCGGTTCTTAGTAATTTTCTTATTGTTCATTGCTGTTGTCATTGGTTTAAAAAAACCAATACATTTTTTTAAAGGCGTGTTGAAGGAAGTTTTTCAGTAGGCACCAAAGAGGCAAGAGATTGTCTATTATTTTTACTCTTATTATTAATTAATTTTGTTAGTCACTTTCTCTTGCCCAAGTCAACTCAAAATGACTTTCAACCAAACAGTAGTTTGGGATTTCCTCCCATTAACTGTTATACAAAGGGTAGGTATCACACAACTAATGACTCAATTTCTATTTTATGCAGTACAGACTTCCTGATAAGATGGAAGCTGCAGGAGGCCCTCTCTTTCAGTAATTGATTGGATATATAAGGGATGAGATTATGTTTCAGGTGTCCTGGTCCCAAACCAGAACCAAAAGAGAAATCAGTTTCTCTCTGGTTTTCCCCCAATCTCAGATTCACTAATCCACATTTTTGCAGCAATTTACAAAGAAAAAAAAATAGTGCAAATTTCTCCTAACACACACATTTTTGCATGCAGTTTTGGCTACTGAACAGTTTTGCAATTGATTTTCCCTGCTATAATGCATTCTTATAGTTTTTTTTTTTTACTAATGTGTTCAACTTTATGCATGCCTATTCTTAATATATACATTTTTGTAAAAACTGGTTGGTTAGAGAACTGCATTGCAAAATTCAGATGAGTGCAAATTTCAGAGAATAGCTGTGCTTCTTTTCTCATATTGTTTTGGAAAGTGTGGATTTGATGGAATCATTTTTAAATGCCAACTGAATCAAATTCCCTCCCTAATCCTACTTCCTGGCAGTGTTTTTCCATCATCCTGGAAACACTTGTCAGAGAACAGACAGATAAGCCTCCTTTTCTTCCATCCTGTTCCCTGATATTTCCCCTATTCTGTTTGCTCCAGACCAAAACATATTATATCATCATTTTACGCTTCAACAGTACACATGGACCCCTGTTCCCCCATGTATCTGTACATGTATCTGTACATACGTATCATAATGTATTTCCTGCTGAAACCTGTGCATTATCTTTCTGTTTAAAAATCTTGCCCTAGCTCCTGTGTCAATAGTCACCTTTCAGGTGTGATTCTGGGTTCAAACTTTGCTTTCACGCTTTCTACCTAATAACAATAGCAATAATAATAATCTCTACCTTATTATTATTATTACTATTAATATGCTGCCCATCTGACTGGGTTACCCCAGCCACTCTGGGCAGCTTCCAGCAAATTAAAACACAATAAAACATAAAACATAAAATTGAAATATTATCTACCAGTGGTTTACATATGTGTATGTTAGTCCCGACCTACAGAAGTTAAAAAGGTCGAAATGAAAAGAGAAATGACAGAAAGAACAATAATGTACAGTTAGTGTCAAACTGTGGATTAAAAGAAGCTTCATCCAATTTTTTCTGGGCTAGTTGATTCCAGTACATGGTAACTGAAGAACCGCCACAGAATTTTCTTCTAAATTAACAGACTATTTATTTCTGACTTGCCAAGGTGGGGGGAAAGTAGCAACTGTGCCTATAATTAGACCAGCTAGTCTTTTAAAGCTTTCAAACTAAAAGTTATTCAGTGCAGGCTGAATCAACGTGAATAGGGATTGCTTCCAGAAGAAGCTTTGAAGCATAAACTGAGAGGTGTCAATGATTCTTCTCCACCATGACAGGTCCTTTGTGTCTGGCTGGATTTGACTACTTTGAGCACTGGTCTGCCCGCACACATCAGAATTCATTGTATGGGGGACAATTCTGTTGAATTGTGTAAATATGCAGGATATAATACTTCTTACATAAAATAAATAATGTAAAAATTAGGTGATACTCGGTAAATATGCATAATGGGAAAACTTCTGTACTCAAATATTACTTTAGTGGAATGAATTGTGGAAAACAAATAATTGACTGAAGAGTCAAAACACGACCATGACTCTCCTCTCTAAATTCTTTGGGTTTTCCTGTCATTTGAATGCAATACAACATTTGGTGTTGCAAGAACACAGATGGTTTTTGCTTTTTTCACTCTACAAATGGATCTCTTTCCCCCAACTATATACATGGTCTTTTTGTGTATTGAAATCAAGTTTCTTTCTTTGTTTTATTGGATGCCTTAAGTACAGACTCTTTACCAGAAAGTCCCATTGCGAGTTACAAAACAATATATCAATTCAGTCCAATAACAGTTAAACTCACTTCACCGTTAACTGGTATAAAACCGCTAATAACAGGGTGAGCAAACACCCAAACTTTCCCAAAAGCTTGGGTGAAAAGGTGCACTTTGTCATGCATTTAAAGTAAGTGGTGGCTGGCGACCCCTTGACTTGGTGGGGCAGCTAGGTCAGGTCGCATAGGCGGGACAGCCTAGGAGGTTAGGTTTTCTCCCCAGTCTCCTTCCTTGCAAATTGTCAGGGCTGGTTCAGAGGCGGGTCGGCACTCAAGATGCAGAGACGAGCAGCAGAGTTAGCTCTTTATTCAAGGAAGCAGTATACAAGGCCTGCAAACAGGACTGGCTCCTATCAAACAATTGCCAGGACTGATTATCTGTGCCTCTTACTCCCCACTAAGTGCTCCCCTCAGCTGGATAACAGCAACAACAACAACAATTTTATTATGTACCCTACCCATCTGTCTGGGACACAGGTGGCGCTGTGGGTTAAACCACAGAGCCTAAGGCTTGCCAATCAGAAGGTCGTGGTTCGAATCCCCGCGACGGGGTGAGCTTCCGTTGCTCAGTCCCTGCTCCTGCCAACCTAGAAGTTCAAAAGCACATCAAAGTGAAGTAGATAAATAGGTACCACTCCAGTGGGAAAGTAAACAGCGTTTCTGTGCACTGCTCTGGTTCACCAGAAGCGGCTTAGTCATGCTGGCCACATGACCCGGAAGCTGTACGCTGGCTCCCTCGGCCAATAAAGCGAGATGAGCGCCGCAACCCCAGAGTCGTCTGTGACTGGATCTAATGGTCAGGGGTCCCTTTACCTTTACCTTTTACCCATCTGCCTGGGTTGCCCCAGCTACTCTGGGTGACATCCTGTGACTTAAGTTCTAGCTCTTCCTCTACTGGGACTTCTCTAGGGGATTCCCCAGCTATGCCTCCCACCACTCCTTGTCATCTAGCCAGTCCCTGACACAAATACACATAAATGCAAACACCAAGGTAAAGTGTGCCTAAATGTATATATTGCTGTAAATAACATGGTATGAGTAAACAAAGCTGGTTTGTAAGATTACAGGAGTTGGTGAAAGGATTTTAAATAGCATAGGGATGCATATGGTTTCTATGAAGAGACTAATATATTGGAAGCATTAATATATGGAGAGAATAGGTAAATGCTCTAAAATAATGGGCACTTTCTGTTTTGACGTGAAGATGCTGTGGCTGCGACAACTTTCTGTTCAGGATTTCAAGGGTGCTCTGCTAGAAGCTTCCCAGCAACAGTATAGCTCAAGGTTTCATGCTAGCTAGAAATAGCACTTTTGATGGTGGCAACAATCATTTTTTGCAGCTCCCAGGAAGAAAAATCTGTGTGAATGTGTGGTGTGTAGTTGGCAGCAACATGAATCCATGACACCTTCTTTTCCAGTTTTCCCCCTCTCTATCTTATGATTCATCTTCTTATTCTACTAGGCAGTAAATAAGGAAAATAATGTTAGCACTGTGCCATCTATGTTGTGAAGATTTCTCTTCTGCGTACAGTCAGACTGAGAGGATGCAAGATAGCACTGGATTTTGATGTCCTTGGGCATGGAGATAAGATGCCGACATTTGACTGTATGATAAATCCTACTTGATCGCCTCTGACTTAGTGATTTGGCATACTATCTGCCACTACAAACCAGAACTACAAGTCAGCCTGCCTCTGCATAAATCTGTAAAATCGCTTAGTTCATCTGGCAGAATTCTACTCATGGCACCACACCCAACAGAGTACCATAGGGCGGTGATCCAAAAACAGGCATTCACTGCTATACACGTGAAGTAGCAACCATCAGTTGCTTCAGACAGCTTGTGATGATTTACCTTTTTGCCCAGGCTCTCCCTGACCTATAACACTGGACTCTGCTTTACAGGACTGAATCCTCTGAATCTCACTTTTATATGCTCTTTTTTATTTTTTAATAATACATTTTTATTAGTTGTTTACACAAAATTTAACATTTTTCATTTCACTTATAATCATTTCTTACATCTTGATTTCCCATTCTTGTGTCCATGATGTTCCTGTTGTACTCCTTTATCTGCTGCCATAACTACAATTTCTTTTCAATTATAACTTAAATTAACATTTATTTATTCTCCTTCCCTTGCCTATTATTCAGATCTTTCTCAGGATTTCATTTGACTATTTTTTTCTCAGATAGTCCGAAAAGAAACTCCACTCTTCAACAAAGTTTTCATCTTTTCGATCTCTTATTTTTGCTGTCAGCTTTTTCCATTTCTGCATAGTAAAATAAATTTAAAATCCATTCTTCTTTCATTGGGACTAAAATCCATCCCTTCTTTCCCCTTCTGCACATACAGGATTCTAGCTGCAGTAGTAGCTGAACCAACTTTCCCCCTTTATGCACTCTGAAGTGTTTTTATATTGCTGCTTCATTGGATTTAGGCTGTGTTTTTGCTTTACTATTTTAACGATATATTGTTTGTTTCCAGACTGTACGCTGCTTAGAGTTGTTTTTTTTGAAATATTAAGCAGTTTATGAATGCTTTTAGATAAATAAATAAACTCTGCACATCAAACCACGACTGCTATAAAGGTTAAAAGAACATACCTTATGGATAAGTCATTGTGAACAAGTCATTTGCCATGGGCTTGCTGCCCAAAGATTAAGGCTTTCTGGGAGATGATCTATAATGAAATGAAAAAGGTATTTAAATATACCTTTCTGAAGAAACCAGAGGCCTTTCTCCTGGGCATAGTCGGCCAATTGGTGCCAAAGAAGGATAGAACTTTCTTTATGTATGCAACAACAGCAGCAAGAATACTTATTGCAAAGTATTGGAAGACACAAGATCTACCCACCCTGGAAGAGTTGCAGATGAAGGTGATAGACTATATGGAATTGGCGGAAATGACTGGCAGAATCCGAGACCTGGGAGAAGAGTTGGTGGAAGAAGATTGGAAGAAATTTAAAGACTATCTGCAGAAACACTGTAAAATTAATGAATGTTAAAATGATGTTGGATTGAAAATAAGTGGCATTAGCAACAAAGTTAATAAGAATATGCAAAAATGAATTGATAATGGATGAAAATATAGTTATAAAATGTTAAGATATAGAGTTAAGATAAATGAAAGAGGGTAAGGATTTGCTGATTTGATTATGTAAATGGGAATACAAGAAGGGGAGGTGTGAGGAGGTCAAAGAAACAAGCAAATGAGTTTAAAGTTATGAAAAATGGAATTGTTTTAAATTTTTTCTTATTTTCTTTTTGCCCTTTGTATGTTGTACTTTTATTTTTTTATTTTTTATTTTTTCATGTGTTTTTGTACTTACGTTTTTCTTTTAAAAAAATACAATGGGCTTGCAAGCCAGCTGAAAGGTAAGTCTCTAGAGTTGCCTTTTACTGTGGGCGCCATGACGGCTGTGCTGGTGCCAGACATGGCTGTACGCTGTTCAAATGAATTCAGCCAGAAGCGACTCACCAGGTGGGGCGGATTGGATATGCTAGCTTCCTGACAGGCAGGCTGCTGTTGCTTGCTGGGAGAGAGGGGGGAGCAAGGCAGTGAGGGGTGTGTGGAGACCTTGGCACTGTGCAACCACACCAGCAGACAGCCAAATTGGCTTGCCAGTGTGTTTGCACCACACCAACCTCCCCATGGGAGTCTGTCTAACATCATAGTATTTACTGTATTTTTTGCACCATAACACTCACTTTTTTCCTCCTAGACAGTAAGGGGAAATGTCTGTGCGTGTTATGGCGGAAATGCCTACAGGTGGCATGCCTACGGATTTTCCTCCTCTAAAAACTATGTGCGTGTTATGGTCGGGTGCGTGTTATAGAGCGAAAAATACGGTATATATTCTGCCATATACCACATCTTGTGCAAACACCTGATTATCGTGTTCCGAAGCAACTACTCTATTTCGAACTTTAAAATGGAAAGCGTAATGCTGGTGGTCAACAAAGGAGGTTTAAAGACTCTCTCATGGCAAATCTTTAAAAATGTAGTATAAAGACTGACAACTGGGAAACACAGGCCTGCAAGCGCTCTGCAATCGGAGAACAGCCTTTACCAAAAGTGCCATGGGTTTTGAAGACGCTTGAACTCAGGACGCAAGGGAGAAAGGTGCTAAGAGGAAGGCACGCTTAGCAAATCCACACTGTGTACAATTCCTGCCCAGAAACCAATGTCCCCAGTGTGGAAGGACGTGTGGATCCAGAATTGGCCTCCACAGTCACTTACGGACTCACTGTTAAAACCGTGTTCATGGAAGATGTCAGGGAACTGACATCTAAAGCGCCGCAGGTGCAAAGGCTCCCTGAGGTTGAGAGAGCAGTAGCAGCGGAAGAGGGAACCAGTAGAGGGCGAGCAAGAACTCCAAGGGAAAGTGAGTCGGAGGGATGGCTCAGAGACGCTTCAAGCGAAACCAGTGGGGAGGTCTCAGGACCTCCTATAGGGACACCCACACCTCGACGGAAACTGTCACGCCGAGAGGCCAGACGACGTGTTTCCGTTAAGGAGCTTTTATGTTGGAAACGTTTCCGAAAGCAGCCACTTTCGGATTCTACTAGTGATTGACGCAGCCATGCTGGAGGGGCTCCGTCACAGGCAGAGGTTTGAAAACCTGATCAAACTCTGAGGGACTTGCATTTTACGCACAAGCAGCTCATCGTCCCATCACAGCAATCCGAAAGTCACCGAAAGCCAGCTTGTGCAGAGAGAAGCATCATGAGCAACCCAGCCGGAACCGGGGGTGCAGGAGCAGCTGGAGGGGGTCCAAGCCTGGAAGAAAGGTACAGAGCGTTGGAGATCCAGTTGGCGCTGCAAACGGCGAGGCTTGAGGAGAGGAGGGCTCAGGATGCAGAAAAGGGAAAGGAGAAAACCACCCCCTCGCCAGAAAGGTACCAGGATTGGTGCAGAAATTCGGGGGGGATCCCAGGAACTATCATGCCTTTAGAACAGAGATGCAATACGCTCTAAACTTGCAGTTTGATGACTTCCCCGACGAGGAATCGCGAGTGGCGTATGTGATTGGCCATCTCGAATCCGGGGCGAAAGATTGGGTTAGACCCCTGATGGCAGCGAATAATGAGATCTTAAAGGACACGAGGAAGTTTTTTCGTGCCATGGACCTGATGTTTTCCAGCGATATTGAGCAGGGGGTGGTGCGAAGGCAGTTAATGGCTTGCCAGCAAGGAAGCAGATCTGTCCGTGAGTACTGGACTGAATTTACTATGCTGATTCATAAATTGGGGTGGGACCTATCGGCGGAGCCCATCCAAATGCTTTTCGAAGAGGGGCTTTCTTCAACCGTCAAAGATGAGCTTTCCCGGGGGCCCAGGGCGGAGTCTATGGACCAATTAACCAAATCTGCGCTGGCCATAGGAGCGCGCCAGGAGGCGAGGGCTTTGGAAAGGCGGGAAGGGAAAGGAGACCGTTGGAGGGAGTTCCGCATTCCAGACATTCCAGAGCCATCTTTCCCGCCGGCAGAGCCGATGGAAGTTGGAACAGCGCGGGCGCGCGCAGTTTCAAATCCCAGTGAAGGGCGGAAGAAGGAGGGAAAGAGCGCCAAGAGATGTTATCTCTGCCAACAGCCAGGGCACTTTGCCAGAGTCTGCCCACAAAGAAAGGAATGGCAAGGGATGGCAGGAGCTGTTGGGGGAAAGGAAGAGGAAAGCAAGGAGCAAGTAAAAGCCAACGCCTGGCTGCCACCGTCGGGGCACAGCAGCCAGGCCAAAGAGCAATGAAAGTGCCCATGCCAGAACCTCCCAGACCTGCTTTAGTGATAGAGGTGTTACTAGAACTGCCAAACGGACACCCACTAAAGGTCAAGGCGCTTTTGGATTCAGGCAGCTCCTGTAATTTCATGAGTAAGGAGTTTGCAGCTGAGCACCAGATACAGACCATCCCTTTAAGTAACCCCTTGCAGGTGACTACGATTGACGGCAGAGAGCTGTTGGGGGGAGAAGTTAGCCAACAGACTGTCCCGATGATAATGAGAGTGGCAAGGCACACCGAACAGATAGCGTTTAATGTGGCCATCCTGGGAGGAGCGCCCATCATTTTGGGGATGAGCTGGCTGGCGCTACACGATCCGCTAGTGGGCTGGCATCAGAGGGTGGTCTCCTTTGGGTCAGCGCATTGCCTAGAACACTGCAAGGAGGGGAAGGTCTCGGGAGGAGACAGAGTCACCCTAGCGGGGATGGAAGTGATGGGCAAAGGGAAGGTGCCCCCGCAATACGCAGATCTGAGCAACGTATTCAGCGAAAGGGAAGCAGACAAACTGCCACCGCATAGACCCTTTGACTGTCAAATCAACCTACTCCCAGGGGCCCAACTCCCAGTAGGCAAGCTGTACGCCATGTCAGACAGGGAGATGCAGGAGCTGAGGGAGTTCATTGACAAAAACTTGAAGCGAGGTTTCATCAGAGAGTCCCGAGCGGTGGGGGGCAGCCCAGTGTTTTTTGTGGACAAAAAGAACACAGACAAACCGAGACTGGTGTGTGACTTTAGGGCCCTCAATGCAGTGTCGGAGCCCCTGGCTTTCCCTATGCCCTGAATTGACGACATTTTGACCAGAGTAAGGAAGGGAAAGATTTTTACAAAACTGGACCTGCGGGGGGCGTACAATCTGATACGCATAAGGAAGGGAGATGAATGGAAGACCACCATGTTTACCCCTTTGGGAGCCTTTGAATACCTCGTTATGCCCTTCGGTCTACAAGGGGGCTCCGCCTGTTTTCAAGCTTTTATAAACCACGTTCTGGGACCTTTGCTCTACAAGAACTGTGTGGCCTTTTTAGACGACGTGTTGGTGTATTCGGAAGATGAGGAACAGCATGTGAGGGACGTTCGAGAAGTGTTGGGCAGGCTGCAAGCCAACCAGCTGTGGGTGAAACTGGAGAAGTGCCAGTTTCATACCAAGGAGGTGGAATTCCTGGGGTACCGCTTGTCAGACAAGGGATTGGCCATGGATCCAGGCAAGGTTCAAGCGGTACTGGAATGGAAGACACCGAAGACCAAGAAGGACGTGCAAAGATTCTTGGGGTTTGGGAACTTTTATCGGAAGTTCATCAAGAACTTTGCCCACTTGACGGCGCCCATCACCGACTGCCTCAGCAGCAAGAAGAAATTTGTTTGGACGGTGGAGGCGGATCGAGCCTTTGAAGAACTGAAAAGGGCTTTCGCCTCGGAAGAACAACTTCTGCATGTGGATTTACAAAAACCCATGAGAGTGGAAACAGATGCATCCGACCGGGCTATAGGGGCGGTCCTTCTTCAACCGGGGAGGAGTGCGTCGGAGTGGAGACCGTGTGCATTCTTCTCGCGGAAACTGAATAAGTCCGAGAGGAATTACACGGTGTATGACAGGGAACTACTTGCCATTCACGAAGCATTCCGGAGGTGGAGACATTTATTAATTGGGGCACAACACAAGGTGCAAGTGTGCACCGACCACAAAAATTTAGAGTATTGGAGAACAGCTCGAGTGCTCAACCAACGACAAGTGAGATGGGCACAGGAATTCTCCAAATTTAACTTTGAGATTTGTTATGTGCCAGGCCCAGAAAACGTCAGGGCGGATGCGCTCTCACGCAAACCAGAATATTGGGAAGGGGAGGAGGTGATCGAAGAGAGACATGTCATCCCGGAGGACCGCTGGGTGTGTGGGGCGGCGCTGGTGGGGCAACGGGAACTGGTGGAGGAAACGGAAAATGATGAATATGCCCAGGATAAGCTCAGAGGTCTCAGGGGGGAGGGCGAGAGCCCCGGAGGTTTTGAGGAAAGAAATGGGGCATTGTATTACAAAGGGGCACTGTATATACCCGAAGGTGAATTGAGGGGGAGAGTACTCAAGCAGTTGCATGATAGCCCCACGGCGGGACATTTTGGGCAACACAAAACCATGTGGTTGGTTACCAGGGAATTTTGGTGGCCTAAGGTGAGGGAAGATGTAAGGGAGTATGTAAGAGGGTGTGACCAATGTCGGCGAGCCAAAGGGGAAAGAAGGGCGCCGGCAGGGTTATTAGAACCTTTACCCACACCAGAACGGCCTTGGGAAGCGATATCAATAGATTTTATGACGGATCTGCCAAGGTCCAAGGGGAAAACAGCCATCATGGTAGTAGTAGACCTGTTAACTAAGATGTGCCATTTTGTAGCATGCTCACATGCAGTCACAGCGGAAGAAACGGCGAAGTTGTTTGTGGAACATATCTTTAGGTTGCACGGGGCTCCCTCGAGGGTGATCTCAGATCGAGGCAAACAATTTACTTCCAGGTTCTGGAGGAAGCTCATGAGCTTGCTACACGTGGAAGTTAATTTTTCAACTGCCCGGCACCCTGAAACCAACGGGCAGGCGGAAAGGGCAAATGGCATTCTTCAACAATATCTTAGGTGTTATGTCAATGACAGAGAGAACGATTGGGTCGAAAAGTTGGCGTTGGCAGAATTTGCCTACAATAATGCGGAGAATGTGTCCACAGGGATGAGTCCCTTTTTGGCTAATTACGGGTGTCACCCCAGGGCATTTCCAGGGGAAGGAGGGGAGAGATGGAGCGTTCCAGCGGCTGAACATTTTGTAGAAGAGATGGAAGCCATCCATCAGCAGCTCCAGCTCAACTTAGAAAGGGCCAAGGCACAATATAAGAAGCAGGCAGACAAGAACAGAAGGGAAGGTGAAACCATAAGGGTGGGGGATCAAGTGTGGTTGTCAACCCAAGGGTTGCCGTTCAAAGGGGGTTGTAAGAAACTGAGGCCCAGAAGATTGGGACCCTTTGAGGTGATTCAGCAGGTCAACCCGGTAGCTTTCAAACTCCGATTACCCAACCACATGAAATTGCACCCAGTGTTCCACAGGTCGTTACTGTCACCATACAGGGGGGGACGTGAAGGGGAGCACGTCAGGGGACCAGCCTTGGAAGAGAGGGAACGCCGCAACCATGTAGCGGAAATCCTCGATTCCAGGTGGAAGGGTAATCAGGTGGAGTATTTGGTGGCGTGGGAAGGGGAACCGGAGTCAGAAAACACCTGGGTAAGTGCAGAGGAAGTCAATGATGAGGTTTTAACAGAAACGTTCCACCAAAGGTTCCCGAGGAAACCTCAGCCTATAGCAAGGTTTAGGAGGGAGTATTTCGGCACCACCGATGAGGAAGAGGAAATGGAAGGGTTCGCGGAGTCGGAGTTGGAAGATGGAGTGGACTCTGATGACGAAGAGTACCTAGAGAGTAGGAACAGCAACAAGTGGAAGGAAGTGTTCGCGACGTCGGAAGATGAGGGAGGTTCTTTCAGGGGTTTTACCTCCTCACCGCCAGTAGGAGAGGAGACGGGAGGGGGTGAAGGGGGCCCTGGAGGGGAGGTGGATGTCAGGGAACTGACATCTAAAGCGCCGCAGGTGCAAAGGCTCCCTGAGGTTGAGAGAGCAGTAGCAGCGGAAGAGGGAACCAGTAGAGGGCGAGCAAGAACTCCAAGGGAAAGTGAGTCGGAGGGATGGCTCAGAGACGCTTCAAGCGAAACCAGTGGGGAGGTCTCAGGACCTCCTATAGGGACACCCACACCTCGACGGAAACTGTCACGCCGAGAGGCCAGACGACGTGTTTCCGTTAAGGAGCTTTTATGTTGGAAACGTTTCCGAAAGCAGCCACTTTCGGATTCTACTAGTGATTGACGCAGCCATGCTGGAGGGGCTCCGTCACAGGCAGAGGTTTGAAAACCTGATCAAACTCTGAGGGACTTGCATTTTACGCACAAGCAGCTCATCGTCCCATCACAGAAGACAATCTTACTCAGCTACGAGTGATCGCCAAAGAAGAAGAAGACATCTTTTCTCTGGGCTTTGAAAACATAGATAGATAGTACCCACTTTATTGTTCTGATTGCAAATTATTTTAACTGATTTAAAATAATTTCAAATTTTAGATTGCTGTTACCGACCCTGGAATAATAATCATCATCATCACATCATCTCGTTTACATAGGATGTATAAGGAAATGTTGCATTCAAATCACAGTTTCGCTTAGAAAACAACCCAGAATTCTAGTAAGTTCAGTCTGGAAACCTAGACCCACAGTTCAGCTGAACAGAAAGCAGCTACTCAGCTCTAAGTTGCAAATGGAACATAGGCAATTGAGTGAGAATACAGCAAGTATATTTTTAGTTCTGCTTTACAGAGTACATTTGCACTTTAAAGCAACATGCTTACTGATAAAAAGAATGCAGACAACTGTTCCCTTTATTTATTCATGAAGTTCCTAGTGATTATGAATGTAGGGTCAACGTCTCCAGAAGACCTTCACTGACTGTCTGCAACTTCTGTGGAGAAACATACAACACAGAGCAGCTGCTTCCGTCCACACTGACCTGCCAAGTGAACCCTTAGACGCAAGATTGGTCATAGCAGCTGAGTGGAGAAATAAAGTTCTGCTGGAATAAGCCAAAACAACACTCCCCACGCCCCTACAAAGTGCTCTTAAGTCTTACAAGCTAGTATCATAATTTTAGCTCCCCTCAAGAAGAGCAGACCTATGGAAACCACTCACAAACTGATGAGGAAGTATGGTTGTGCCCAGTCCTTTGCCAATTATTAGTATCAGTATTAGCATTAGCATTACTCTGTTTGTATCCTGCCTGAAATATACTCGGAGTCGAGAGTGGATTTCATGCTCTTAATTCAGCTCATAGTGGTGAGGAGGAATGGAAGTTCCCCCAGAATATCTGCTTTATATACATTTTTTACACAATGGGCCCCACGGGATTGGCTAATTCCGGGATTCTCCTGTAGGCCAATCAGGTTGCGGATTCACTTCCACCTGGAGCTGGATTGGGTGGCTCCTGTGGACCAATCAGACTGCTGCATTCTGGGTCCTATTGTTCTAGAACCAATCAGACTGCTGCATTCTGAATCCTATTGTTCTAGGTTATAACTACATTTATAGTTTTCGTTATAACTAAAAACATCCTAAAACAGGTTAAAAACATTATCTCAGGGTTGTCAGGAGCAGCAGCAGTTGTTGTTGTTGTTTTACCCCACCCATCTGGTTGGGTTTTCCCAGCCACTCTAGGCAGCTTTCAGAAGATATAAAAGCACAGTAAAACATCAAATATTAAAACCTTCCCAATACAGGGCTGCCTTCAGTTGTCTTCTAAGAGTTGTGTAGTTATATATCCCTTTGACATCTGATGGGAGGGTGATCCACAGGGAGTGGGGGTGCCACTGCTGAGAAGGCCCTTTGCCTGGTTCCCTGTAACTTCACTTTTTGAAGTGAGGGAACTGCCAGAAGGCCCTCCATGCCGGATCTCAGTGTCCAGGCTGAGTGCTGGGGGTATCTTTCAGCCACCAGATTCCTGAGATTCCCCCTGAATGTGAATAATGAGGGAAACAGCCACACTTCACAAGGGAAGGCATTCAATAAATGTGGAACTGCCCCATCCGCCAATCATAATGCAAGATCAGGAGTGGACTTTGTTAATCTTTGGTAATATGGCACCCTGAGCAAGGCCAACATTTGGTACCCCCAATTATGGATATTCTCAAATTTGTGCCAGCTCAGCTTGGTGTCCTTTTGCCCACACAGCCCAAAATCTGATGCTGCCAAGATGGTTGATACTGAAGAAAGCGCTCTCATGGGTACCTGGGTCTCAAGCTGTTTAATAACAACAACAATTTATATGCCACCCATCTGATTGGGTTGCCGCAGCCATTCAGGCCTTCATACTAACACTTGATTTGGACCTGGCAGATCACTAGCAGCCAGCCCAGCACTTTTAGGACATGTTCTTCTCTCCTTACCAGATTGGCCAATGTGTGAAGCAGCCATATGCATATATCATTCAATTATACGCGCAGAATGAGAGCCTATGAATGCAGAATGTGAGGGAGGGTTGGTATATGCATAGAGTCACTTCCGGCGCAAGTATTAAGGGCTGCGGGGCTAGTGCATTTCTGCTGTCAAGTGGAGTACATACCTGAAAATTGCCCTGGGGAAAAAATGGGATATCCCATATTTTCCACATGAGGTCTTGAAGGCCATTTTGGGTGCTTCAATCTCGCTCGCTCTCAGGCTGCCCTCTAGCCCTGAAAGTGTGCTTTTGGGAGAGCTAGAGTGTAGCGTGGGTCATATGGCATGCCTGAGAAGACACACATCCTGGTTTCAGATCCAAAAATCTTGGACTGTATGGAGGCAATGCTACACTTTCTTGGTCACAGGCATCCCATGAAAGGCGGGAGGAGGACAACTTGTCTAGTGTTGGCCCCAAACACATTATTAAGATTTACTTCCTCACAGTAGGCATGGACGGTATTGCAGACTTAGCTCATGGAAGAGACTGCAAAATTCAGTCAACATGACAATTTCAGTCAACATGACATGTGGCTTCTTGCCTTGAAACACAATCCCTGCTACAATTTACAGCACCTGTAGTGCAGACATCCTGAAACACATTCCTGTCACCTCTGGTTCCTCACCTGTTATTATTTCACAGGTGCATCAATGGGTGAAGAATTTAAATTCATCATTACTGAATTTGGTCATAATGGCTGCATCCGGTACTTAGGAGAGCATTAAGCTCCTACTTTAGACTCAATGACGGCCATTTAACTGGTAGCATCTCTGCTATCCCTTCCCTTCTTTGGGAGCGGGAAAAGTTCTTCCGATGCAACTGCACCAAAGAGTAATTCTGGGGATTTTAGGAGCAAAGGCTGAGAGCTGACATTCTGAACATTCGCAATGATGATTCTTCGCTCACCCCTTTAAGCTACGAAAGCCGCGAGCAAATATTTAGAGATGTTCAGAGTTTGCTTACCGACTGGGAAATCTATCCTTTAATATGCTATTATATAGACTTGTCAGCAAGAAGTTGCTTATTTTTCTATTATGCTGCTGCAGGGCACTTTCTATTCCTATTTGCATAAGTCCAAATTGGGAAGTGTTCCAGTAAAGCCAGTGGAATTATCCCAGCTTTATAATCATGCAAATGAAGGGGTGGGGGAATCTGCCCACAGTTTCCTCTAGACTAACCGAAGGCACCTCTCTTTTGCTGTAAATCACTTGCAATCTGGGGCATAAAATCTTCTCTGCTGTTTTACATTAAAATCCAGGCATGCTTTGCCACACACTTAAATGTGTGTCACTGGATAGCATAAATTACAGGAAGGCCAGCTGAGGTCACAAAGCATTCTGCTTTCCTCCAGGTGCAACCTGAGTTGAGTTACTTTATCCCAAACTGGAAGCGGCAATCCTAAACACACTTACAAGGGAGTAAGTCCCTTTGAACTCACTAGGACTTACTTCTGAGTAACTATGCTTGGGATCGCGCTATGTGACTATAACTTTAGGTCTTGCAGCCATCACAATATGCAGGCTGGTTAGAATAGATTAGCAGGGGGTGTATGATTTTACAGGATGTGCGAATTTAATTTGCTGCAAGCACGTGAAAGAAAAGAAGTCACTTTCATGTGGTGTGTATTTCCCCAAACAACTCTTCACTGCCTTGTCCTGATATAATGCACTCTATATGCCGTTGAAGATGACTCAGACACTGCCGGCAGTCCAAAATGCAGTAGCAAGATTACTGGTTGGCTTTGCCTTTAGAACTCATATAACCCCTTTATAAAACAGGTCATTGTTTCCAGCTTCAATTTAACATGTTCATGTTTAAACCCCAAATACAGGGATGCTGTGGTCTAAACAACTGAGTCTCTTGCCTTTGCCAATCAGAAGGTCAGCAGTTCGAATCGCCATGACAGGGTGAGCTCCCGTTGCTCTGTCCCAGCTCCTGCCAACCTAGCAGTTCGAAAGCATGCCGGTGCAAGTAGATAAATAGGTACCGCTGTGGTGGGAAGGTAAACAGCATTTCCGTGCGCTCTGGTTTCCGTCACAGTGTTCCATTGCGCCAGAAGCATTTTAGTCTTGCTGGCCATAGGACCCAGAAAGCTGTCTGTGGACAAACGCCAGCTCTCTCGGCCTGAAAGCGAGATGAGCGCCGCAACCCCATAGTCACCTTTGACTGGACTTAACCGTCCAGGGGTCCTTTACCTTTTACCTTTTACCTTTTTACCTTATCTGAAAGATCACCTCCTTCCCTACAGATTCTCCTGAGTGCAAAGTTCAGCAGAAAGGGCCCTCTTGGTAGCTCCACAGCCCTCAGAAGCTCAAGTGATTACAGCCCAGGAGAGGTCATTCTCTGTGGCAGCTCCAATGCTGTGGAATTGTCTTCCCACAGAGGTGTGTCTGGCTTCTTAACTATACAGGAATCAGCAAAGGCTGGGATGCAGCTCTTTACACAGACCATCTACACCTGAGGTGTGCGTTTTCAGGGCCCACCCTATTCCTGTAACTGTTTTTAAGTCTCAGTTTTAAATTGCTGTAACCCACACTAGGACCTGCATGTCAAGGGGAAATTAATAATAATAATAATAATAATAATAATAATAATAATAATAATAATACCATCTATAGGTTCCTTATAGTGATATAGGAACAGTGGTAATTTCTATATGTTATACAGTGGTACCCCGGGTTACAGACGCTTCAGATTGCATACGCTTCAGGTTACAGACTCCACTAACCCAGAAATATTACCTTGGGTTAAGAACTTTGCTTCAGAATAAGAACAGAAATCGTGTGGTGGCGGCGCAGCAGCAGTGGGAGGCCCCATTAGCTAAAGTGGTGCTTCAGATTAAGAACAGTTTCAGGTTAAGAACGGACCTCCAGAACGAATTAAGTTCTTAACCAGAGGTACTACTGCATACTGATATTTCTATATGGTATGTGCTGTTATATATTGGTATTTATATGGTGCTTTACCTAGGTGCCCAAAGTAGTATATAAATGTGGTCTATGATCACTGCCTGCCCAGGAGTCTAAACAAGTAATTCATAGCTGCCAAGCGTAGAATTTCAAAAAAGAAAAATGTGCAATTTGATCCTAAGCATGCTTACTCAGAGATAAGACTCTCTAATTTCAAAGCAATAATAATAATAATAATAATAATAATAATAATAATAATAATAATAATAATATATTATTTATACCCTGCCCATCTGGCTGAGTTTCCCCAGCCGCTCTGGGCGGCTCCCAATCAAGTGTTAAAAACAATACAGCATTAAATATTAAAAACTTCCCTAAACAGGGCTGCCTTCAGATGTCTTTTAAAAATAGGATAGCTGCTTATTTCCTTGACATCTGATGGGAGGGCATTCCACAGGGCGGGTGCCACTACTGAGAAGGCTCTCTGTCTGGTTCCCTGTAACCTCACTTCTCGCAGTGAGGGAACCGCCAGAAGGCCCTCGACGCTGGATCTCAGTGTAGAGACACTCCTTCAGGTATACAGGACCGAGACCATTTAGGGCTTTAAATGTCAGCATCAACACTTTGAATTGTGCTCGGAAACGTACTGGGAGCCAATGCAGATCTCCCAGGACCAGTGTTATTTGGTCCCAGTGGCCACTCCCAGTCACCAGTCTAGCTGCTGCATTCTGGATTAGTTGCAGTTTCCGGGTCTAGCCCCATGTACAGCGCATTGCAGTAGTCCAAGCAGGAGATAACTAGAGCATGCACTACTCTGGCAAGATAGTCCGCAGGCAGGTAGGGTCTCAGTCTGCATACCAGGTGGAGCTGGTAGACAATGTAATGCTTTCTGAATACAAATTCTGTATATAAAAAAGCACCACACTTTCCCCCTATTTTTTGTAATCATTGCTTCCATATAATTGTGCACGGAATGGCAATTCTTTGGCTTTATTTCCCCATCCCCGAGACCCCCACTCACTGCCTTCTTCCTCTGAACCATTACTAAAGACACAATGAGAAAAGCAAAGTAGTTATTCTTCTAATATTTCTATCCATTCTGAATATATCCCTAAATGTGTGCTGAGATCAATTGGTGCAATCAAGACTAAGCTTTTATTAACTTAATGACAAATTTCTGGCATTCTTCTCTAGGAAAAGAAGACCTAACCTAAGCTCAAAATGATTAAAAACCAAAAAAATCAAAACATGGAATATTCCATAAAAGCATACTAATGCATTGCACATCAGATGAGATCATTCAAAGCTTTATTGAAAAGAAAAGTTTTCACTGCCTTGGGCTCAGCAAACCGCTGTGTGCTCTTATCTCTTTGATTGAAAGGTGGATTAGGAAATGCAGGAAATAAAACAAACACTTTTTAAAATGCACATACAATATATATATATATAGAGAGAGGGGGGGGACCCCTGACCATTAGTTCCAGTCATGGCCGACTCTGGGGTTGCGGCGCTCATCTCACTTTAGTGGCCGAGGGAGGCAGCGTACAGCTTCTGGGTCATGTGGCCAGCATGACTAAGCTGCTTCTGGCAAACCAGAGAAGCGCACAGAAACACCATTTACCTTCCTGCCGGAGCAGTACCTATTTATCTACTTGCACTTTGATGTGCTTTCGAACTACTAGGTTGGCAGGAGCAGGGACCGAGCAACGGAAGCTCACCCCATTGCGGGGATTCAAACTGCCAACCTTTTGATTGGCAAGTCCTAGGCTCTGTGGTTTAACCCACGTCCCTACCATAGGAGACCCGCGTCCCTACCATATATATATATATATATATATATATATATATATATATATGTGTGTGTGTGTGTGTGTGTGTGTGTGTGTGTGTAAAAGCAAATTTCCTGAAGCACAAAGAGTATTAGGTGTGCCTCTTCTGCAAAGGACTTCCAGAATATATATATTTAAAATAAAATGCTGAAAATAAATCATAATCATAATGGGTGGGATAAAGGTAAAGGTAAAGGTACCCCTGCCCGTACGGGCCAGTCTTGACAGACTCTGGGGTTGTGCACCCATCTCACTTAAGAGGCCAGGGGCCAGCGCTGTCCGGAGACACTTCCGGGTCACGTGGCCAGCGTGACATCGCTGCTCTGGCGAGCCAGAGCCGCACACGGAAACGCCGTTTACCTTCCCGCTGGTAAGCGGTCCCTATTTATCTACTTGCACCCAGAGGTGCTTTCGAACTGCTAGGTTGGCAGGCGCTGGGACAGAGCAGCGGGAGCGCACCCCGCCGCAGGGATTCGAACCGCCGACCTTTCAATCGGCAAGTCCTAGGCGCTGAGGCTTTAACCCACAGCGCCACCTGCGTCCCAATGGGTGGGATACACAAGTCCAATTAGTATGAGTCCTGCATGAGCACTTCTGCTTGCACAAGGCTCTCCTCTCCTTGTACCCCTAGCACACACACACACACACACACACACAGAGACCACAAATTGGCTCAGGAAGGGTCAGAGGAACCTCCCCTCCGCTTCCAAGAACTGTATGCAGGAGGAGGAGAGGAGAGATTGTCCCATCTGGCAAGCTGCAGTGATAGTGATTTCCACCCATTGCACTGAATAAATATTAAATAAACACAGAGCCAACAGATGACACCTGAAGCCTTGGAAGGATGACCTGAACCTTGCCCTGCTGCCAGGGCCGGATTTGGGTTTGACGAGGCCCTAAGCTACTGAAGGTAATGGGGCCCTTTATATGTCCAGCTGCCCTTTGTCAACAAGAAATTGTCACTGTTTTTTGTGTTGAATAGATGCTCATACCCTGGTCATCAGTCTACAAGCACTCTTTAATATTAGATAACAGGTACAACAGCTTGACCTACGCTCAACTGTGCTGCACTGCAGCTTGCAGCTGCATGCTACATGTTGCCGTGCAACCAGTCCATGCAGAATGTAGGCACCCTATATATAGAAATGAGCAAACCAGTGATATTTTAGGGAGCAGTCTAGCAGGCGGGGCCCATTAGTTACAACACAAAACACTCTTGCTGTATGTAGGTTTTATTTTATTTGTTTTTTATCATATATTTTGAAAATGTACATCCAGTTTCTTTCCTTTCAGCGCATTGCAGTAGTCCAAGCGAGAATATAGAATAAAGTGGGCATGAAGCCTACCTGAATATATGACTCCCTGCTTCTTTGCCCAGCTTAATAAGTGCCCACCCAAATACATTTTGCCACCAAGGTGAAAAACAGGATGGTGCTCCACCCCTTTCCATAGACGCTGACTGGACACTCAGCTAAATCTGCTAAGTGGTGTATGAGTGCTCATAATTCAGTTGGTTCATGCAATGAGACTCTCCCCCTGCATCTCCCCTCTGCGGCACGTGCTGAATTCTGTTCTGGATCCCCCTAAACCTGCAGAGCCACTGAGGGTAGAAGAGGGGCAGAAAGTTCTGTTGAGCGAGTGGACCACGTTCTGTGCATGCCAGATCTTAGTTGAATCCTGTCCTACACATGGGAAACTGGGGGAAAGGTAGTTCTCCAGAGGGCTACTGCAATTGCCACTCCGCACATTAAGAGCTGGAAGGGCAGAGAGGGGAACCACAACCCTGTCTTCTCCCTAGTCCAGCACCCTCACCACTACACCACACTGTTTCCTTAAGAAGTGAAGTAACACATGGGCATGCATGATACAATAGCTACCTTTGCTGAACCATAACCTACTTAACCTGCCTGACGGCTGAATTTGTTACCAAAGAGTCAAGACACTTTCCTGGAGAAATACTAACATTAAAGGCACATAGCTATTGATCTGAACTGCCTTTCTGGAAGGCTGCAGCCTCTATAAAAACCAGAGATGGTTCTCATTTGCCTACAAACGAGATTGAATTCCACAATAAAGCTTTAATCGTTAAAAAAGAGAGAGGGAGGGAGGGGAGGGGAGGGGAGAAAATCACAACTGCAAAGAAAAAACACAGCCACATGAAATACATCAATGACATTGCTCCCATGAGAGGACTCGGATGCAAAAGAAAATAAAAACGTGTAAGATGGATGATTCCCAAGGAAATGTGTCTTTTCCAAAGAGATCACATTCATAGACTGCTATGGGAAGTTGTTCTCTGCTATAATTTGTAGAAATGAGCTGTGTCTCAATTATGCTCAGAGTTTATTACTGTGTCTCTTTGTGTGTGCATGTGTTTGCATGTGAAAGAGAGGGTATGTCTATCTGCATGGCTGAGTGTATGCAGAGAGCTGGGAAGAGCTGGCTGCACTACCTGAATAGCTATTGAAAACTGTTAAGACTTCTCAGCTCTGCCATCACTGCCAGCTTGAGGAAACCTATCTGCATTTCCCCAGTACCAAACCCCATGGATAAGTTTCTTTTGCTGACAGTCCTGCAGATATTAGGCTCAGCAAAAAAGATGGAGAGAAAGAGACCATAAAATATGGCTTGTATTCTGCTCATACACATTTCTTGCTACCTCTTCTTCTTGAAACATTATACTGAATATGAATTAGACTGGCATGTTTGATGTGGTCCAGGACAATAGTGTGTGATATCAGAAATATTTAAACACATTGTGGAGCCCAGGTAATAGCTGTCAACTTTCCCCCTTTTTTAAGGGGAATTCCCTTATTCCGAATAGGATTCCTCGCAAGAAAAGGGGAAAGTTGACAGCTATGGCCCCGGTGCAGCAAAGCAACGGGCAGCAAGGCCTAAGCATGATGACATTGAAATAAACACAGGGCAACCACACAGAATTTAAACAAGCCACAGCTTTATTGATTGCAGGTGTCAGTAGGTCTTGATACAGGCATTGGGTTCTGATCCCGCCTTCCAACTAGACTAAGCTCCATTCCAACTGACAGGAGTGAGCCTGCAGTAAATCACACTGGGTAAGTTAACTCTTTATTAGAAAACAAAAACAGGAACTGCACAAGATTGCCGAGCCTAATGAACACAGCAACTCTTCTTCAGTAGTCTTACCCCTATGAGGCAGCTGCTGAGACTGAAGGTCCCCACTGTCCCACAGCTACCTAAGTCCCCTCCAAGGTTTTCCCCAAGTGATCAGAGACTGCGCCTGTCTTTGCTCTTCCCGCTTCATGCCTCTCTGGGTCCTGGGAGACCAGGGGGAGGAGAGCCTGTCATAGCAGGAGGAGGAGACACCCACGCTTCTTCACCATCCCGACTCTCTGCCTCTTGGCCTCCCTCATCCCACTCTGCTGCTTCCAATTCTGGTTCTGGACTTCTCTCTGGCACCGTCTCTCCTTTCTCACTAAGCCCTGCTACCTGTTCAACTTCTGACACCTCCTCCTCCCAGTCTTCTCCCTGTGGCCACTCATTGTCATCCCACCACCAATCCCTAGGCTCTGAGCCTTCTTCCTTTGGGGGTTCCCTAGCTGGTTCCTTCCCACCATTCCCCTGCATCCTGCCAGTGCCTTAGCTGCCATCAAGTTGTGATGATTGCCATGAGGAAGGCACAACCCCAGGTGGGTGCATTTGGTCTGAAGGCAAATTCCTGGTCCTGAATACAGCGACCAAAGACTTCCATGGTAAGGTCTCATGCAGGGCCACTTACCCTCAGGCAGTCAAGCTCATAGAGAGCCGGTTGGATGGGTGGAGAGACCAAGCTCCAACTGAGACCAGCGCCTAGTCATGGCTCACTTATATAGCCAGGGAGTGGACCAGAGGGAAGTCAAAGAGACAAAGTCTTCTCTCTGGCCGGCCCTCAGGCCATGCCCCCAAGCAATTGGCAGCAACCGTGAGCAAGTCCCAGCAGTCAGTGCAGCTGGTGGAAGAGGAGGAAGTAATGTCCTCCTCCAGCCATGCCAAAGCTGGACAGACACCTGCTCCCACAGCCCATGCCAGACCACAACCACTGCCACCCCACAGCCTCCAGTTAAGTGACAATTGCTAACATAAAAGTCTGGGAATAGTAGTAGTAGTAGTAATAATAATAATAATAATAATAATAATAATATATTATATTATTTGTACCCCACCCATCTGGCTAGGTTTTCCCAGCCACTCTGGGCGGCTTCCAACAAAGATTAAGAATACATTAAAATGTCACACATTAAAAACTTCCCTGAACAGGGCTGCCTTCAGATGTCTTCTAAATGTCAAGTAGTTGTTTATCACTTTGACATCTGATGGGAGGGCATTCCACAGGGCGGGCGCCACTACCAAGAAGGCCCTCTGCCTGGTTCCCTGTCGCTTTGCTTCTTGTAGTGAGGGAACCGACAGAAGGCCCTCAGTGCTGGACCTCAGCGTCTGGGCAGAACAATGGGGGTGGAGATGATCCTTCAGGAAATATATTAACAGCATATTTCAAAACTGAGGTGGTGATTGTTTTTTACTGTTCTTGTTTCAATGTGTTATAGCAGCATATTGAACCAGTTTGGAATAAAGGAATGTGTCTTGATGATTTCAGGGGGCGGTAACCTTACAAAGTTTAGGATAGCAGGATAATGTGTTTGGAGAGATTACTGATTATGTTTAAAAAATGATGGTGTCCAGGCAGGAAAATTGCATCTTCTGCTGAAGACTTTGTGTTCTTGCTGGTAAGCAGTCCTGGAAAAGTATGTGGCTCATAAGTAGTGCCTGCCCTGTTAATGTATTGTGTTTTCTACACAGAGACACATGTCTCAGATCTTCGCTTTACGGATCAAGCTCATTACACCCAAAAGGAAGAAAAGGTCAGGCTATGATAACTCACTGGCGCGAGAGGAAAGGTTTAAAAGGCTGGCAGAAAAGAATTCGGTGGTAGTTGCTGTTTATCACAAGTTTGTTCTGAGCTTGACTAGTGTGGCTCTGAAAGGTGCTAATGAGCCAGAGTGCAGACTTGCTACACACTTGATACTTTAAAAATGCAGAGCAGAACAAATTGTTATTACCTAGCCCTTTCGATATCCTGTTTCAGTCATTCTCACTAGGAGAGCTCTGCCAGGTGGGAAATTGCCATCGTATTTCTAGAGAGAGAGGAAGAAAGTTAGCACTCATTTACACATGCACGTTCACCATTTGCATATTTCAGCACCAGGTGGTGACTGCAGGTGCGAAAGGCTGTCATAGAACAAACACCAGAGATGGAGGTTTCGTATCACAGAGACTGAGTATGGCATGATATGGTTCATAGAATGTCTTAGTTGGACAAGGAAAGCCTAGGTTCAGACCTCTCACAGTTTCAAGCTGGATTAATCACATCTGTGTCAGGAACGTGCCCCCCACCCAGAGCGCAGGAGAAGTGTCAGCTTCAGAAATTGAGCTGAGCGAGCAAGGGGCTGACTCTGCAGATGAGAGCTGTCTGTTAGAGTTTAGAGAGGACAGCCTAGTCCCCCTCCTTCCCAGGGAAGACACAGTTAACTCCCAAGGAGAGGAAGAGTTGGAAGTTAGCCAAAGCTTTGCCAGGCAACCAGCAGATAAGCCAGAGTCTGAGGCTGTGTCTTCTGGGGAAGCCCTTCAGTCCCTGTACGAGGATACTGGAGAAGCTTAGAGAACAATGGAAGGGAAGGAGAAGAAAAGTGGGGTTTTGGCGTTCTTCTTGTTGGGGAAGGGACAATGAGTCAGACTGAGCAACTACTGTTAATGAGAGCATGTGGAATGTTATGCTCTGGATGTGTTTTTCTTGTAAATAGACTTACGTAAAACTGACGGAGAGTCCTTGCTGCTTATCAGGCCGCTTGCCTGCCAGAGATTGTTATAATCTTTTGGAACTAAAAAGGAATAACTCCAGCATTTATGAAGAAACCAGAAGCCTTTCTTCTTGGAATAACAGGTTTGGAATTGCCCAAGAAAGATGTAAAGCTATTTTTGTATGTCACAGCTGCTGCTCGAATTTTATTAGCCAAGAAGTAGAAAACACAAGAACTACCAACTGTGGAAGAATGGCAGATGAAGATGATGGACTTTATAGAGCTAGCTGACCTTACTGGAAGAATCCGCGACCAGAAAGATGAGGAATATCAAGAAGATTGGAGGATATTTAAGGACTATTTGAATAAATATTGTAGTATTAAAAATTAGAAGTTACTTTAAAGTACCAAATAGGCCTAGGATTAAATTAGAAGTTAGTTAAATAAATGGGATTTAGAACATTAAGAAAAGTTAAGAAATTTGATCATACCTGGAATATTGTGCTTTAATAATGATACTGGAAAACTGTTACATTCAGATACAAGGAAATTCAGAAGGGAGGGACTAGAGGAAGTCAAGTAACATGTTTATAAGGTTGGAAGTTTAAATAATTAAGCTAATTGTTGGTGTTTATTTGTTTGTTGTTATATTCTTTGTTTTTATTACTTCTTTTTTCTATCTTTTTCCCCTCTTTTCTTTTTTGGTTGTGCAACGTTTGTTGCAGTATGTGTTATATTTGTTTAAAACTTAATAAAAACTATTGGGGGGGAGTAGTAAGTCCAAGTACCCAAAGCTCCTTGAGGAATTGCAGAATGCACATTAGATAAATAAATAAAACTTATCTCCACAATGCTTTTTCATGGAGTCGGTTTATTTATTCAGCTGCAAATCCTGAAATATTGAACAATCAAGTGGTTACACGCAAGAGTACTGTAAAGAGACTCAGAATAGGCCAAATCCATACTTGGCCAGGGATGATGACATACCTATGCATGGAAGTGAGTCCAGAACCTCTAGGTTGAACTCTTACACTGAGACATTGTATGCAGTTATCAGAGTTGCTCCTGGACATATTATTGTCCAATAAACTAAGGGGCCAGACCTCCAGAAGGAAGGAATATATGGTGCTTAGGAATCTTTGGTTATTGTTCCAGTTACAGATAGGTAGCCGTGTTGGTCTGCCATAGTCAAAACAAAACAAAATCCTTCCAGTAGCACCTTAAAGACCAACTAAGTTAGTTCTTGGTATGAGCTTTCGTGTGCATGCACCCTTCTTCAGATACACTGAAACAGAAGTTTCCAGACCCTTCTATATAGTGAGAAGGTGGGGAGGGGTATTACTCAACAGGCGTCAACAGGCTCATCACAGCTATCTGCCAATCACCCATTTCCCACCACCCTTCTGAGTAATACCCCTCCCCACCTTCTCACTATATAGAAGGGTCTGGAAACTTCTGTTTCAGTGTATCTGAAGAAGTGTGCATGCACACGAAAGCTCATACCAAGAACTAACTTAGTTGGTCTTTAAGGTGCTACTGGAAAGATTTTTTTTTGTTTTGACTTTGGTTATTGTTATTAGTTTGATCTAGGCTGGCCAGAAAACCAAGCTTTGAATCATACAGTTGGCACAGTTTTATCTATAACTGCCAGGAGAGATGCACCTTATATTTAGAAAAGATGACCTTACGATGTAAGACTCTTGCTTTGTTCTCCAGCTGTAATTTCTATGCCACAAAACAAACATGAGAGATCTTAAGCATTAATTTATATGTATGCATTGGTTGTCATCACCTGCACATGAGTATAAACTCACCTGTGGAGGGTAGAGGGATCATATTAAATTTGTTTTTCAACTGCCGTCCTCTTTCAATTTTTTTTTTATTAAGGGCCACCTTTTACATCTGGTGTTAAGAACCCAGCTCAGGATAAAAAATTGTTCCCTCAGGCTGAATATTAGATAATGCAGAATAATCATTTTGAAGGATACCAGCCTGACAGAATGATGGACGCAGGGGCTGAGGAGAAATTCAGCTTTGTTTGCATATTAATGGGAAGCTGCCTAATTCACACTCTCTGAAACAATATGCTAACCAAAATGCAGCTATCTTTTAAAATGAAAGCTTCTGTGAATGTTGCGATGCAGTTCTCCAACCAAGCAACATGTACAAGAATGTGCATAACTGGAGAGTGCCAGGGGGGCAAGTGTGAATACAAAATAATATATTAGTGAAAATAGCATACCAAGAATGCATCTCGTTATGGAAACGTGCTTGCAAAAATATGCCAACAGCCCTCACTCTTTTCAAACTAGGGCCCCATCTTTCATCCAAACAGGCCTCTGGGAAACCACTTCTTGTTTGTACACCATATATTTGTGCGGTAGTCGTGCAAAGCAGTGTGGCCATCAAACCTCTGAAAGTGTCGCCATCAAACCTCTGTTTAAGAACTTCCGATGAAGGAGAGTCTACCACTTTCCGAGGTTGTCCATTCCATTATCAAACATTCCATTGTTAAGCATGAGAAAGCTCTTCCTAATGTTCAGTTGGAATCTTTCTCCAATCTCAACCCATTGGTTCAGGTCCTGCCCTCCACAGCTGCACAATTTGTTGCTGCTGCAACCCACCTTAGGCCACACCATGACCCAACAACTCAGTGATGGCCAAACATGGCTCTCCAGCTGTTTTGGGACTACAATTCCCATCACCCTTGACCACTGGTCCTGATAGCTATGGATGATGGGAGTTGTAGTCCCAAAACAGCTAGAGACCCAAGTTTGGCCATCACTGCACCAGCTGATTGCATACAAAAATGTATATATTTGGAGAACTGTATACTAAAATGCTGCTGAACTGATGCAGGGACATCTTTCCTTCTTCTGTTTAACTCAAGCTGATGTGGGAATGTGGTAAAGTGAATTTAAGATTGGAAAAATGAGAGACTGAAACAAACAAACAAACAAAAACCTGACAGATTCACCCATCCCAAGATGCAAGCAAGTGATACAAAATTCTTCATAATCAGTCAGCATAGCAATCCTGAACAGAGGTGTTTCTCTGCCACGTGCTTCACTTCAGACTTTGAAATAAATGGCAAACTAAATTGCTGCTAAAATCGCATCATTGCCGATAACATTTAGTGCATTAGCCACATTACTGTATTGAGCAAGATTTTTAAAAATATATATATATCAAAAAGCCCAAACAAAACTGGAAGCAGATATTATCTCACCCCCCGCCTCTTGCATTTGTGTATAATTTCCATTTATGCTTGTCGCTGAAAGTGCCTAAATATAA
This sequence comes from Podarcis melisellensis, assembly GCF_964234715.1. Taxonomy (NCBI): domain Eukaryota; kingdom Metazoa; phylum Chordata; class Lepidosauria; order Squamata; family Lacertidae; genus Podarcis; species Podarcis melisellensis. Next base: position 28,529,137 of record NC_138531.1, read on the forward strand.
TTATGTATTTAATTCTTTTGCTTTGCTTTTATAGCCAAGTTTTTATAGCACGCATGAGTAGATGTACTGTTAAGAAAAATAATTTCAGTTCCCAAACAGGGAGTCTGAAGCAGAAAGAAATCAGAGCTCCCTTTTATCTGACCATCTCACCTGAGGCTGTTAATTTCCATTTGCCTTCAGTGATTTTACTGCTGTCCATGACCCTGTATTGTGATCAGGCTCCTGTCCCTCCCCCCCTTTATTTATTTTTTAAATCTGCCTAGCCACTCTGCACCCCAGTCATCTGGAACAATAGTGACATTGAGAGCAAACGCAAACAAAAGGATATGGGACTGTTATAAATCCAATGAATTTCCACCTCTCTGCCCCCTTTCTCCGACGCTGTGCTCACAAAAACATACAGTAGTATCTGTCTTTCCACTCTAGCAGCAAATTACTAGCTCAGACATCAAGAGAGGCTCGGTTCTATGAGCCTTTCCCTGGTTTATTATTTTTTCTATAATGCAATGCTGCCATGGAAGCTACAGTCAAGAGTCCTTGGGTCACTTTCAGGTGGGCCTCAGCACCACAGCCTGCCCAGTACCACCTCACTTGTCTGCCCCACCTCCTAGTCATGCCACAGTCTTTTGGTTGAATTGATGCCAGTAGTAGCTATTCCTTGCACACTGAGTAAAGGTGGCTGTAAAGCAGAAGAATAGGGGCAGTGAGGGGAGCAATGTCTTCCTCTCCTGGGGAGAAAGGTCCAGAGGAAATGTTAAAGGAAATTAGAAAGCGAGACAAAAGGTTAATATTTTATCTCTGGTATCCCGACCTTTCCCGCTTGTGGATGACAAGGTTTTATGAACTGGGAGGTGGGGGAGAGATTATCTTAGCATCAGAATAGAAGCTGAAGAGGAGGAAGAATCTGGGTCATGTGAAATTCCAAAATGCTGCCTCACCATTGGAAACATCAGGAGGTAAGCAGAGGGCGGAACCTATGCGCTAAATTAGCAACATGAAAAAACAAAACAGATTTTCTCCATGACACACGAAACTGGGAAACCAGGGGGGAAATACAAGGGAAGCACCACAGCGTCATCTGAAAACACCATGAAAAAAGCAGGAAAGGGAGGGGAGGAAAGATAGGCTAAACCGCCATCTGATTGCATCCTAAGACCTGCAAATGCCGCAGAGAAAGAAATGGGATGCCCCAAAATGACAGAAACCCAAAATATTCCGCTTGGAGCAAAACAAATCATAACTGGTTAAACAGAATACCTGTGCTATAGTCCAAAATAGACCCTGAACTCATCAGTCTCTCTCTGTTCCTTGAAGCCTTCCTCCAAGGCTCACTAAAACTTCTGCATCTCACCTAAAGTCCCCTTGAACAACCTGCCTCCTGGCTGTCTTATCTGTTTTTAAAGACCTTGCTTGTCAATCATGTGTTATTCTCCTTGAGATACCTGCTCAAGGATGTTTAAAGCTTTTAAATGTCCCACCATTGGAGTTACAGGAGATGACATTTTGATTGAACACGGGAAGAAGCTTCATCGTAATAAAAACAACAGTAGACCCAATTATCTACTAGCCATGGTGGGTAAATTGTCAGAGTCAGTATCTTTAAGGACTGACAAGACAGGCATCTGTTGGAGAAGCTCTAGCTCTGAGTTTCCTACATTGAGCAGGAAGTTAGACCACATGGCCTACAAGGTTCTCGCCAGCTCTATGGTTTTAAGACCAGATCTTCTGTTGGTCATTCACATACCCTCCAACATTTCTCTTATGAAAATAGGGATGTCCTATTCCAGATCCTCCAAAATTTATCCAGTGAAAATGGGGACATCCTAAGGAAAGGCGGGACAATCCAGGATCAAATCAGAAATTGGAACGGCTTCTGTAAATCCAGGACTGTCCCTGAAAAATAGGGACACTTGGAGGGTCTACTATGTGGCATCCTTTAAAAAGAACAAAACAAAACCAACAACAAAGCCCTTTAAAAGTCACCTTGACTTTCTCTACCCTTGCCTTCCAAAAGATATGACTTGGAATTGTGACTGAAATCTTCTGAATGGTACCCCTTCAAAAAAAATAAATGTTAAGCACAGGATCAAATTTAGAAATGAGACAGCAGCCTAGGGACAGCAGCCTATGTCTCATAAGCTGTTATACCTCTTAAGCAGATATAAATTTCATTGTCAAAAGAACAGCAAATTATCAGGTCACATAGTTTTAGATCTCTCTCTCTCTCTCTTTTTAAGGTCAAGGGAGCTATGAACTGCAGCCATACCTGTTCTAGAAAAATCTTATTGGCTGTACTAGGTGCTTTCAAGAGATACTGTTGCCTGACTCGTCCCCAAGTTTATAATAACAGATGCTTGTAAAGTATCTTTGCTCCATTGGTATATGGAAGCCAAAGAACCTCAGCATCTGCGGCAGAGGGTTTACATCTTTCAGAATATCATACTGTGCAGATGTATGTGTTAAATGCAAGAAGAAAATCACTGATATCTGCTTTCGGAAAAACAATGCGTATGCCTGTAGCTTTAGCCTTTCTCGTATTGACCTTGACAAACACTCAGTTTCAATAAATGTGAATACTACGCCAGGGGACTAAGGCATTTGTTTCAAAGCAATGCTGCTTCTATTCCTTTCTGATTTTTTTTCCAAATGCATAAAGCACTGTTTTCATAGGAAACTGAAGGAGTCACATCTTTTCGACAACACATGCTGGCGTTCAGGTCATAGGGGGCAGTACAGTTTTTCTACAGCAATATGGCACTGGAAAGGTTCTTTCAAAAGCTCTTGGAAGAAAAGAAAGACTCGTACAAAATGTGGATTCTAAACACTAAACAACAATAATTCAGATGCTTCCTGAGAAATGCAGATCCTTCCTTTTGGCAGCTTTACGGACTCCACGCAACTGACAACACTTAAAATGTGTGTTTTTAAGAGTCAACTTAGCAGCTGGTTATGAAGTCATATGTGCATGGGGCATCTTCAGCGACAAAACATTTTCACAAAATTCATTTCCTGATCAGCCTCACTCAATTCTGACAGTGCTCAACTGTTATACTTAACCTCTGATTACTCACAGAATCACAGAATTAGAAGGTACCCCAGTATACAATTCGAGGATTGGGAAAGGTTATGGAAGGACGGGTTGAACTTTACGGCGTGTACTGTGATAAAAGAGAACGTTATGAAGATGTTTTATAGGTGGCACCTGACACCTATGAAACTCTCAAAAATGTACAAGGTGGATAACAAGTGTTGGAGGTGCAAAGAGGTGGAGGGCTCCTTCTACCACATGTGGTGGGAATGCCGAAAAATAAAACAGTTTTGGGAGAAGGTATATACGGAATTAAAAAAGATACTAAAGTACACGTTTATAAAAAAACCGGAAATCTTCCTATTAGGGATACTACGACAAGAGATAAAAAAGGAAGATCACAGATTGGTATACTATGCGCTCGCGGCAGCAAGGGTTGTAATAGCTCAGAGGTGGAAACAGCAGGAAACCCCAACAGTGGAGGAGTGGAGAGTTAAACTATCGGAATATGCAGAGCTCGATAAATTAACGGGGAAAATTAGATATATAAAAGACCAAGTGTTCACTAAGGACTGGGGAAAGTACGTAGATTATCTGGAATGTATAAGTGAAGGGCAAATAACGCTAAAGGGATTTAAAGATGTACTGTGATAGATTATGGGATATTGTGTAAGGAAAATAGAGAACAAAAGTAGGTATAATGGCAATATCAACGATGAAACGTGTAACCCTATCTACTGCTTCGAATGATTTGCGGCCAAGCTGAAGGAAGTCCTGAAAGATATAGCCACGAATTAGGAGAGTTAAGAAAATAATAATTTTGTGTATTTTTGTATTTTTTATTTATTTTGATTGTATATTGTTTTTTTTTTTATCCCTTTTTGTGTACCTTTTCCTTTACCTGTGTGTTAACCTTTGTTTGTTTTTTTTTTTTTTCATGGAATAACTAATAAAAATTCATATCGGAAAAAAAAAATAGAAGGTACCCCAGTGTTCATCTAGTCTAACCCCCTGCAATGCAGAAATCTCAACTAGATCATACAAAATTTTCAGCCTGGGGAAATGAGTAATTCTGCTTCCAATGAAATATGCAATTTTGGAACTGTGCATAGACTCCATGCAAGTGCTAAAAGTTCTTTGGATGTGTCAACAGTTTCCAGGGCTTTCTTTCTCCTCCCAGTTTAAATTCAAACAATAAATGTAGGGGTAATGCATGCCATTGAGTACGTTTCCCCTAAGTATTCCAATAAAAATAATTTCCACTTAAAGCTTTGAATTTGTTTGGTTATGGCATTTAAGCCACATGGGTAGATGTACTTTGTTTTATTTTATTTCTCCCTAATCAAATATTGCAGTTCAAATACTTACAGCTGTTGGGACATAACTAAATATAAGTCAAATAAACACACTAAATCAGATTATGCTCTATTTTAGGGCATCTGAAAATGTTCCGGTTCAAAAAATTTTCAGAAGCTCTAAGCGTGTAGTGTCTCTGAAAACGCCGTTTGCATGGTTGCCCCTAAATGTATTTCCGAAGGTGTTGAGGAATACAAAAGGGCCTCCAACAGATATCACAGTAGATGGGGAGGGCTCTCTGTCTTTCTCCCAAATTTAAGTTAAATTCACACAACCCAGAGCACATAAAAAAACATCAGTATGTATGGGAATGTTCAGGGAGGCAGGAGAGGATATATTGTTTATTAGCATTCTTCCTAACTTGCGTTAGCAAGTTCTTTTACTTAGCAGAGCTTTACATTCCCCTTTTAAATGCACAGCGGATAGCTGGTTGCAGGCTTGTGTAAGCCTCTCATTATTCGGTTCCTGGTAAGTTCCCTTATATCCCCCTTAAAAGAATAAACACACCACAATCTTGTTTAAAGTAAATAAATGAAGTTTACTCACATCAGTTCACAATGGTATCCCTGATGGCAGACTTAGTTACAGATATATACATGTGGATCTATCCCATATGGAGATAATCCCAGTGTCCTCTGTGGGCAGAAAGCCAACAGAGCATTTCTAGCTAAAAAGCTGCTCCAACGATGGAGGAAGTCAAAGAGAGAGAGAGAGAGAGTGCTGTGTGCCTTATCCTTTTGTTACCTGGACAGGTAAGGACACACCCACCTCTAGTCACATGCAAAAGAAGGATGTTCCAGCCCAGGAGGAAACAGGAAGTTGTGGACTGGCTGGACCAAACATTCCCCTGCATGTCCACTCTAGGAGAACAAGGAATGTTGTACTTGACGGCTTCTTATTTATCACCTCCCAAATTATGCTGATGCCACCTAGTTCTATCTCTCTGTATCACCTGAAGCTCTGTTGGAGTTGAGCTGGTCCCTGGCTGTGGAATTGGATTAGTTGAGAGCCAATAAACTGAATCCTAACAAGGCAGCAGCACACTTGGTAGACATTTCTCATGTCTGGAGCTGGGGACTTGGCCTGATCTAAAAGGAGTCACACTCTCCCTGAAGGAACAGGTACAGTAAGCAGTTTGAGGGTACTCCTGTATCCAGCCCTGTCATTCAAGGCTCAGGGGCACATTTAGGGGAACAGATTTAGGAGAGCTCAGAGGCACCACAACTATGATGTAGAATGGAGCATGAGAGGAGGGGGACACTGAATTTTGGCACTGCACAGGATGCTGTTGAAATTTGGGACCCCAAGGCCTGCCACTTTCTGGAGTGCCTTTTTCTGACTTCGGTTGGTTCACTAGCTATGGCTGTTCCTGGATTGAGATCACCTTGCCCTAGTTGCGCATGCTCTGCTTACCTCCGATTCACACTACTGTAATGTGCTCTCTATTTGAACATGTATGAAAACTGCAACTGTGCAGAATACTGTAAGAGTACTGACTAGCATGTGTGCAGTGTCATATAACAGCTACTTTGCAGGATCTGCACTGGCTACTTATTTGCTATCAGTCCTGATTCAGTGTGCTAACATATAAAGCCCTTAATGACCTAGTTATGTGACAGAGTGCCTCTCCCCATATCAACCACCCCGAGCCCTGATATTGGTCAGGAATGTGTGTCCTGCAGTTTTACCAAAGGGTGTAGATCGTTGTGTAGGCACCCAGAGCAGGGTCTTCTCTGTGGTGGTGCCTTAGTTACGGAACTCCCTCCCCTTAGAAGCACAGATGGCTCCAACCTTTGTGGGATTTCACTGCATAGTGAAGTGCCGTGTGTTCTCCCATGCTTTCAGAGGCTATGTTTAAATTGATTCTGCCTATCTTCCCATATTGTTGTATTTCTTGTAGTTTCATTATTGGGATTTTAGTTGTATTGTGGCAATGTTTTGAATATCCTTTCATTGGAAATTGCTTTGGAATTTTTTATGTGGAAAGTTTTATGTATTTTTTAAAAAATAAATAAATAGAATAGCTACATAGACAAGACCTGGGAAAGGGGCATAAATAAAAATAAAATAATATGAAATAAAATAAGGTCTGTCCACTTAGACCCTAATGGAAGAATTCCCTATGCCCATTTCCAAACTTCTGTTTTATTATGTCTGTCCTGAGAGGAAAGAGTTAACTTTCTGTGTTGATACACCCCATTATTTACATATGACACATTTATTTTTGCCTTTCAATCTTTCTGCAGATTATGACTAGACCATAGCTTCTCTTGCCTCTATGGTTATCCACAAACCCTTTGATAGATCTCCAGGGAAATGGTTGTTGTCTGTAGGCTTGTGGCTTTCATATCCAGGTCTCCCTCCACTCCTGCCCCTCCGCCTTCCTGAATTACAAACTAGAATTGGCCACATTTAGGGCATTAAACAGAGTCATCTGGTGGCAGGCCTATTCAGCTCCAGAGAAGAGGGAGCTTATTTATTGATCAAATTCCCTATAGGCATTACCTGCCATTGCAAAAGTAAAGTTTACAGACTCACGGTTGCTCATGTCAGCAAACTGCAGTGCTTAGCCACAGACCGTGTAAAAGTGTGCAGCAGCATTATATACATATATTTTTAAAAATGAAAAATGAAAAATTGATGCCTTTATAAGAAATGTACGTATTGGACGCAGGCATTCATGCTTGGCTTTGTTCGTCAGCTAGTTCTATTGTATTCCACTTCAAAAGCAACTACAGAGAGTAGACTAGATGAGAATTACTGCCTCATTTTCATTACAGAGCTCTCCAGAATCCTTTTGGGAACATTCCCCCCCCCCTCCTTCCCCAAAAGACTCTCCTGCTGATGTGGGGGCACAGCACAGATCTCTTTCAGCTAACAGCCACCTTTTTAGCTTTCGTCTCCAGGCTGGTGTGAAAAATAAAAGCAAACCCTAAAGACAAAAATAGGAGAAATCACACGACATTTTCTTGCGATTCTGTTCTATTGTGCAAGGGCTAAGAGATGGAAAGCGAAAACCAAGATCAACAATTAAAAATGTGTGCACGTGGGTGAGCCATTTTTTATTTAATTTTTGCTCTTGTGCTTCTAATTCTTTTGTGAGATTAAAAAAACATATATACTTTACAGCATAGGCATTTTTTAGAAACCTCGGATTAGATCTAGGCTTTAGGTTCTGTGCATGGAAAAGTGTCCCTATTTTCCAGGGACAGTCCTGGATTTACAGAAGCCGTCCCAGTTTCTAATCTGATCCCGCACTGTCCCGCTTTCCCTTAGGACGTCCCTATTTCCATCGGAGAAATGTTGGAGGCATTGGAGCTATCCGACCCCCGAGCCATCTGAAGACAGCCTTTTATATGGAAGTTTTTAAATGTTTAATGTTTTATTATGCTTTTATATATATTGGAAGACACCCAGAGTGGCTGGGGCAACCCAGTCAGTAGAGTATTAATACTAAAATTAATAATATTATTATGGAAAATCCCTATTTTCATCAGAGAAATGTCGGAGGATATGTGGAAGACTGTTGATCGAGGTTTCTCCCTCCTCCTGAATCCCATTTCCACCAAACTCAGTATTCCCAAAGGTCCTAAATTTCTCCATTGCAGTATGGGAGGCGGCACTGAAGCCTGAAATGACCTCCCTTGTCTGTAGATGGGAATGTCTCCTGAGTAGAACTCTACTCAGAACTTGTTCCTACTGGTGGGAGCAAGGTTTGGATCCAGCCCACTGTTGCTAACTGTTAAGGATATGGCTATTCTCTGTTCTAAGGCTCCTTTCCTAGTATTGATGTCAAGCTTACTGGTCAGTAGTTACCTGGGTCTTCTTTCCAATCTGCAGGGACCTCACCCATTCTCCAAGATTATAGACAGAGGCTCTAAGAGTACACCTGCAAACTCCTTTAGTACTTTTGGGTGCAGATCATCGGGACATTTGAATTCAGGTAGCTAGGTGTTCCCTTGTCACCTCCTTTCCTATCTTGGGCTTCTTCTGCTCTCTCCTTAAATCATTTATTCTTTTATCTCCAGGTTGGGTTCTGCTTTACACAGTGAAACCTTGATTTTTTAAAAAAACAACACCACTGCTCCAGACTTTCCTGGGAGAAAGTCGAGGTGAACTTAATGGGATTTCCTTCTAAGAGGACAATACAGAACATGATAGAACTGTGCTGTAAGTTATATTAAAGCTCAACAAATTAGGGGGGAGATTTTCCCCCCAAAACCAACTTCTTATGAGAAGAGAGAAACATCCCCAAATTCAAAAAGGAAGCTGAATAATATGATTTCCCCTCCAGAATCCATAGTGTGCAAAACTAGATTCAGTGCTTGTGCATTTATTCAGTGACTGGGAAGGGGATAGGCTGTTCAGCTTATATAATTTAGCAATAATTGGGGACAGCATGTCTCCAAGATCTGTTTTCACTTAATGAGCTTGCTGTCACTTCTTAGTTACAGAAGCTGTATTTTGCCAATTAAAACAAATTATAAGAAGAAAATCTGGGAATCATCATCTCTATTTACAGCTCACAACTTTCTGTTGCAGAAAACACTCCTCTCAAAGCTTGCTTTGAAAATGATGATGATTATTATTTTATCAAACACCATTGGGGGATACTTTTTCCTTATGAGTCAGGCAAAATTCAGGGAATGAGGCTGGAACATGAAAAACAGTCAGAATAGCTTTCTGAATAGATTCCTTTGACTTGACTGGGCCAAGGTACAGGCAAAAATATGACTTTGGCTAATCATCAGATGTGATGAGCAATAAGGTAATGCATCTCTGGAGCATTGTGCCATGAGGCAAGTAGTATTTTGCCAAGAAATGAAAATGTGAATTTAGAGACCAGCAGAGCGTAATTGCCAACGCTGAACAGACTTCTCTGGCTTACCAGATCACAAAACAGAAAGAAGCTCTATCAAAACAGCCCTATGAGCCAAGCTGAACCTCTGCCAATTTAGGAGAAAGATGTATATTTAGGAGAGATGTATATTCACTTATTCTCGAGTTTCTCTATACCAGGAGTTGCCAACCAACCTCTTTGCAACAGTGGGTACTGTTTTTAGAGAGCTATGCGGGGTGCCAGTCACAAAATAGCTGGTACCTGGGTGGGGTGTGGGTACTAGGGTCATTGCACAAAATGGCTGCCATGAGGAACCTAGGCATAACACAAAATTAGAGAGACAGCCACCCTGACAACCTTATGCTTACCATGGAAATTCAGCTATGTCCTCAGTACCAGGAAAAATAGACAAGGTGACCAGACCACCCTCCCTCTCATTTCACAGAAAGCATTTACAAGTGCTATGTTTGGCTCCGTAACTTTCTTCCTGGAAGGGCTGCTTGTTGTTTTTTAAGGAAACCTCAGAGGATGTGGTCTGCAAAGATACAGTAGGTGTAATTGGGGAGGAGTTCCTGGGGAGAGTCCTGGAGCCAAACACATGAGGTTCCCCAACCCTGGTCTATAGAATAGGGTCTTTTTGGTGACAGCACCCAAACTTTGGGATTCAATTTTTGGTGAGGTTTGGGGGTTCTCCTGTGCAAGAGTATCTGCAGGCCAAATCACAAACACATGATTGCCAGAGAGCCAGAATCAGGGGGACTGTATGATGTTGCATCCTCTAAACTTTTGTGAAGGGGAACAATAGAAAACTTAATCTTCTTCCTCTCACCCTCTTCTTCCTGCCTGTGATGAGGTAAAGATGGCAGTAAGGAGCACATTGCATTTTGCATTGGACTATGGACTTTTAAAGATTATTGCCTTCCTAATTTTCATCGCTGTATCTGTTTGAGTCCTGGCAAGTCTTTTAATGTGAGCGAATCTTATATTTTCTTGTTTACAGTCTGGGATTGATTTCTTTGTTAAGAGGGAAAGATAGAAGGGAGGTGATCCAAGTCTGCCTAAGCCTCCTGGATATCATAATTCTTTCTAAATGGCTCTAAAGCCTTGTCTCTAAAAGCTTCTAAAGATAAGCTGTGCATCGCCATTGTTTTTTTTTAACTCTGCTGAAATAGGTATTTGCAAGTAAAAAAAGGATAATTAATAAATGAAATAGGCTCTCCCACTCATCTAAAACCATCCATTGCTGTCACGTGAGGCACAGGTGGCCTTGATGGGCTAGTGTGCATAGCCTGGTGGCCCAACTATAACCCTATCTGGGCTTATAGGGATAATTTGGCAAAGTAATCTGTGCTCTTTTTAAAAAAGCAGAGACATCACCTTGCCAACAAAGGTCTGTATAGTTAAAGCTATAGTTTTCCCAGTAGTGATGTATGGAAGTGAGAGCTGGACCATAAAGAAGGCTGATCGCCAAAGAATTGATGCTTTTGAATTATGGTGCTGGAGGAGACTCCTGAGAGTCCCACGGACTGCAAGAAGATCAAACCTATCCATTCTGAAGGAAATCAGCCCTGAGTGCTCACTGGAAAGACAGATCGTGAAGCTGAGGCTCAAATACTTTGGCCACCTCAAGAGAAGACTCCCTGGAAAAGACCCTGATGTTGGGATAGATTGAGGGCACAAGGAGAAGGGGACGGCAGAGGACAAGATGGTTGGATAGCGTTCTTGAAGCTACCAGCATGAGTTTGACCAAACTGCGGGAGGCAGTGGAAGACAGGAGTGCCTGGCGTGCTCTGGTCCATGGGGTCACAAAGAGTCGGACATGACTAAATTACTAAACAACAACAACAAATCTGTGCTCTGGTGGTAACCTCAAGATTGGGCTATTGCAATGCACTTTACACAGAGCTGCCTTTGAAAATGGTTCAGAAGCTTCTGTCGGTATTGAATGCGGCTGCCTGATTATTGACAGTTTTGAGGCAAACAGGTATATAACACCAATTCTCTGATATAACTACATTGGCTGGTTGCATGCTTTTCAGGTGATGTTTTTGACCCATAAAGGACTTTACGGCTCAGAACCCCAATATATTTTAGAATATCACTTCAGATATGAACATACCTGGACTCTTAGATCTTCTTCAGAGGCTCGGTTCCCATTCCCCCCCCCCTCTGAGGGAGGCTCGGCAGGTGGTGATAAGGGAGAGGGCCTTTACAGTGGTGGCTCTCTGCCTAGGAGCCAACTCTTAGGGGCCGAAGTCCCTTCGTCCCCACTAAAATATTTAGGGAGCCAAGAGCCTCCCAAAGTTGATGGGCATTGCCGTTCAAATGGCGTATGTGTGTGTGCTTGTGATCAGTTATGTGGGGCAGGACTTACCTGGCCCCTCCCCCCTATATTTTATTCAAGTTGGCACCCCTTCTCTCATTGGTGAGGTCTGCCTGGTGACTTCGTTGTTTGAGAGGCCTTCCCCTTTCCCCAAGGATTTTGACAGACTAACATGATGATTTTTCGTTCCTAGTGTTCTACCAAAGCTTCCTGGGGCAGTTTGGGGGGTTGATTCATTCTGGTACAGTGTATTTTGAGAAGTCCCTTCCTGTGGGTCATTCCGTTGTTCTCTGAATACCCACCTGCTGTTACATTCTGAGAGAAAGTATGCTTCTGAATGCAAGTTATGAGGGATTGTGAGTGGAAGAGTGATTTTGCACATACATCTTGCTTGTGGGCTTTCTATAGGTATCTGCTTGGCTACTGTGTGAACAAAATTCCAGACTAGAGGGGCCTTTGGTTTGAGCCATCAGGACTCCTGTGTTCTTTCCTGTGTAGTAAATTCTGCTTGGAGTGATTCCACACATTCCCCTTAGATTTGGCCAACACACACACACACACACACACCACCCCAGAATCTGAGCAGAATCTTAGCAGCTCTCAATCCAACGGTCATATCCAAATATATATTTTGTTCAATCAATCAATCAATCAATCAATCGCCACGAATTGTTTTGTTTGACTCTGTACTACAGCCCCTCCAAGCTAGGAAGTTTTCTTCGTGGCCATGTTTGCATGACAACTATTTTTATTTTTAAATTGCTCCACATTTTGAAGACTATGATAATCAAGTCATTTCACAACTTAATTTCCCTTGATTAGCACTGCAGTTTCCTGTATCTTTTCAGGAAAAGTGTGAATCAATTTAGCTCTAGCTAGACTAAAAATGCCACCCAAATTACTGTCTTGCTTTTAAACACCTAATCAATGGTAACATATCCAAATCAATCCACCTTTGTACAGTGGCAGGTTTTCCTGAAATGCAATAATATGCTTTTGGTGACCTTGAGCTGCTAGATGTGTTGCTTCAATGAATTAGTACATCAGGTGATGCCACACAGAAGTATTGTCATTTTTTTTTTTCTCTCTTATCTGTAAAAAAACAAGTAAATAAATTCCCAGCAGATCTATGGGTGAGGAAATGGTGATGACAAAGCAGCGAGGTAGAAATAAATATCCCTATTCAAGATGTAGAAGTCTGTATGGATCACTCTGAGATTCCATTGGAAACCCTGCTATCTAGCAAATCAAAATCCAGATTGGATTAACCTTTTTTTTTCCAGAACCACCAAACCTAGGAGATAAGGGTGACAACATTTTCCATTAAAAGCTCCTTGAACTCTTACACAGTTGCAAAAACAAACACTGGCACACCTCCAAGATTGCCAAGTAAATCAAGAGAATTTAGAGGGGAGCAATCAACCAGTAGGAGCCAAAATATTATTTTTTGAAATTATTACAAAATATGAAGCTGAAGGCAATCGTATAGTAAAGGAACCTTGTAAAAAAGAAAGACCACAATATTCTCCTGCATGGTATGCTATTTGGATAAATAGTCCCTTCCCATCTAATCCCATCACTTTCCTGTTGTTCATAGCTAACTCAGATCTGCCACTAAGTGATCTTTCATATCCTATCATTTTCAATTATATAGAGAGATTGCACATTCTGAGATGCAGTGTTAAATAGGTTATTTCTCTCCCATGTTAGCTTTTGCGATGATAAATAAAATTTTAAAATCAATTATTTTTGAAGAGTGCTCTTTTTAACCATATGAGCAGGAACCACGTCATCCATGAAATCAGTCTGCCTTTCAGTGTAACACTTGCTTTTCATTCTGGTGATCTGCACAGTATAATTTTTGTTTCAAGGAAGAAATCAAAAAAGCACCCCCCTCCCTCCATGCGCCTACACTTCAAAATTCATGAGGGGCACCTGCCAAGCAGAACAGCCCTTCTTGATCTGCTCTCTTTTCATACGTCTATACTTCCCATTGTGTGTTGCATTCTTTGCCTAACACACCACCTTAAGCTTTCCAGTCTAATAATACAATCGGGCAAGATGATTGAATTTATCAGGCTGCATAATCTATTAGAAACTTTTCTTTGCCGACAAATAAAAATGTTTGTATCTGAACTCATCCTACTGAATGCAATTTTCCTCCTTCAGGGTGCTATTTGCACAGCCAACAGCCATTCTGTTGGCATAAATAGCTCTTTTTTAATTTCCATTTTTCCATTGCTCTTGAATTGGGACTTAAACGGAGGCCCTCACCCAATCTGTTTATGGATCTCACTTGAAGCCCTGTTCTTACATCTTCATGGAATGTTGAGTTTAGTTGGAGTCCACCTGGTGCCAAATGGTTTGCACCACAACTCCCATTATCCTTGGCCATTGTCCGTGCTAGGTAGGGCTGGTGAGAATTGTAGTCCAAAACTTTCAGAAGACGCCATGTTGGCTGTCTGTGGCTTAGTGCCTGAGAACATATATGAGCTAGATCATTTATTATGAAACAAGAAGCATCTGTCATGCTATTCTTCTATTTAGCCAAACATTCTTGATCCCATGATGAGGCCAAGGTATATCTAAGCCAGACTTCTCTTTCCGACTGCAGCCAATCAGAAGTTCCATGATAACAAACAGCTCATGAAGCACTTGCTTGTCACCAACACCAGTTATTCAGAGTTATTTGGGAAGCCTAGACAAGAGAACTGAGTGGTTTACAAAGAGGGGAAGAAAAAGATCCAATCCTCGATTCAAGAATTTCTATACTACCTTTCAAATGCAAACTGCTTAAGGATGTTTAAAACAATCTAAATGGCAAATAATATAAAACCGCAGAATCATCTTCATAATCATTTTATTATTTCTACTCCAACCATCCAGCTGGGTTGCCCCGGCCACACTGGGCAGCTTCTGACACCCATTAAAACATAATAAAATGTCGAAAATCAAAAACTTTTTGATAAAGGCTGCCTTCGGGTGAAGAGTGCCCAGATGTGTATATTGTCAAAATACAATAAACTGGAATAGAAAGGGTGGCTCAGTGAAACTAGAATGGGAGCACCCAGCAGAATGAACAGATTTTGACCTGGCCCTTAAAACTTAAAAAATGGGCATAGAAGTCACCTAACAGCTTTCAGCCTTAATCAACTACATTTCCCAAGATTCTTTGGGAGGAGCTATGGCTATTTATTTAAGGGATTTGGGTGGCACTGTGGCCCACATAGCCTAGGACTTGCCGATCAGAAGGTTGGCAGTTCGAATCCCCACAACGGGGTGAGTTCCCGTTGCTCGGTCCCTGCTCCTGTCAACCTAGCAGTTCAAAAGCACGTCAAAGGTGCAAGTAGATAAATAGGCTTCCTGCTCTGGCGGGAAGGTAAACAGCGTTTCCGTGCGCTGCTCTGGTTTTCCTGAAGCGGTTTAGTCACGCTGGCCACATGACCTGGAAGCTGTACGCCGGCTCCCTCGGCCAATAAAGCGAGATGAGTGCCGCAACCCCAGAGTCGGCCACGACAGGACATTGCTGTCAAGCGTCCCTTATTTGGAGGGACAGTCCCTTATTCCAGCGCCATGTCCCGCTGCTGTCCCTTATTGATGGATGTCCCTTAAATGTCCCTTAAATGATGTGCCTTAAATTTCAAAGGAAGCAGCTCCTCTCCCTCTCTCCCTGCCAGCCAGGGAGGAGGGAGGCTCCAACTATGTTGCTTGGCTGTGTTGCTCACCCAGTAAGAAGTCTAAGAATGACTGGGAGCTTGCATGCCTTGTGCTGATCAAATCGGCTGCGTTGCCCGGGGACTCGCCTTTGCTCAGCCCTTCCCAGCTGAGGGTGGTTTTCCTTGAGGCTTCGTTTGGCTGCTGGCTGGGCTTTTTGCTTTTGGCTCAGAGGGGCTCAGAAGTTGAACATACCTGTGCTGAGTGCATTTTGTTACACGTGCTGCTGCAAATTTTGCAGTGCAAAGCCAGGCCAGGGAGCCATCTTAAGTTGAGGCTGCATAGGCCATGTGGTGCATGTGATTCAGATTCTATTCAGTTGAACCTCTGGTTACAAAGTTGGTTGGACAGTGTTCTCGAAGCTACCAGCATGAGTTTGATCAGACTGCAGGAGGACAGGAAGACTGGAGTGCCTGGAACAGGTGAGGCTGCAGGTCCCTTTATTTTGGCTGCTGATCCCTTATTTTCAAATCTGTAAGTTGACAGCTATGCGACAGGACCTAATGTTCAGGGGTCCCTTTACCTTTACCTATGGCTATTTAAAGTGGTATGAGGTTGTTTTAAATGAATAGTGAAGATGGGGTCCATTGTTACAAATGAACAGATGAAACTATCTTCCCATTGCCTTACAGAGCTACAATAGTCAGAGTGGTTTAATAGTGAACCCTTCTTCTTCCCAGGGAACTCTGTGAAATGGTAGCTCTGTGAGGGGAATAGGGGTCTCAGTCATGCACAGCTGACATTAACCTAATAGGGAAAGGCCAAAATACTTTCTAAAACAGAGGGAGAGAGGGAGAGAGAGACGGAGGGAGAGTGAGGGAGAGGAAGAGGGAGCAGATGTGGAAGCTACAGTTTGTAGGAAAAAGATCTCCACAAGTTAGGATCTTGTATGTAGCAGCCTGCCAGTAATGTCTTGGGGAAGAGGAAAGACCGTTTATTGCAGTCTTATACAGGCAACAGGTAGATGACTGACAGCGGACAGCCAAGGGTTGAACCCCTTCCTGTCTGGATTAGCAGTTATGTGAGGTTAGTGGGTAAAATATGAGACTGACCTCGCTGTTCCACCACCAGGGCCCTGCAGTTCCTTGTCAGTGTTTCTATCCCAGGGGGAGGAAAAACACCATTTTACAATGCTGTTTTAAGTCTCTTCAGTTTGAATTTGTGCTGCATCCTTTCCCCTTGTTCTGTTTTGCTCCTGGTGGTTTGCTCTCTCTCTTTCTCTCTCTCTCTGTCTCTCTCTCTCTCTCTAATATTTGTTCCAGTCCTTGGTTTTGCTCTCTGCCATGTGTTGACTACTCTGTCTTAGCCTGTAAAGCGAGATGACCATCTTATTATGACAAATTTTGCTCAGGGTCAGCAGGCTGAAAGAGAAAAGCTAACAAAATTAATGCACAAAAACTCAGGCGCAGTTTCCCCTAAAGCGTAGATCAGTCATTCCGAGAGATGTTATTTGTTTATGGTATAACCATGCATGTTACCCACTCAGGGTGAAGAAGGGGAATCACAAATGTGCCAGATGAATCTGGATCTGAAATACATTTTTTTATAAAAAAATAACAAATAAATAAATAAAATAACAACCATTTGCCAAGAGACCCAATATGCATCTTCTTACTGTACAAACATTTAAATTTAGCATATTGTTTCCTTCTCTGAGGTTTGAATTGAAAATATTTGATTGGAAGACAAAATAAAAGACTGGCTGTGTTCTAAAAATAATCGATCTGTATTGTCTCCAAGACACACTAAAAAAGTCCCCCAAGATTAATGTTGAACTAAAATTAATAAGATTGTGCCTTTTCCCTTGCTTCTACTAAGTCATGTGTAGCTCAGCAAATTATGCTTTCTGTTTCTAGATGGTGGAGAAAGGAAGCATTTTGCTTTCTTCACAACAACAAAAATACTCTTTGTTGTGTAAAAGGAGTTCAAAAGTGCTATCAAATCTGATGGGTAGAAACAAAATGATATAACATTAGGGATGCCTAGAGAAAGAAAATGGTGCATGTAAAAGCCAGAGGTGACACTGAGGTTAAGTTATGCATTTAAGTGAAAGAGCTGGCTTGGTTTCTCAAATTTTTGCATATCCTTAAAATCCCCAAGACTAGGCAGGGTCAAAATGCTCTATTTTGTGAACAGAAAAAAGCACTCAAGACTAGAAGGCTCTTATGTTATGAGTGGAACATAACATCTCACATAGTACAGTGACTCCCAACCTTTGGGGTATGATGACTCACAAGTCCAGTCTCCTTGATATGGTGACCCATTGATTTGTTGTCACGTGAATTCTGGACCTTAGATCTTCTGCTCTGTAATAATTTTGGGTTTACGTATAAAGCCCTTGACCCACTTGCACAGGCATTAGGACCCACTTGTAGGTTGTGACCCACAGGTTGGGAAACAGTTCCATAACACACTACCTATGTACCACACACTTTTGTTGTTCTTGTTTAGTCGTGTCCGACTCTTCGTGACCCCATGGACCAGAGCATGCCAGGCACTTCTGTCCTCCACTGCCTCCCGCAGTTTGATCAAACTCATGCTGGTAGCTTCAAGAACACCACCCAACCATGTCATCCTCTGTCGTCCCCTTCTCCGTGTGCCCTCCATCTTTCCCAACATCAGGGCTTTTCCAGGGAGTCTTCTCTTCTCATGAGGGGGCCAAAGTATTGGAGCCTCAGCTTCACGATCAGTCCTTCCAGTGAGCACTCAGGGCTGATTTCCTTAAGAATGGATTGGTTTGATCTTCTTGCAGTCCATGGGACTCTCAAGAGTCTCCTCCAGCACCATAATACAAAAGCATCAATTCTTCGGCGATCAGCCTTCTTTATGGTCCAGCTCTCACTTCCATACATCACTACTGGGAAAACCATAGCTTTTACTATACGGACCTTTGTTGGCAAGGTGATGTCTCTACTTTTTAAGATGCTGTCTAGGTTTGTCATTGCTTTTCTCCCAAGAAGCAGGCGTCTTTCAATTTCGTGACTGCTGTCACCATCTGCATTGATCATGGAGCCCAAGAAAGTAAAATCATTTAATTTTACTTAGCCTCTTTTGGAATTTCATCTAAGTTCCTTAGTTTAATGAGGTTCATAAGCCACAGTGTTGCCATATATGAATGATTACATATGCCAGTTTTGGCTGCTTACTTTTTTGCAGAACTGGGAAGTGTGAGTGTGTAACCACATTTGTGTTTCTTCTGCAGTGGGTCAGTGTGTCTGGCTGTTAGAAGGTTGGTGGTTCATGCCCCCTCAGGGGCAGCTGTGGGCAGGATTCCTGAATTACAGGGGGTTCGATTAGATGCTCCCAACTCTGCAGATCTATGGTTCTGTGATCAGAAGGACAATTCAAAGTTGACCCAAGGGGATGATTAATGCTAACTATCTTTGGGGAAGGCTTTAGTTTTGGAAGGAATTCATGCAGGATAATTTATTTTGCCCCAAGTACAGTGGTACCTCGGGTTCAGTACTTAATTTGTTCTGGAGGTCTGTTCTTAACCTGAAACTGTTCTTAACCTGAAGCACCACTTTAGCTATGGGGCCTCCTGCTGCTGCCGCGCCGCCATAGCAAGATTTCTGTTCTTATCCTGAAGCAAAGTTCTTAACCTGAAGCACTATTTCTGGTTTAGCAGAGTCTGTAACCTGAAGCATATGTAACCTGAAGCGTATGTAACCCGAGGTACCACTGTACTTGCCATTTCTGCCAAACAAAGAACCTGGAAATTGATGTCGAGAGCTTTGTGATTGAAGTGCTGATCTGGGGTGCATAATATATTCTAAGGATCTTGTCCAGATTTCCAGTGTGGCTTTGGACAAAGCATAGCATCTTGCTGCACCATACTTTACCAACTATAAAACGGAGATAACAGTGATTCCTCCTGTTTCACCATCTTTGCTCTTGACATTAGCATTTAAAGACCTTTGGAAAATGAGCTGTTATTTTCCTGGTTTGCATACACAACTTAAGGTAATGGCTCCCTGAACTAAGCAGTGCTGTAATTAAAATAATAATGATCACAATCACTGCCTTTTAAACAATACATAACTGGATTTGGTAAATGACACCCAGTAATGCAAAATATGTTTTACAAAATAGTGCAAGTAAAGTGTGATTGATGAGAAATACATTGTTACAAACAGGTTAATCAAAGTTCTCACTCACGTGAAATGATAGCCCTGGTTGGTTTAGTTTTCATTGTGAGAAGCCCTGTAATGTTTTGCAGGGTGATTGAATCACTGTGCAGTTACATTTGTCTTTGGCTGTATGTATAGAACCTTGAAATATACACCTGGTTCAGTCCATGGTAAAGTTTCTCAGATGCCATCAGGATAGGCCAGGTCACTTCACCTTTCAACTATGGATTGTGTGTCCTGCCAAGTGCTTGAAAACTTTCATTTTTGAAATCCACAGCAGGCAGGAAACAACAACAACCCAACAATGTTGTGTTGTTGTTTTTTGCTTTGCCTGATGGGCAGACTGCCTTTTGTGGTTGTTTAGCTTTGTTCAGCCTGATGGGTCCTATCTTGTTTCAGCCTGGGACAGGCTATGAGATCGACTTATTTTATATATTTTCCTTTTTAGAAAAGTGTCCAGCTTTTCTAAATCAATAAATCAAGGCAGCTCACGAAACACATTATGCGATGACAATGCAAAAGTTAACTCAGAACAATACAGTGGTACCTCGGGTTAAGTTCTTAACCTGAAACTGTTTTTAACTTGAAGCACCATTTTAGCTAATGGGGCCTCCTGCTGCTGCCGCGCCACCAGAGCACGATTTCTGTTCTGATCCTGAAGCAAAGTTCTTAACCCGAGGTACTATTTCTGGGTTAGCGGAGTCTGTAACCTGAAGCGTATGTAACCCGAGGTTCCACTGTCCTCAGCATTCAGTTCCAAACCACACATTGCAAATATAGAATATATTTAAACAAAACAAAAACAAAACCCAGAGCCAGTTTGTGAGAAAATAAACAGGCAAAGATAAGAAAGAAACATCTGAAGGACCAAATGGTGGTGTTCAACTAGGTTTTACTCAGAGTACCCACTGAAATTAATGGCCCTATGCTCTGGTCCATGGGGTCACAAAGAGTCAGACACGACTAAACGACAACAACAGCTTAATCATGCTCATCCAGTTCATTCATTCAACTCTAAGTAAAACTTGGCTGACTACAAACCAAACTGTTGGGTTCTGATGGGCCACCTCAGTGGAAGGCATGCTATACAGCTGGTGCCACTCTTGAAAAGGCCCTACTTGGATGTTATGCTGAAGTGGCTGCCTGAACATGCAACATTGTAAGCCAGGATTGGAGCACAGGTAAGCCCCACCTCAACATCCCCAGGCACAATCAGGAAACCTGGCCATGCTTTGAAACCTTCTACAGACTTTTGTGCCAATTGCTCTAAGATCTTAAGGGGAGCTGCATCCCCAGGAACACAGTGGTTTTGCGTAGTTGCCAGTGCCTGAGGCTGTGCGGGAAGGAAACAGAGACAAAGCACACTTGCACATTCAACTGCCTAATAGCATTTGTGTCATCCAGGAGATCACAGCAGCAGAGATAAGAAGAATCGTTCCGTTGTCTGGAGAGGTCACTTCCTGGTTCGCATGGAGAAGCCGTTTTTCATAGAGGCCAGTGACAGAAGCAGACAGCTGTATTGAAGCAGCAGCAGGTGCCAAAATTTTGTGCCCCTAACCATTTTGTGCCTGGAGCACTTATATCTGTGCCTGCCCCCTGAAGGAACATGAGGGCAGGGTTTCCAGGAGTGCTCCCTGGCTTCTATCCTGTTTACAATGTAATGTTTCCATGCAAATGCCTGGAATTGACTCTTGTTGATCTCAGCCAGGTAATAATAAGGTGGCTTGCAGCATCTATCTATCATCTATCTATCTATCATCTATCTATCTATCATCTATCTATCATCTATCTATCTATCATCTATCTATCTATCTATCTATCATCTATCTATCTATCATCTATCTATCTATCATCTATCTATCTATCATCTATCTATCATCTATCTATCTATCATCTATCTATCTATCTATCTATCTATCTATCTATCATCTATCTATCTATCATCTATCTATCTATCATCTATCTATCTATCATCTATCTATCATCTATCTATCTATCATCTATCTATCTATCATCTATCTATCTATCATCTATCTATCTATCATCTATCTATCTATCTATCATCTATCTATCTATCTATCTATCTATCTATCTATCTATCTATCTATCTATCATCTATCTATCTATCTATCATCTATCTATCTATCTATCATCTATCTATCTATCATCTATCTATCTATCTATCATCTATCTATCATCTATCTATCTATCATCTATCTATCTATCTATCTATCATCTATCTATCTATCTATCTATCTATCTATCTATCTATCTATCATCTATCTATCAATCATCTATCTATCTATCATCTATCTATCTATCATCTATCTATCTATCTATCATCTATCTATCTATCTATCATCTATCTATCTATCTATCTATCTATCTATCATCTATATCTATCTATCTATCATTTATCTATCATCTATCTATCTATCTATCTATCTATCTATCTATCTATCTATCTATATCTATCATCTATCTATCATCTATCATCTATCATCTATCTATCTATCTATCTATCTATCTATCTATCTATCTATCTATCATCTATCTATCTATCTATCATCTATCTATCTATCTATCATCTATCTATCTATCATCTATCTATCTATCTATCATCTAT
Organism: Podarcis melisellensis; assembly: GCF_964234715.1. Lineage (NCBI taxonomy): Eukaryota > Metazoa > Chordata > Lepidosauria > Squamata > Lacertidae > Podarcis > Podarcis melisellensis. The sequence continues at coordinate 28,551,154 of NC_138531.1, forward strand.
CTATCATCTATCTATCTATCTATCTATCTATCTATCTATCTATCTATCTAATCTATCTAATCTATTATCTATCATCTATCATCTATCATCTATCATCTATCATCTATCTATCATCTATCTATCTATCTATCTATCTATCTATCTATCTATATCTATCATCTATCTATCTCTATCTATCTATCTATCTCTATCATCTATCATCTATCTATATCTATCTATCTATCTATCATCTATCTATCTATCATCTATCTATCTATCATCTATCTATCTATCTATCTATCTATCTATCTATCTATCTATCTATCATCTATCTATCATCTATCTATCATCTATCTATCTATCTACAGTGGTACCTCAGGTTAAGAACTTAATTTGTTCCAGAGGTCCATTCTTAACCTGAAACCGTTCTTAACCTGAAGCACCACTTCCTGCTGCTTGCTGTAGTGCTGGCAAGCAATTTCTGTTCTCATCCTGAAGCAAAGTTCTTAACCCGAGGTACTATTTCTGGGTTAGCGGAGTCTGTAAACTGAAGCATCTGTAACCTGAAGCGTCTGTAACCCGAGGTACCACTGTATCTATCTATAACATCAAACACTAAAAACAAAACATCCTATACAAGCAACAAACCAATAAATCAATAGAAACAACAACAACAACAAACAGTTTACAGTTATACCCAAATTAAAGTAACCGCCAATCCCAACTAAACATTTAACCAACACCAACCCAACAAAAACAAAACAGAGGAACCATAATTAGAACTGTTTAAAACATTTTAGCCAGTTGCCCCAACCAGAGGCGGAGCAAGGTGGGTGCAGTGGGTGTGGTCCACCCTGGGTGTCATCCCTGAGGGGGGGGTTGACATCGCCGCCCCGTTGCCATGGGACACTCGCCATGGGCAGCGACACAGCACACACCCCAGGATCCTTGGCGCAGACGGCACACCCCCGGGATGCTCGCCCCACCGCCGCAGACAACTAGCCCTGCCCCGCGGCTGGCTAGCCCTGCCCTCTGGGTACACACCACTCTGGGTACTGGAGCAGCCAGTTCCGCCACTGGCCCCTACCCAAGAGTTGTTCCAGCAATATCCCAGTGGCCTCCCAGGAGCCTCTTTTAGCTGTTCAGGGTGAGGGTGAGCCCTGCCCCCAGGCCAGGTGGAAATGGACCTTACAGCAGGGAGCAGGTCTTTCTTCCAGCATTCACGACAGCAGCAGTACAAGGCCTCCGACACTGAACGGAGCACACCAAGGGGCTCTTATGAGGGAAGGTGGTCCTTAATATAGTTCCCTGGCATAAAAGGTGCACGCATTAAACATTTAAAGTTCCCTGCTGTTATACGGCTACTGACAATGAACATCCTTTAAAACTTGGGAAATGCTTTCTATCCTTCAGCTTGTTAAACAGAAATAAATGGTGTAGTACCAGAAAACTGTGTAGCCGTAAAGGTAAAGGACCCCTGGATGGTTAAGCCCAGTTAAAGGCGACCATAGGGCTGCGGTGCTCATCTCGCTTTCAGGCCGAGGGAGCCAGCGTTTGTTCACAGACAGCTTTCCAGGTCATGTAGCCAGCAGGACTAAGCCGCTTCTGGCGCAACGGAACACTGTGATGGAAACCAGAGCGCACAGAAACTCCGTTTACCTTCCCGCAGCAGCAGTAACTATTTATCTACTTGCACTGGTGTGCTTTCGAACTGCTAGGTTGGAAGGAGCTGGGACAGAGCAACGGGAGCTCACTCTGTCATGGGGATTCGAACCAATGACCTTCCGATTGGCAAAGCCCAAGAGGCTCAGTGGTTTAGACCACAGCGCCACCTGTGGCCCATAGGACCTGCATCTGTATCAGTTGTGCACACGGGTTGCCCTTGGTGGCCTGTGATTGTGGACGTGGTTTTTTTTTTACAACCGTTGTATTTAAATGCCTCCATTCGCTCAGCTGTATGAGGGGGGAAAGTCTCGAAATTTCCCAATTCCTTCACACTCGACGCAATGATTATCCCATTAGTTTTATTCATCCGTTTTGAAAAACTGTTTTACAGAACTAAAAGAATCGCATTGAAAATGGGTGCACGTTTCACTCATGCTAATTATGCAGACTGAAAAGTTACCATTTCAACAAGGCTCGTTTATATTCCGCTCTGAACATGACAGGGGGAAAAATATATATATAAGCAAATGGAGTCAATTGACTCTAAGCAGGAAAAAAAACAACCCCATTGTGATTTAAAGATGACGATATTGTTAATTTTCTTTTCCCTCTGCATTTTATGACTTGGGTAGTTCTAAAACATCTGGAAAGGTTGGTGTACCATTGTATACAGTTGCAGGTATCGATGCTGTTATGCCTCCCATTAGTTCCACATGGTGGGCGAGGGGGGCACAGTTTGTCCCTGCACAACGGGGGGGGGGGGGGCTAAGCAACATATGTGAAAATGTCAGCTCTTAAGCCTGTGAGAGAAATACTTATTTATCTCACAGCTATGGTTAAACCTTTCAATATTTCATTATTCCCGTCTTAAAATGGTTTGAGTTTACACAAACTTTACAAACACTATTCATAAGACATAAATGTAAAGGGAATGGACTGAACGGATCAGGAAGAAAACTCAAGAATCACAACTTGGAGTTACAGCAATTTAGGATCAATATCTACACACACCCTTAATTCCCCCCCCCCATTTTCCAGAGCACATTTCCCCCTAACATACATGGTTCATAAATGCATATTCTTAGATAAAACGTGTTCTCCCTAGCAGAGAGCACATGTTGCGGTGGGGGATACAAGCCACCCCATTGTTGCTGGGCGGATTTGTGGAGAGACCCAGGTAGTGAATTGGTTAATTGGGTCGCTGGGGAGAATTGCTTGTTTCCAATTTGGAGGAGGGGTCAGAGGTTTTAAATGCTGGATGCCCAGCTTGGGGCATCCTCTTGGCTGCTTGCACCGGATCACCTGCCCACCCTCCCTGTATTGGGGGGGGGGTTGTTCGCTTGACTTTGCTATGCCTGTCATGGGGTCTTCTGCTTTGAGGCAGGGGCCTGGTAGGAATTTTTTCCATTTGGCTGATTGGCTGGTGCCATTTGGTTTTTGCCTACTGCGTAGCAAATTGTCACAACTTGTAAGGTTGGCGGTTAGGCATTGGTTAAATTGGTTGGTGGAGGGGTAAGTGCCTACACCTCCAATGGTGGTGCAGAAAGGGAATTCCGTTAAAGGAATCCGGGGGCTTGCTATTCTTTTTGTTCTTGTCCCTGGCATCAGACTTGGGCCACACAAGCCACCAGGAGCATGAGGGTGAGATGTGAGGAACTGATGCCCAGCTTCATTTCTCTCCAAAATTGCTTCCCTGACTGGCTTCCGCTGGAATCCAGAAGTCAGTTCTGTCCCTGGGCAAGGACAGATAGTCGGAACCAATGCCTAAGCAACCACTCACTTGTGTGTATTTAAATAAAGTTGTGGCCAAATTCATGCCAAAAACCTAAACAAAAATTGATGTGTGATGTGTGAATTATTGGGGTGTGGCTTCCTTGACACGCAAATGCAAGAGTTATAATAAAGAAGGGCCACCTTCTCACAGAGAAACTACCATTTGTCATCATGGTGGCCCAGCTGGCAGTTATTAATAACAGTCTGACAGGATAGATTTTGTCCTTTTTAACTGACTCCATTTCCATTTGCATCATCTATATCAGGGGTAGGCAACCTAAGGCCCAGGGGCCGGATGCGGCCCAATCGCCTTCTCAATCCGGCCTGAGGATGGTCCAGGAATCAGCATGTTTTTACATGAGTAGAATGTGTCATTTTGTTTAAAATGCATCTCTGGGTTATTTGTGGGGCATAGGAATATAATCCACCCCCCCCCATGGTCTGAGGGACGGTGGACCGGCCCACAGCTGAAAAAGGTTGCTGATCCTTATCTATATGGAAGATTTCCTTGAGACTCGAACTCTTTGTTGGACACAAGGTGAATGTGGTGCGAGGTAGGTTGCTTCTCTTGCAAAATGCGCATTCACAACTCGCAAAGGGAGGGGAGCCGCTTAGATTTGAAGGAGAGAAAGGGATCTGCTCCCATCCCCCCCAAACTCTTTTCTGTTCAGCAGAAAAAGCAGCTGTTGGGCTTTTGTTACATGCATATGCATCTGACGTCCTTCCTTAGCTCTCATAGCGAAACGATTGAAATAGCAGCAAATGGCAGCGTGAGTATATACAAATCATCTGAAGTTAAAATCTCAGTAAAATCAAAATAATGGCAGTCAAAGGATCAGTGCTGAAGACTATTAGAAGACATCTTCAGAAAATGGGAGGCAGAATTGCGGCACTCTAGCAAGTACAAAACAATAATAATTATGCCGGAAGCATATGAATTGTCTAAAATTGCATTCAGCCTGTGACATGCTCAGCTTTGGCTTCTTATTAGTCTATTATGAATGCAGTATACTAAGAATAAGAGGAATAAGAACAGGAAAAAGGAACATGTAAAAAGCCAATTAAGCTACAAAACAGAACAGACTGTACATTGTGTGAGATATCTGAAATGCAGGGAAAAATCACCCTCTTCGTGTGTTGGGATTAATGCAGGGGTTTGCTCTTTTATAATACACACAATGAAGTTATTATTGTCCACTGAAAAAAATAGCAGTTCCTGACTGCTATTGGACAAGGTAGATAATTGTCCAGAAACCTACCTATGCTCTAGTGGTGATATGATGAATGCTGGAATAATAATTGCACTATAAGCCAGGAAAGGTAAAAGGTAAAGGTAAAGGTACCCCTGCCCGTACAGGCCAGTCTTGACAGACTCTAGGGTTGTGCGCTCATCTCACTCTATAGGCTGGGAGCCAGCGTTGTCCGCAGACACTTCTGAGTCACGTGACCAGTGTGACAAGCTGCATTTGGCGAGCCAGCGCAGCACACGGACACCGTTTACCTTCCCGCTGGTAAGCGGTCCCTATTTATCTCCTTGCACCCGGGGGTGCTTTCGAACTGCTAGGTTGGCAGGCGCTGGGACCGATCGACGGGAGCGCACCCCACCGCGGGGATTCGAACCGCCGACCATGCGATCGGCAAGTCCTAGGCACTGAGGACTTACCCACAGTGCCACCCGCGTCCCTTAAGACAGGAAAAAAGGAACCTAATTTTTGGTGCCAGTGAAGGTCAGATGAGTCAGAACAATTTCTTCTACCCCTAAACTTAGAGGTGGTCTACATGCCCCACTCAGCACTGAAATAGGCAGATTTCCAGCACAGACCCTGGTCTGACAAAAGTCATTATTTCAGTGGCATTCACTGCTTGAGGTGTTGAAGCTCTTAATAACTCAGTTGAGCTAAAGCCCTTCCTCCTCTCCTAACCTTCATGTGTTGAGTGTGGAGGTCTGATGCAGGATTCTAGTGTCCCTATCTTCCAGGGACAGTCCCAGATTTACAGAGGCTGTCCTGGTTTCTAATTTGATCCCGGAATGTCCTGCTTTTCCCTTAGGACGTCCCTATTTTCACCAGAGAAATGTTGGACGGTATGGAGTTATGCGACCTCCAAGTCAAGGAAATAAGTAACTATACAGTCAAACCTCGGTTCTCAAACAGCTCCGTTTTCAAACATTTCGGCTTCTGAATGCTGAAAACCTGGAAGTAAATGCTCCGGTTTTCAAATGTTTTTCGGAACCCGAACATCCGATGTGGCTTCCATTTTGAGTTTCCCTATTGAATTGAGGCTTCTGCTTTCACTTTTCGGTTTTCAAACATTTCGGAAGTCGAATGGCCTTCCGGAACAGATTACGTTCGGAAACCGAGGTTCCACTGTACAACCTTTAGAAGACATCTGAAGGCAGCCCTGTATAGGTAAGTTTTTAAATGTTTAATGTCTTACAGTGGTACCTCTGGTTGCGAACGGGATCCATTCCGGAGGCCCGTTCGCAACATGAAAAGAATGCAACCCGCAGCGGTACGTCTGTGCACGTGCGGGTTGTCACTTGCTCCTTCTGCGCATGCGTGTGACGTCATTTTGTGCTTATGCGCATGCGCAAGTGGCAAAACCCGGAAGTAACCCTTTCCAGTACTTCCGGGTCGCCGCAGGATATAACCTGAAAGAACGTAGCATGAAGCGGGCGTAACATGAGGTATGACTGTATTGTGTTTTTATATATGTTGGAAGCTACTCAGAGTGGCTGGGGCAAGCAAATCAGATGGGTGGGGTATAAAAAACAACAACAACATTATTTGTTTACACACACCAGAGAAATATTATGACATTATGGTTACTTATTAATCAGCTGCTAAGTGATTCTATGTCCCTGAATCCTGAGACACATTTTTGGGGTTGTGTGTGATACTGCACAAAGTCATTTCAAATATAGAACATGCCTAGCATGCATGTCAATAACCAGGCAGTGGCGTAGCGTGGGTTGTCAGCACCCGGGGCAAGGCAAGTAATTTGCGCCCCCTAACCCATGGATTTGCGTCCCCTAACCCGTGGATTTGTGCCCCCTAACCCTAACCCCCAGATGTTGCGCCCGGTGCGGCCGGCGCCCCCGCACCCCCCACGCTACGCCACTGTAACCAGGCCTTTCAGCATGGTAATTGTATGTGCAAACCCCCCGCCTCCCAGCTATGAATTGTCCTACCCAAGTCTCTTGTATTCTGGGCAAGTGTTCAGCTCACTCCAAGTCACTTAAACAAGAACATGTACATATGTGACTAAGCAAAAACTTACTGTTGAAATTCACTGGGTTTTGTTTTTGTTCTTTAATCGCCCTTTCTGTCTTTTTCTCCAAATCCAAATAACGTTATTGTATTAGCCATTGGCCACGACAACCTGTCTTTTTCTGCTACAAGAATGTAAGTGTGCATGACAATAACACAAACTGGCAAAACTGGGACTGCAACCTCATAAATGTCTGAGACTCTTAACTCATCCCATGTACTGAGCTCAGCAGGAGGCCGCTGAAAGTATGGCAAAAGTCTGTGGAAAGAAATGCCTTCCTTTTTTGACATCTCTGACGGCTAGAAAAATGCTTTTAAACCAATAGAATGTAATAAGGCAGAATATTGTGGCCGAACAACAAATCCACATTATGCAGCTACCAGTAATAGGAAACCAGGTATTTTGGGCATTTAGAAGAAACCATAGAACCCCCATATATTTTGAAAGGCTGTTCAAAGTAAGATAAAAGTTCCTGGTCATAGTTCATAAAAAATGTGTCACAACCTGTTCCAAGAAAGTTAATAAGTATTAAGTACATATTTTAATAAATGGTTCCTAGTGTGGCTGTCATCCAGGTTTTTTTTTTTTTTTAATGCAGTTGATTGATTGATTGATTAAGTAAAATGCATTTAATTAGCTAATTAAAACTGCCTGGGAGGGGGAATATAATTCTAAAGGGGGAAATGTACTTTCTTGGTTTCAGATGCATGTATTCCATAAGAAATATTTAAAAAAGCATCCTCCTTTCACATTAGGGAAAACAAGGCTTATTTTCATTTGGTGTTTGCCAACTGCAGTTTTTATACCCTGCCAACCTAGCAGTTCAAAAGCATACCAGTGCAAGTAGATAAATAGGTACCATTGCAGCGGGAAGTTAAACGGCATTTCTGTGCACTCTGGCACTCGTCACGGTCCTCTGTGCGCCAGTAGTGGTTTAGTCATGCTGGCCACATGGCCCAGAAAGCTGTTTGCGAGCAAACACCTGCTCCCTTGGCATAGGTGCCAACTCCCTGGAGCCCTGGGTGCCTGAGCACCCACAAAATTCCCCATGAAGGGGCCGGGCACCCACAAATACTGCATGGCACCCATGGCCCCGGGCACCCATGGCTGTGGAGCCAAGTTGGCATTTCTGCTCCCTCAGCCTGAAAGTGGAGATAAGTGCCACACCCCATAGTCGAATTCAACTGGACTTAACCATCCAGGAGTCCTTTACCTTTACCTTTATGTGTTGAAATTTAAAATAACTAAAAATAAAGCAACAGACTAATGCATCTAATAGTCAATTCTCACTTTAATTTATTAACCTATTTAGTCAATTAGTAACCAATTAATTGACAGAACATTTCAGTCCTCATTCACAGTCATCCTTTATCAGTTTGTGTTTATAAACTACTAATTTCCTAATTAATGCCTCGGTCAAAACATATACAGATTTGGGGGAAGGGGGTTAACGGTAGAGATATTGCAGTTTAAGAGCTGACGAATTGTATCCCTTTGCAGCTTTTTGACAGTTTGCCTGCAGCCTGTAATAGAAAAAAATAATAATCTTTTGCCTACCCAAAATATTGTATTTATTGCACTCCCCCGAGGCTTGCAGAGTAAAACTAAAAATGATCATTTGAAAACAACAACAACTCACCAGTGTGATTGTACAATATAACAGGAAAAACACCAGTTGATATTTAGAAATGGTTGCCTACCACCTGCATTTTTACTGATAATGCTCAGTTTGGTGATCCTACTAAGGTGGAATCAATAGATGTGTATGAAAACAACTTCCCATCCCATAGTAGTTTCCTTCTATACTATGAGGATCTGACACAGCCTGATCGTAAATTGTGTGTCCATCTCCATCTGGTATGCAGGCTGAGACCCTACCTGCCTGCAGACTGTCTCACCAGAGTTGGGCATGCCCTGGTTATCTCCCGCTTGGACTACTGCAATGCGCTCTATGTGGGGCTACCTTTGAAGGTGACTCAGAAACTACAACTAATGTAGAATGCGGAAGCTAGACTGGTGACTGGCAGTGGCCACTGGGACCATATAACACTAGTCCTAAAAGATCTACACTGGCTCCCAGTACGTTTCCAAGCACAACTCAAAGTGTTGGTGCTGACCTTTAAAGCCCTAAATGGCCTCGGTCCAGTATACCTGAAGGAGCGTCTCTGTCGGAATCTCCACTCGGCCAAGCTGATATAGCTCATCTTCCGGCCAAGTCCTTCAAAATCGCCCTCCAATGAATAATTAACAACCTGTTCCCCCATTCAGCAGAGTTTCCAGCAGCATGCGGAAGGATGAGATAGTATGAGCAACATGGCTAAAGAGTTGTATGTATTATCTTCTACGCAGACAGCAAAGAAAAATACATCCTCACTCTATGAAAGCAGAGAGCAACAAAACAACAAAGGAACAGGAAACCAGTAACGTTACATCCGTCTCTCGTCTCCCGTGAGACTTCCAACAGTATGGAATGGGTCTGGAATGTAAACATAGTCCTGTGACTCTAAGCAGCTGCTCAGTGGCAAACAGAAACTAACACTCTCAACCCGGACACTGAGGTCCTTCTCCAAGGGTCTTCTGTAGGTTCCAGCAATGTGAGAAGCAAAGTTATAGGGAACCAGGCAGAGGGCCTTCTCGGTAGTGGCGACCGCCCTGTGGAATGCCCTTTCTTCAGATGTCAAGGAAATAAACAACTATCTGACTTTTAGAAGATATCTGAAGGCAGCCCTGTTAAGGATGTTTTCATGTTTTTAGATACGTTGTAAGCTGCCCAGACTGACTGGGGAAACCCAGCCAGATGAACAGGGTATAAATAATAAATTTATCATCATCATCATCATCGGTCGACTCTTCGTCTTACTTTTAGCTAGGCCTAGGAACAACAGATGTTGCAGCAACCAGCTATCTTTCATTAACCAGAGACTTATTCTGCCATTTACCTAATTAGCTGTCTCAGCCAGTCACAGAAGCATTAAGTATCTGAAGTGGCAGGCTGGTGACCACAATTATTTAAAGGATGATGAAGCTACCGCCTCAGGCTAAATATGTGACAAACCTGAGACGTGACGCGCTTTCTTCCTCTTAGAATCTGCTCGGTTCTGTGTTACAGAGCTGACACCAAGCTCTATTTTACTATCCCAAATGCTGCACAGTCCTCGGGCTATGTGGCAGTTTTAATGACAATGAGACTTTGAAAACCTTAACGTTCTGTTTTTACATGAGGTACCAGTTGTTAGAAAAGATCTAATAATGCTTTCTTGTTTACCCCGAGGACCACAGATTACCTTTGCACTTGATTAATAATTTGGTAATTAGAAAGCATTAACCGTCTCTCTCTGTCTAGCCTCCCCCAATGAGAGGAGCTGTGAAACGACACTGATTTTCACCTGCCACAGTAAACCCTTGCTCAGAGGCTAACATTCATTTTAACACTTCTTCAGTACTGTTGGAAGTTAGAATAGAAATACAGTGGTACCTCGGGTTAAGTACTTAATTCGTTCTGGAGGTGGTCCGTTCTTAATCTGAAACTGTTCTTAACCTGAAGCTCTACTTTAGCTAATGGGGCCTCCCGCTGCTGCCGCGCCGCCGGAGCACGATTTCTGTTCTCATCCTGAAGCAAAGTTCTTAACCTGAGGTACTATTTCTGGGTTAGCAGAGTCTGTAAACTGAAGCGTATGTAACCCGAGGTACCACTGTATCCGACTGCTAACTTGTGGCCACATCACATACTTGAAGCAACGTAGGTTTTGCAGCTCATATTTGAGGAAACGGAAGAGCAGCCAATACAATTCGCAAAATAACTGGAATCCTTCATATCTATTTATTAGTTTTAGCCCTCCCTTCATTGAAATCTATCCCAAAGTGAGTTACAACAAGGAGAACTCATAAAATACTCATCAATACGGATGATCTGAAACTTTAACAAAACCATCAAGAACTTGGGTTTGTAAACTGTCCTTTTATGCAGGAGCCACTAATGACACTTCTACGTACAGTGGTACCTCGGTTTATGAACTTAATCCGTTCCGGAAGTCCATTCTTAAACCGAAACCGTTCTTAAACCGAGGCATGCTTTCCTTAATGAGGCCTACCACCGCCAGCACCCTTCCACTGTTCAGCTTCCTTTCTTAGACCGAGGTAAAGTTCACTAACCGGAACACTACTTCCAGTTTTGTGGCGTTCTTATACCGAATAGTTCGTAAAGAGGGCTGTTCTTAAACAGAGGTAGCACTGTACTGTACATTTATGTATGAAAAAGGTATCAGTTTATGGTCACATTATTATCACAAACGTTAGAGACTATGAGCTTGGTTCCTACTGAAGTAAAAGGGACGAGTTAGTCACAATGGCTTGAACCCTATTGATTTCAGTAAGAAGTGCAGCTAGCACAGGCTGCCTCAGCCCTCCAGATGTTTTTGGCCTACAACTCCCATGATCCCTAGCTAGCAGGACCACTGGTCAGGGATGATGGGAATTGTAGTCTCAAAACATCTGGAGGGCCGAGATTGAGGAAGCCTGAGCTAGCATAATCTGGATCCAAAGCTTATAATTCATTCCAATGTTGTCTTAAAGAGCAGACCAAACCCTTTGTGGTGGGTTGGGGGACTTGGACTGGGCAGAGGTGCCCCTGTTGATGGCTTCTGCTGATCCCTGCCTGCAAAGTAATGCCAGCATCATTGTGCCAACTGATCTGGGTATTCGGAAGGGGGCAGCATATGATGGCATCCAGGCTAGTACAATTATCTGCCTGGCACCCGACCTTCAGCCCCAGCCAACATCTTGGCAGGACTATGGATGATCTGATGTCCCCACCAGTCTGCTAATCCACACCAGGCACTGGCTAGAGTTAGGGATGCACTCTTAACCAGAAACATCTATTATAGCAAACAAATAAAATTAAAAAAAAACACCACATTATGGAAATAATGGACACAATTCAGCCCAAATTAAGCAGCTTTAAGCCTCATTTATTTCAAAGAGTACTATGCTCTAATGAACAACTACAATATGGTTACAAACCAATGCACAATCCAATTCGGTTCAAGTGAAACAATAGATTTTTGCCCCTGAGGAAATTGATATGTTGAAATATATTGAGCTATATTTACTAATAAATATTTTACCTTGGATAATAACTGGGAGTGGAGGGTTTGTTCCTCCCCCCTTCTTTAAAAAAAGGTCCAAGTGTGGGGGAAGCTTCATATCAGAAGAGGTGTCCCAAAAGATATTGAGGTCCCGAGTCATAAAGAATTTAGGATAAAACCAGTATTTTGCTAGTAATGCATGCACAACACACAAGAATGAAAGTTAAAATATATGCATCTAATTTTTTTTGAGAGAGAACCCAAAAAGCACAGCAGACTGATGCAAAAACTACTACGTTAAATTCAGAAGGAATGTGAAGCATTCCTGCCTGAGTCCCATGGAAATAAATCAAGGCTATGAAGCAGTTTGGATGATTGGTGGACTGTATGCTTTGTCCCCTTAATATCATCTTTCTATTTACAGGAGCACTGACTCCTCTGGCTACATTAAGCTGTGGAAAGGGCTTGGCACCAGGGAAATCAGACTCCAATACAGCTAGATTAAGTCAATTAATGCTATTTTAGGAGTTTATTACATGTCCTCAAATACCTCTTTTAGCACAGAAACAAGTGCTTCGCAGGTGTACTACTTGAAAATCTGCTCATTAACTAGTACAAACCTTTGCTCTCTTCTTTTAAAAAAAATCAGAGCTCATAACATACAAAAAAAATGTTAATACAGTGTTTTGTTTTGTTTTCTTTGTCAATACAGTCTCCTTTTCTCTTCCCACACACAATTAAAAAGATGAATTAGGTCTCAAAAGATTTAGTAGTGATCGTCATACAAATTTACAGCAGAAGAAAAGGAACATTAAATTGGACTTGGAAAATCAATAAGGAAAGACCGACTATATTCCTAATTTAATGAACATTTAGGTTTAGCTATGCATTGAAATTTGAGCAGGTTAATGTATGGCTGATTATGCCAGCTGGTATCGTTGTGCTTTCAGATACTTCACAGTACTTTGGTTTTATTCTTGTAGAGTACTAAAATAAAAATGAGGGACATATAATTCCATTCATGGAAGGGAGTAAACAATTATTACACATATCACATGGGCTGTGAAATATATCAGCTTGCATGTTATATGATGACACCCAGTCATTAGTGCCAGTGCACTAGTGCTGATCTATATTTTACAGCAGAAGTAGAGATGCACATTAAAACATTCATGTGACAGGTCTACCTGCATGGGTAGGGTAGCATACATGGAAAATATGTAGACCAACTTCCATAAGTGGGGATATGATCCAAAATGGGAAATCCTGATTTCTAGACCTTGATGTCATACATTACATTGCCCACATCTTCAGGAGACCTCTTGCATGTATATATAAGTGGCAGAAGTTAATGCTTTTATTGGGCCTCAGTGTTTCAAAGTAGGAGATCAATATCCATTGGGAAAGCTGTGTTAAATAAAGCACTGAGTGCAAATATGGGGAAATCAATTAAGTGAAAGATAAAATGTCTATCTGGGTAATTATGTAGTGGGTGCATAACTAATGCGTTTTTTATTACTCTGTTGGAAGCAGATTTGTGATTCGTAAATCTAAATTTGGCCTAGTGGTATTTGAGCAGAATGATCTGGAACACAGTGTTTAGCAGACATTGTACACCCCAATCCTATCCATGTTTACTTTGATGTAAATATTACTGTGCTCAATTGGGTTCTCTAGAAAGTGTGTTTACAACTGCAGTGTTATAGTATATTTTACAAGCTCTGTTATACTGTATTCAATAAATTTATTTTTTTAAGATTTTGTAGCTTGAGATTGGTGCATTGTGAAATGTGCCACTGGAAAGTTGAGTGGGAAAGAAGTCTATGTTTGGGAATTTAGCTCAAATGAAGCACCCAAGTATCTTTTCCCTCCTGGATTTACCATGGAAGAAAGCACAGCAAAGCTTTCCGAAATATGCAGGTATGAGAACCTTGCAACATTGGTAGCCTGTAGCTACCAATATTGGTAATCAGAGCTGAGCTGCAGAGATTCACCTGGAATGCTGATTCCAGTTTTGCAGGCTGCTGTAATGTACATATCATGATGCTAATGAACAAGGGCTTTCTGATGTGACAAAAATGACTCTTGCAATGTGTGGTTTTTTTTTTTTAAAAGCAACCAACGTAATGCAAATATGATGTACTTTTCTGTTCATGTTTCATGTTGGGCAAGCAGCAAGAATATTATTGGCACAAACATGGAAGCCAGAAGAATTGACGACGAAAGAAGATTGGAGGATGAAATTGATGGACTATTCAGAATTAGATAAACTCACAGGAAGAATTCGAAACTGGCGGGACCAGAGATTCACAGAAGACCGGTGTAAATTTACGGACTATTTGAAAAGTAATTGTGAAGATCAGATTACATTTGTAGGTTTGCAAGAAGTTTTGTGAGGTGAATAATTTGAATTATTGCATAACTGGATAGAGAGGAGGATGTTAATTAAGATATTTAAAGGCAATATGAATTTAAGAAATGCAGAACAAATGATAAAAATGGGGGATCATCAGAGGTGCTGATGGAAGTCCAAAAAGATTGTATAAGATGTGAAGTTTTGTGGTATGTGTGACAATTTATATGTTTAAAAAATTAATAAAAATTATCTTTAAAAGAAGAAGTATGTGAATCGTTCATGAAACCAAAGAGCTCAGCAGAATATTTTACTAAACGTAACTGGATTCAGCAAAATCAGATGACATTAAATAAAAGGCTTTGTAGAATAAAAGGCTTTGGAGTTTTGAAGCCATTCAAGGGAAAGGGAAAGCAGTTCAGGGCAACAAGGCAATCAACTTCAACCCTCCGACAGCCATGTTCTCTGGAGAGGAGAAAGCAATTCAAAACTGCCTGTTTCTTGGATTTATAAATTGTATCCTTTCAACCAGGGATTATTGCTGTAGGCTTTGTGGGTTACTTTGTCACTGCTGAGGCCAAATGAACATCACTAATTTTTATGAGATCCAGACATCGCTTTGCAGGATGCTATGCAGGCCTGCAGGCCAGACTTTGTATGGTGAGAGAGCTCTGCTTCGATGCTCCTGAGCTCTCTTCTGCTGCTACTTTTGAGAAGGGATTTAGAATGACACATTTCCACGTAGGCATGAGTGTAATTCTTCCAGTTTAGAAGCTCTTTGGTTACCTGCAGTGTAGCTTAGGGGTTACCTTCTGGATCAAGGCCAAAGGCCCATCTATTTATTTACTTTTTGAGATAATTTTTATTTAATTTTAAAAGTATAAAATCATAACAATACAACCATACATTTGGAGATTCCTCTGAACCACTGGACTTCCCACTTTCCCTTCCATGAGTCCTATTATTAAACCCTTTCTACTGCATCTTTTTCAATAGTCCATATTTTATATAAACCCATTATCTCCTTAGTGCTTGCTACATTGCGTTATTGGAATCCTGCTGATGCTTTTATCTGGTCTCCAAGATAAATTATGAATTTCCCCCATTCTTTGTTAAAGTTTTGGTCTTCTTGGTTCCTGAGCTTTCCGGTCAGTTTTGCCATTTCGGCATAGTCCAACAGTTTAATTTGCCATTCCTTTCTGGTAGGGACTTTCCATCTCTGGGCCAATAGCATCCGTGCAGCTGTTGTCGCATACAGAAAAAGTCTTTTCTTTAGAATATTGGTACCTACAATTACTAATAGAAAAGCTTCTAGGTTTTTTAAAAAATAAAAGTTATTTTAAACATTTTTTTTCAATTCATTATATATCATTTCTCGGAATGCTTTTATTACCTTACACTTCCACCACATATGATAAAAGGTTCCTACTTTTTATTTACATTTCCAGCAGATATTTGTATGCCATAGGCCCATCTAATCTTGTATCCTGTGGCCAACCAGATACCAATAGGAAGCCTACCAGCCACATATGAGTGCAACACATAAGGAAGCACACTGCCTAGGAAAACTCTCTCCTCTTTGGTACTGAGAAAAGGAACTGGAGGAGGAGGAGAGTACAGAGCATGAAGGAAGAGTGAAGTACCATCCTCCTTGGTCCTGCCTATAAAAATCAAGTCTAGAGAGAGAGAGAGAGAGACTAGGGACTCGGCTATACAGCTGCAAATAAAACATTTTAAATGTGTTGCAAAGTGCAATATACAATTGTGACACTGGATGGCAAATGTGAGCTATAGCAAATTCAATGCATTTTTCAAAACAATTTTTTTAAAAAAAAAGTTTCACTTTTTTAACATGCGTGTAGATTCTACCTAGGGCGATGTCCACTGTTTCCATGAACTCTTCTCATTGTGAGATTTTGTGAGTGACCTGAAAGTTTGGTCAGACCTCGGTGGGAACCCGAAGGCTGGGAGGGGTGTCAGAAGGAAAGAAGGGTGTGTCAGAATGAAAATGAATTGATTTATATATTAGCAGTGCTTTTTTCTTTTTTAAAAAATGTTGAGGGTTACTCTCATTTCCCTACTCATATTGAAATACTGTCCCTCAGTGAGGCCAAACTTAGATTCATAAAATGTTTAATATGCATACCACTGCATACCCCCAGAAAAAAGCACTGTATATTAGTATTATTAGTATATTAGTACTAACATTATATATTAGTAACTTTGTATTAGTGCAATCATTTCTGTATGTAACTCTGTATTTTTGTAATATTTGTTTACGTTGTCTGTTGTTGCTTCAGTTTCTTGTATGTTGCTGAGAGAGATTTTAAATATATTAAGCAGTTTAGAAAATAAATAATCAAAATCAATTAAGCAAATTTATTTAGATTTACCTGAGATGCTTTATTCCTGTGGAAGCTGGTGGGGATTAAGAATGCTCTGTCCTTTAACAATACTTTTTTTTCTATAGAAAGCTCTTGAGTTTTACATCTGCCTGAGCATTATACCCTCTTCAATCCTTTAATGATAATTCCAATTTTATACCCCACCCTTTAGCCAAAAACTAGAATAGATGTTTACCATTACAAACGGACTCTTTCCCTGTTACATCTGTAGAGGTGAAAATTGTCATTCAGCAGATCATGTGCTAAAGCCAATTATCTATGAAGAAGGAGCATTGATTTAGTTCTTTTTGTAGCAAGACACCTAAAATGATGGTTCTCTATTTTGTTGGTATTAATTGTATACATGCACTGGGAGCTGATAGTATAAGATTGATTGTAATTGAGCCATAAATTTAGTACAGAGGAACACCATCCATTTGGCTGGACAGCTCTGTGATGAAATACATTTCCCAAGCATGGAAAGCTGGCAGAGTGTCTGAGATACCGAATGATAAATGTCTTATATCTATGGCTACAGTGAGGCAATCGTCAATAAAAAAAACCCCAGCTATGAGCACTGAGAGAGTTCCCATAAGTTATTTCTCAGTGATTGGGCATCACAGCAAATCTGTAAAGTTAAAATGCTATTTATTGTCCAGTGTTTTCAGCTGATGAAAGCATCAGGCTAAGACATTCACATCTCTGAAATTCAAAACCTTTCTGTTATTTACCATTGAATTATATCATTGCTGCAAACAAAGTGGTCTAAAGATAAAGACAAATCAGACTCCTGGCATATGAATAAATATCATAGGTAATAAGTCTAGTGAAGTTTAGTAAAGTCCTTTAGTTTGGGAAAGCTGAGGAAAATAAGTTTCTGCCTTCCTGACCCTAATGACAGGAAACATGACACACTGGACTCACCTGACAGGATCTATCAATCTGCCAGATTCTAGACATACCCCATAAAAGTTGCTACAGGTACAACAAGATAAAAAGTGCTTTAAAACGATTTTTGTAGAGGAACTTTCATTGGTTTAGTGAAGTGCTGAGCAGAGATTCAAAAGTTATTAAGGTAATAAGGTAGCAACTACTGGCAAAATAACAAGATAGTGTGTACACAGTTCAATTCTGAAACCAGAAATCTTCCGGAACATCAGTGTTCACAAGGGAAGTCAACCTGTGTATGCTATGTACACTGCCTATTCTTTTGCTATTGTGGAATATGGCAGTGTGGGTGCAGTGGTTAGATCAGAGATTGCCAATCTTTTGAGGCCCATGGACACATTTTGGAACCTGTTGCAAGCACAACACCCATACACTGGGCGTGGGGGTGCTATGTGCCACACGTGTGGGTCCTACTCAAAGAATGTGGGGTGGCCACACCCACTTTGGATCACAACAAACATTAGCCAGAGGGCACACGTGGCCCCCATGCCACAAAATTTTAGCCATTCCTGCAATATAAGATGAATTTCTCAGTTATTTTTTACTTCCTGCTATAATCCTAGTCTTTGCCTGTTTTTGACAGCGGAGAATCCAAGCTGTGTAAAGAAAGATATCCTCAAACAGAGAAATAGTGAGTACCCATACCAACGTATATGGCGAGAAGCCAGGTTTCAGGGAACCAGGCAGAGGGTCTCCTCGGTAGTGGCACCCGCCCTGTGGAACCTCTTCCCACCAGATGTCAAAGAGAACAACAACTACCAGACTTTTAGAAGACATCTGAAGGCAGCCCTGTTTAGGGAAGCTTTTAATGTTTGATGCATTACTGTATTTTAATATTTTGTTGGAATCCACCCAGATTCTGGGGAAGCTCAGCCAGATGGGCGGGGTATAAATAAATTATTATTATTATTATTATTATTATTATTATTATTATTATTATTATTATAGTGCTGATTCACACCACCTATTGTCTTGTGTAGGTGCCACAATTGTGCTGGGGCAGAAGAGGACGGAATTTCTGGGCACGCGATGTATACCATGCATCTAACACGTTTTGTAGCACAACAGAGAGGAAAGAGGGTGGGTTCTGGGGGCAAAGGATGCATGTATACAGATGTCAAATTAAGCATGCATTGGTAGAAATGTGTCAGCATGCCTTGGTAGAACCTGACTAGGGAAAAGCAGGTAGGGTACCAGGTGTGGGCCGCTTAAATGGCCAGGGTGCGGACCCAAGGGAAGCCTTCCTGCCCCATTGGCTCTGCCCCCCTAGCCCAGCCAATATCCAAACCTGCATCCCCATTTGTCAATCCTGCATAAGCATGAGTTTCCCACATCGGGGCCTTAGAGGGCCCTCCACCGTCCTGCAATACCGCCACACTGAAAGGGTGAGCGGGCTTGGTAGAAATGTGTGAGTCTGAGACTTTTCCCGTGTCCCATTGCATGTAAACGCTATGGCTTAGATTGAGATTCTGTTCTCACTGAAATCAATGGGTCATGAGTCATGTTTAACTTTTTGTTTTGATTTCAAGATCAACCAACTTAGTCGGGATTCCACACTTTATGTTTTGTTTTTGAAAGATTTACGTTTGTTTTTATCATTACAAATTTCCAGTCAAACAGTTTGTATAATCATTTTGTGAGATTCCCTGAATCTCATGACTCCCCCCCCCCCCATGGGTCCTTAAAACAGATTTAAAAGTACATATCAGTACATTCTCCACAATCTCCATTTTCCCAAATTATCCATAGTCTTTGTTACCTTACAAGTGTTTCTTAAGGTCCAGCTAAAGTTTTAATCTGCTTACAGTGGTCTCCTAGGTAACTTATAATTCCCCCCCATTCTTTTTTAAAGTCCTTGTCTTCTTGATTCCCGAGTCTCCCAGTAAGTTTTGCCTTTTCGGCACAGTCCAGCATCTTGGCTTGCCATTCTTCCTGTGTTGGGATTATTGCTTCTTTCCATCTTTGGGCTAATGACACCCAGGATTCCACACTATATGTTAACACCCCAGGGTCCATCTAAGCTAGGCTGGAGATATGAAAAATAAATAAATTACACATCCTTGTTTTCTTTCCTGGACTCGGGCATCATTTATTTATTTATTTAAATTGTTTATAACCTGTTCACACAGTTATCTGCAAGAAACCTCGTTTCTTGAGTCTTTGGGGTGTATAAGTTCTCCCTTGCAAGAGAGGTTGCGCAGCTTCTGCTGATGGAAACTTACTTGGCATCATCACAAAAGCCAGCAGCTGGGGCTGAAATGAGACAACTTCATCCAGCAAAGATCATCACTATTAATATTAAGCAGCCTCTGCACAATTCATCAAGTGCCTTTCAAAATTCACAAAATCCTTAATCAAAAAGGGGTTGCCGTGTACACAGGCGTGGGGTTGGGGGATAGATAAATAAGAATAATGACAGGAATAAATCATTATTAGCTGACCTATTTTTTTCTTCAGTAAATATGGATGATTGAAGTTCAACTTCACTGACAACATGAAAAAGAATTTTGAAAAAGTTACTCTAAAATTATCATTAGATCTGGGAGATTTTTGTTTCATTTATTTACATTTCTTTCCCTAGGGCTATGCAATGATGGTCTACATATTTACAGATTACAATTTAATTTAATACATGTATGTGTTAAATATATACGTGCTTCTGTATACAGTATATCTCTTTTTTCATCTTTTATGTAAAATAGGGATAATAATAACTGAATTAAGGGCATCACTCTATAATAATAATAAACCCAACAAGATCCCTATGGGGATTGTTAAGCTAAGCAACAGTTCTGAATTTATATTTCCATACAACTAGAAAACTAGGCTGAATT
The DNA here is from genome assembly GCF_964234715.1 of Podarcis melisellensis. Classification (NCBI taxonomy): domain Eukaryota; kingdom Metazoa; phylum Chordata; class Lepidosauria; order Squamata; family Lacertidae; genus Podarcis; species Podarcis melisellensis. The sequence continues at coordinate 28,571,444 of NC_138531.1, forward strand.
ATTTTTTAATCCCCTCCTTTCATTGAAAAAGGCAGAAGCTAAAAAAGCACAAAGAAGTGTTTGTTGTTACTCTCTTAGCCCTCTTTACAATATATTGCCACACTGTTTAGGAAAGACCTTTTAAATGCCATTATGGGTTTCATCTGGGCTTGTGGGAAGATTATGTTCTATTGCGAGCCTTGTGATCTCAGGTCACAAAACCCATATGGGTTTGCTGTGCTCTAAGTTCTGAATTCATAGAGGGCTGTTTCGGCTCATTATTTTTGCTCGCCTCTTGAGAAAGCCTGCTGGAAACAGCACCTTATTTCCGATAATTATACTGCAGCAAGATTTTTTATCTTCTTTTCCTTTGAGCAGAAGACAGCTAAGATGTCATTAGTAGCTTCCTATCGATGCAACTTTCCATCTGAGAATTGGGGAGGGAAGCGCAGGGAACGTGGAAATGTAATAGAACATTCCAAGTGGTATCTATGAAAGCCGAAGAAATGCACCGGCCTCGCTTTTATTCTTGCTATTATTCCAAACTCCTCAGGAGGAGGAGATCTATAGAGCAAATTGGAACTATCAAAGCTTTTTGTGAGGCTGCCTCGTCTTAGTGGAAGAAAGGGTTGTGGCTTTCAACAAAGAATTCCTGGGAGGCCCTATTTTCTTTCCAAAGCCTGGGTTGTTCTTTGATTTCAGATTATTGCTGTTGAAATATAATAATGCTGAAATTCCTTACCCTTGCTCGGTGGAAAAGACAGAGCAGAATGTATATTTCTACAAATGCATCAGACAATAAGTATTGATCAACAAACTTTGCAAAGCAGAGCAATGAAGACGCACTACCAGCTCAAGGTGTTCAGAAGTCGTGACGACCACATGCATGGTGGTTCAGAAATATACGCATTAAAATGAAATGCATTGTTGTGCCTTTATAAAATACAATTTTTAAGCCACTGTATAAGGGTGTTAATTTTTTTCAGACAGTCCCATCCTGCAGGCATACATTTAACAGACATGAAACAAGGTAAAAAAGGTGGGTAGAGAAGATGAAAACAAAGGTGCCATTTTTAAAAAATAAAAATGGACCGGAGACAGCTGAGGAGGTGAGGAGGCAATTGGAGTAATAGTATTTATTTATTTATTTATTTATTTATTTATTTATTTGCACACCGTCCATCTGGCTGGGTTTCCCCAGTGTGGCGTCCAACAAAAGATTTAAAATACATTAAAACATCAGTCATTCAAACTTCCCTAAACAGGGCAGCCCTCAGATGTCTTCTAAACGTCAGATAGTTGTTTATTCCTTTGGCATCTGATGGGGGGTCGTTCCACAGGGCGGACGCCACTACCGAGAATGTTCCCTGTCACCTCACTTCTTGCAGTGAGGGAACTGCCAATAGACCCTCGGTGCTGGACCTCAGTGTCCAGGAAGAACGATGGGGGTGGAGACGCTCCTTGAGGTATACTGGGCTGAGGCCAGGGAATGGCTTTTGCCTTGGAAAGGTGTAAGGCAAGGGGGAAACTGTTTGGACCTCTGTTTTCTAGGCAGGGCACTAATGGATGTGTAGATGAGCCCTCAATAAGGACTCGAAGCGTTTAGAGGCAGAAGTGGGACCGAACCACCTACCCCACTGAATCACTGGGTTGGATATAGACTTTAGCCATTCTTAAAGCAAACCCACTCTTTAGCAATAGATTGGAACAATTGGCAACCACTAAGTTGTGAGATTGCCTGACCTCAGAGGTGCAGCTGGCATTTTCATTATGCTGTTTCTGTCTGCAAGCTGAAAATGCACCTCTTTACTCAAGCCTTTGACACCAGACAAAGACAGATGATGATACATGATGATGATAGAGAGAGAGAGATAGATAGATGTAGGTAGGTAGGTAGGTAGGTAGGTAAATGATAGATAGAGAGAGAGAGAGATAGATAGATAGATAGATAGATAGATAGATAGATAGATAGATAGATAGATAGATGATAGATAGTAGATAGATGATAGATAGATAGATGATAGATAGATAGATAAATGATAGATATAGATGATAGATAGATAGATAGATAGATAGATATAGATGATAGATAGATAGATATAGATAGATAGATAGATAGATAGATAGATAGATAGATAGATAGATAATAGATAGATAATAGATAGATAGATAGATAGATAGATAGATAGATAGATGATAGATAGATAGATATAGATAGATAGATGATAGATAATTAGGAGGACCCACCCTATTCTTCTGTCTTCAATTTGTCTAATTTGTTTTTAATATTGCACTTTAAATTGCTGTAGCCCACCTTAGGAACCCCTGGTTAAGGGTGGTTAATAAATTGAAACAATAATCTTAATAGTAACAATACAGGTTGGCTCTAAATGACAGAGACTGTTCTGTGCATCCATTGTCTCCGTTTCACAACCATGTGAGAAAAGTTTGTGCATGTGTCTTGTCCGCTGCAAGGAATAATTTGTTAAATGTCCAGTTGTTCATTGGCAACAGGATGGACCAGCGAGTAAAATCCATTTGGTGACTCCCCCACCCCCACCCTTTCTAACAGAGATAATATGGCTCTGTGTAAATCCTGAAAATTGCATTAAAGTCTATAATTATTTCATTCGACAAAGCAAAATGGAACAGAACGCAAGCCTAAAATCTAGTCTCCCTTCAAAAAAATGCCATTAGTGTGCACTGTGTAAAAATGTTACAGGAAAAGAGAAATCTCAGGTGATTTTGGGGGGAGGGGAAGGGGGGTTACTATGAATGCTTCATGAAATACAGAGGCTTATTCAATGGATTCTGTTATGAGGGACAGGGCTCATCCCTTATCTAATTGTACTGCTAGATAGCCTTGTAATTAATGATATAACTAAACTGAAATAAGCTTTCTAAACACAACTTTGTAGCTGAGTTGTGTGTATGACATATCTTTCTCTGTAGATCAAGTTTGATTTCTGTTTCTGGGAGTACACGCACCTAGGTGAAATTTGTTTTTCTTAGAAATTTACAGTGTGGAGAATAAATCCAAAGTGGTCTTAAATTGGGAGGAGAAGGATGTGTACATAATGTTGGGCATAGTGTACTATCAACTACACATGTTGCTTTTGTGCATCCATGACTCGTTGGAGGAAAAAAGGAAGCAAATAGTATGTGCTACTTCACATACTAAAAACTGGGAGTAGGGAATGAATCTCTTACATAAATCTCTTCCAGCCTTCATCACTCCCATTTGGAATGTGTTGAAAAAGGTGTTTAGGTGCAACTGAGAAATGATCAACTTCATAATCTTTACACTGATATAAAATCAAAGGCTAGAAACAAAGGATTTGTGCTGGTCCCGAGGGTTAACCGTGCGGCGAGGTCCAAGTCCAGTCCAAGGTCGAGAGTGTGGTATGGAGGCTGTCCGTCAAAGCTGAAGCTGGGTCCAAGGCAGTGAGTCGGGTGAGGTCAGGAACTCTGGCAGAAGAGCAGGACAGGGTGCAGGTAGGAACAGGCTACCAACAACATTGTTCCCGCAACCTGGGACTGGAGCTGGCTGGCTTTTATCTGCCCCGAGGCATAGGGCGGCCCCGGTCCACAGGGGTGACTCGCGTCTCCTGGCCTGGAGGCAAGCACTCCTCCTGTGGGAACTTAGTTCCCTCCGCCTCTCTGCCCCGAGCCTCTGCAGCTCAGGAGAGGCTGGAGGGTTACTGGACCCAGAGGCAACCTCAGCTTCCCCTGTGGGGGCTGAGAGTGGAGCACCTGCAGGCAATGGGTCCTCCATCACCTCAGGAGCCAGAACAGACTCAGCTGGTGCCTGCACCTGAGGATCCAGCACAGGTGAGGACCCTTCAGGCTCAAGCCCCAGCCCTGGCTCAGCTGGTTCTGGAGGCGGGGAATCCTGTGCAGGCTGGGATTCCTCAGGTTCAGCCTCCGAGTCCGAATCCCAGGCCATCACAGGGTTCTAGTTTTACTCACTCATAGTAGCTGCACGCATTCGTCAAGTGCCAGTCCACAGTGAGTCAATGAGTTGAATCCAGACTTACAGCACAATCCTACCCATGTCTGCTCAGAGGTAAGTCCTATTGTGAAGAAAGGGAGGACAAAGAGACAGATATTTGCTAAGATTGTGGAATAGTGTATTGGAATGAGTTAGAATGTGCAAATGTGTATTATTAACATACACACTTTAAATAAAGAGGGGCTATTATAGACCATAAGTCATCCATCCAGGCAGCTAAGTTGTCTCTGAGTTTACTGGTTCCAGGCCAGCACTTAACGAGGCATTGGGACTCTGAGGCAATTCATTTGCATGGATGGATGAAGCACAATTATAAATAACCACTGTATTTTCTTTGGTGTGTCAATCATACTATGCACACTCTTTCCGATTTATCACAAAAGCTTAGTACATGTCATCTACTTTATCGTTATGTCAATCAACCCAACCCGAAACGAACTTACGCTGACCTACATGAGACTTATGGTGAGAATTCTTAGTATTGTAACTTTTATTTTCGGGATCTTAACTTTATTTTTAAAGGCAGTTGTTGTTATTTATCCTAAGGTGAATGTTTAGGGTGATTTTACAATGTGTTTAGCACTCCCCCCCCCCCCGCTTTCATGGTTTTACACAGGTGTCCAGACAATCAAAAGTTACATCTTTTCTGGAAAGCTTTCAGATACATTAAGGCAAGCTTTTGGTCTGGGGCTTTGCAGCTTTCCGTTGCTCGTTTGTCCACATCCAGAAAATGGCCAATGTGTAAAATAATTTAGAATTGTTTATTAGTGTTCTGTTGGGAGCTGCCCAGAGTGGCTGAGGAAACCCAGCCAGACGGATGGGGTATAAATAATAAAATAAATTATTATAAATACAAAAACTATAGCTGTATTTGAATATTTGTTAGTATTTTTTAAAAAGAGTGTGCACAAATTAAACGGCTGTGGGGCGATATGTTCACAAATTACTTTGGTCACATTTAGCTAAGATTCAGGCCATGTAAATCATGTGTGTCCGTGATATGCACTTATCAAGTGCCCTGGCCCATTTGTGTCAATATTAGCATGCCAGTTGCTGCTGGTCCAAGCAGGTAACACTAGTGTTAAACATGAATGTGCAGTGCATGTTGCAAGGATGTTAACAGCGGCCAGAGGGGCATGGAATGTTTGCATAGGTATGAGATTTACCTTTGTATAAATAAGCTTAATGTTGCCAAAGAACTCCCTCAGCCTGAAAGCGAGATGAGCGCCACAACCCCATAGTCGTCTTTGACTGGACTTAACAGTCCAGGGGTCCTTTACCTTTTACCTTTTTAATAGTAAGCTCAGTGCCTTTGAAGGAGATACCATGAAATTATGAAGAAAAAAAATCTTCAGCATTCTGTTGTTGTTGTTGTTGTTGTTGTTGTTGTTGTTGTTGTTGTTGTTTTATACCCTGCCTTTTCCCCTGACAGGACTCAAGGCAGCTGACAGATAAAAATAACAATCACTAAAAACATAGAAAAAGCAATCATCAAAATAACAATTGAACACTAATAGAATCAAAATGATATACATATTGTTATTGTTATGAGTTGGGGTGGGGGACAGATTCCCCTCAAAGCCCTGAGTACCAGATCCCCACCCCTAATTTCCAGAATTAATAAATGTAGCTTACGAAATGCTTCACCCGGGTGCGAGCCAGCTTAGAAGTGTAAACCTGGTACAAAGGAAGGTAATGGGTGATTGACACAAACAGTTACCCTATGCCAGGGAAGCAGAGGAGTGGGAGCCCCTCCTCCCATGAGCACAGACGAAGACCAGGTGTAGGATTTCAGTGTTTGATGATGTAAGCTGGGAGGGGGAGTTCCAGGTGGGCATTGGGCAGTGATGTAGGCTAAAGGAAAACTGGCATTTTTAAAAAGAGTTTTGAAAGGCGGGGCAGGAGGAGAACTCCATGAAGGTCTGGCTGGGAGAAACTGTGCAAAGAGACTGGAGAGCATGGCTGGGTTCTGTCTGGAACCAAGCTTGCTGAAGCTGTGTAAGAGACGTTATTAAGGTGTAATATTCTGTATTCCCTCCCTCAAAACAAACTGTAATTCTTAAAGACACCACAGACTCCACTGTGCCTCATTCCGAAAGAACACAAACCCCGGCTAAGTGCCAAGATCCCTGGAATCTTGTGTACAGAGATTGGGGAGCCAGTAACAATATATAAAATATGTTTTTTTGTTGTTGTTGCTTAGTCATTTAGTCATGTCCGACTCTTCGTGACCCAATGTACCAGAACACACCAGGCACTCCTGTCTTCCATTGCCTCCCGCAGTTTGGTCAAACTCATGCTGGTAGCTTCGAGAACAATGTCCAACCATCTCGTCCCTTTCTCCTTGTGCCCTCCATCTTTCCCAACATCAGGGTCTTCTCCAGGGAGTCTTCTCTTCTCATGAGGTGGCCAAAATTTTGGAGCCTCAGCTTCAGGATCTGTCCTTCCAGTGAGCACTCAGGGCTGCCTTCAGAATGGAGAGGTTTGATCTTCTTGCAGTCCATGGGACTCTCAAGAGTCTCCTCCAGCACCATAATACAAAAGCATCCATTCTTCGGCAATCAGCCTTCTTTATGGTCCAGCTCTCACTTCCATACATCACTACTGGGAAAACCATAGCTTTTACTATACAGACCTTTGTTGGCAAGGTGATGTCTCTGCTTTTTAAGATGCTGTCTAGGTTTGTCATTGCTTTTCTCCCAAGAAGCCGGCGTATTTTAATTTCATGGCTGCTGTCACCATCTGCAGTGATCATGGAGCCCAAGAAAGTGAAATCTCTCACTGCCTCCATTTCTTCCCCTTCTATTTGCCAGGAGGTTATGGGACCAGTGGCCATGATCTTCGTTTTTTTGATGTTGAGCTTCAGACCATATTTTGCGCTCTCCTCTTTCACCCTCATTAATAGGTTCTTTAATTCCTCCTCACTTTCTGCCATCAAGGTTGTGTCATCTGCATATCTGAGGTTGATGATATTTCTCCCGGCAATCTTAATTCCAGTTTGGGATTCATCCAGCCCAGCTTTTCGCATGATGAATTCTGCATATAAGTTAAATAAGCAGGGAGACAATATACAGCCTTGTCGTACTCCTTTCCCAATTTTGAACCAATCAGTTCAAATATGTTTAGAACATACAAATAGTGACAATGAAAACAGCTTGGCACCAGCCCTTTCATTCAAAACAATGATTTGTGGGGAGGCAGAAGGGATGGACCCAGGACCCAGGCAGGGAGCCTCCTCACAGCAGCAGACCATGCCTCTTTCAACTCTGCTCCTCTAGAATTTGATTGAACACTCACAGCCACTATTGTAGCCTCCATCCTAGCACATTCTGTGTTTGGCGCAGGGGTGGCTAACCTGTTTCCTTCCAGATATTGTTGGGTCCAACTCCCACCAGCACCAGCCATCATGGACCGTGGTCACAGCTGATGGGAGCTATCATCCAACAGCATTTGGAGAGCATGTCGGTCACTCCTGGTTTAGAGAAAGGGACTTTCAAATCTACAAAGCAGTGGTCCCAAAACTCAGCTATGCTATCCCGGCCTCCCTCCCTCCTCCTCCTCTTCTATTGTGCTTATGTCTGCAAAAAATAACGATAGCAGTTCATCTTTTGCTCACAGGCAGGCAGGCGGCAATAACAACCCGCAATTACTTCGTGCATTTACAGATCATTATGACATGCTGGAGAGCTCTTTGGACTTCTCCCTGCAAAGTTAAAAGCGCAGGTGAATGGGTTCCCCTCCCTGCCTGAGCTCCATCATCTAACAATTTTTAATAAAGTACAGTCTTGTAGGGAAATGGAACAAAAGCCTCTGTGTTGAGTTCTTATGGGCAAGCATAACTGCCCTCCAAAGTTAATAGCTTGCTCTATCTATAGATGCATCCAAGATGGACTGTCAGTGGATAGCTAATAGCATTCAGATGCACATCATTGATCTTCATCAGCAGAGTACATTATCCCCAATGAGGTGACTTTTTGTATTTGCGGAGACTTTTTGTCCTACCACCACTCAACCCTGCAGCTCCTTCTTTCCCCATCTGCTGATAACTTCCATTTTCACCTTTTAATCAATCATCAAGATGCTGACCTTGACTTTGGAGGTATGTAGGTTCATTTTTTAAAAAAATAAATGGAAATCTAAATGCAGGTGCAGAACCACAGGGCTTTGCTTTTGCCCATGGAGTGTATGAGGCGAATTGGGAGCATGGGTCAAAGGAATTTGTGAATCATTTACAAATAAAGAGATGCCTTGATGTCTCGTATTTAAACCTCATTTATAACAGCAAGTGGACAAGCGCGTGCTCCTTCAAGATGACTCAGCAGAACAGCTTGAAAGCAGGGATAACTCTGTTAACATCAGATGTAATCAACGGTTGGAAGAGATACAAAGGCCATTCCTACCAATATCCTGCCCTAAGGCAGGGCTGTCCATTCATCAGCCCATCACAGATCAGTTCATTCAATTCAGCCAGACGGCTGATTCGCATTGCACTGTTAGCCAAACTGTGACTCAGTGAGATTGCACAACTGTTCTCTGCATCTCATCCTCCAGCTCACTCCATGAGTCTGTTTCAGGAGTTCCCAAACCCTCTAGAGCAGATTTAGGGAGTTGGGGGGGTATGTGGTGTTGGGAATTCCCAACGTACAGGCAGAAAGCCGGTTCTGGCGAACCAGAGCAGTGCACAGAAACATCGTTTACCTTCCCACTGGAGTGGTACCTATTTATCTACTTGCACTTTCAAACTGCTAGGTTGGCAGGAGCAGGGACCGAGCAAGGGGAGCTCACCCCGTTGCAGGGATTCGAACTGCCGACCTTCTGATCGGCAAGTCCTAGGCTCTGTGCTTTAACCCACAGCGCCACCTGCTTCCCTAAATTTAGGGGAAACTGGACTCCAAACAATTCCACTTGGAAATCAGTTATTCTCTGTGTTTTTGGGCGGATGGATCAATCATCACTTTCTGCTGCACCCCATTTCCACACACACTAATTCCCCAATGGCTTCATTTCTTTTCCAGATGTGTAACTATTTCCAGGGCACTTCTGAATAAGCATGGGAAGCTTTGCAACATTCCAAAATACCAGAAAGCCTGTGTGCAACACTGTATTGGGATAGTGGGAAGCTAGGATGAAGATCACTACAATCGGTGCTGGTCTAGACTCGGCCTAAGCCTGCTGTTTGACAGGACATTTATTTCTGAGTCCGGTTAGAAAACAAGCACACCTTATGAGCACTGAAGGACTAGTGGGCATGTGAATAGCATATACATGTGAAGAAGAAGAGAGGCAGACTGTCTCATTCTTAGGATGCTACATATAACGAATAAAAATCTATGATTTATCAACATGACAGGTGCTATCGCTTACCAACAATGCCCTTCTGCTATTTACATAAGCCGACAGGGCAGTCACTACATGACAGAACAAATGGAGGAAATCAGATGTTGAAAATGGCAACACTGGGAAGCCAGTCAATGAATATTTCAGTAGTCCAGGACACTGGCAGCTCTAAGCTGAAGAGTCAGGCTGCATAATAATCGAAAAGTATACAGTTGGGGCTAAAATGTGAGATTGTTGCAGAGTTAAAGCTGATTAGTGAATTCAGGGCAGTAGCTCTTAGCTTGAATAAACTGTGCAGTCATCTCACTGCAGAAAGTCCTTCTGTGGTGTGATATAACCTTTCTTTTCACTTATGCAGGTTGAACTTATTTGGCACACAGGTTGAGTGGGACCTGCTAGCATTCACCCCTCAGACCAGTAAGGACAGGATGTAGCAATTCTGATTGGGACGTATATTCTTCTGTAGGGACGTTCAGGCATACATCTAGTCTTCTTCTTTGGTGATCACTCGTAGCTGAGTAAGATTGTCTTCCATAAACACGGTTTTAAAAGTGAGTCCATAAGTGACTGTGGAGGCCAATTCTGGATCCACATGTCCTTACACAGTGGAGACATAGGTTGTTGATCATGGTGAGGGTTTGCCAAGCGTGCCTTCCTCTTAGCACATTTCTCCCTTTCGTCCTGGTTTGAGCATCTTCAAAACCCATGACACCTTTGGTAAAGGCTGTTCTCCAATTGGAGCCCTCGCAGGCCAGTGTTTCCCAATTGTCAGTGTTTATACTACATTTTTAGAGATTTGCCTTGAGAGAGTCTTTAAACCTCTTTTGTTGACCACCCGCATTACGCTTTCCATTTTTAAGTTCGGAATATAGTAGTTGCTTTGGAAGACGATAATCAGGCATCCGCACAACATGACCAGCCCAGCAAAATTGATGTGAAGTTTACATCTAGTAACACACCAAACTGACTATATCAGACACTGGGTTTGTTTGTTTGTTTGTTTGCATGCATTTTGGTAATCGTTTAGCCTTCTTATGGAAAAATGTTGCTCTTCAACTGTATATCAGTCTCATGTTTATTCTGATGAGCTTGGTCATAACTTTCTGAAGTTCACGCCACAATAAACCAATTAGGCATTTGAACTGAGATTACATAATAAAAAAAAAATCAACCGAACAGCATTTAGGTAATGGGAGATCTAGTTTGTTTGTTTTATAAGAAAATTTATGAACTGCCAACTTTGTAAGAGAAATGTCATGGTGATGTACAATAAAATCGTCAAAACATCATAAGGTGACATGAAATCGTGAAATGCAGAGCGAATGAGCAACGCTGAATCAAATTAATTCTCTATAAACTTGGCAACAAAATATCAGAAGTGTTACTGTGGTTGCTGTTATTTAATTTATTAACAAGCCTTCACTAGAAGGTCACAGCAATTTAAAATTCAGTACTAAAAATAGTTAAAGCAGATTACTGTCATGGGAATAGGTTTGGTCCTGAAAACACACATCTCAGGTGTCAAATGATGCAACCTAAAGAACCAAAAGGATGGCAAGTTTAATCAAACATGAGCTGCGCTAGTAGCACAAAAATTCCAGTTTCCAAATGGGAATGTTGGACACAAATTCAATGTATTTTTCAAACACACAGTGTTCCTATAAAGCTAAGGGTAAACCAGTGTGTAGGATCTGGGTAGAATAGGGGTTACATTGTGATAGGGGTCTTAAGAAAGCAGGATGGAAGAGGGCCAAAGAAAGGAATAAGAGAGATTGCACTTGTGAGTTGGACTATGACCAGGAAGACCCAGATCCAAATCCTCATTCATCTACCTGGCCTTTTTTTTTTAGGTGGAATTCACCAGAACTCAGTTCCAGCAACTCTCAGGTGGGCGCCATTGCCATTAGAAGAGAACACTGGATTTTACAATTGTTCAGTGTTTTCCATAAGCCGTGTGGAGCCAGTGTGGTGTAGTGGTTAAGAGCGGTAGACTCGTAATCTGGTGAACCGGGTTCACTTCCCTGCTCCTCCACATGCAGCTGCTGGGTTACCTTGGGCTAGTCACACTTCTCTGAAGTCTCTCAGCCCCACTCACCTCACAGAGTGTTTGTTGTGGGGGAGGAAGGGAAAGGAGATTGTTAGCCCCTTTGAGACTCCTTAGGGTAGTGATAAAGCGGGATATCAAATCCAAACTCTTCTTCTTCTTCTTCTTCCTTAATGAGGATTGTGTGTATCCTGACAGTTTGCAGGTTTACAATATGATACTTAGCATAAGACTCACTGGTGGAGAAATGGGGGGCGGGGGCAGCGCACTGACCCCGGCACCATCGGGGAGGTGGTACCATTGCGGCAGCCCCCCCAGCCACACGCCACACGAATCACCCCCCACTGTGCCGAGCGCCACACCCCCACAGGTGGCATGCCACGCCCTCGGGACACGCACCAGCCACGCCCACGCCTGCTCTCCACCCACGGTGCCAGAGCATGCAGCTCATAGCTATCAACCTTCCCTTTTTTTGTAGGAAATTCCCTTATTTCAGCGCCATTTCCCACTGCTTTCCCGGATTGTTAGATATCCCATAGACTGTCTCCGGGACAGGTGAGGCTGCTAATCCCTTATTTTCAAATCCGAAAGTTGACAGCTATGATGCAGCTTCACCACTAACAAGACTAAGTTCCCATGATGCATCCCTGGAAGTCAGTGCCTTTTGTTTTGTAAGTGAAAGGAGCAATTTTCGGTGGGGGCACATTGTGCGAGAAGTGGGAGTTAGGGTTTCCCAACCCAGTTACAATCACAATGATCATTACGCCCTGCACCCAGTACGGGTATTAGCAATAGGGAGAAGAAACTTGCACTGGGGTCAATGGGGCCTGAAGATACGTGCTGCATTTTTCCTGGTATGAAAGAGTAATTACCAATTGGATATTGATCTTATCCCAGCAATCAAATGTAATTAATGTCTGGATAGTTAGCAGCAGCAACAATAGATTCACTAAGTTTGGGGGGGGTCTGATTTTGGTGGAGTACAGATCATTTCCAGTCCCCTTTTCATTTCTGTGTGTGCTAACAAGCCCAAAGTCAGATAAGAGGGCAGGGTGAAATCTACACACACACACACACACACACACACACACACACACCACTGTGAAAATGCTTTTTTATATAAAAGTTTTGAAAAATAAATTGAATTTGCCATAGCTCACTGTCGCCATCTAAGTGTCACATTTGTATATTGCACTTTACAACACATTTAAAACGTTTTATTTACAGCTGTACAGCTGAGTCCCAGGTTTTGTTGTTGTTTAGTTGTTTAGTTGTGTCCGACTCTTTGTGACCCCATGGACCAGAGCATGCCAGACACTCCTGTCTTCCACTGCCTCCCGCAGTTTGGTCAAACTCATGCTGGTAGCTTCGAGAACACTGTCCAACCATCTCATCCTCTGTCGCCCCCTTCTCCTTGTGCCCTCCATTTTTCCCAACATCAGGGTCTTTTCCAGGGAGTCTTCTCTTATGAGGTGGCCAAAGTCTTGGAGCCTCAGCTTCAGGATCTGTCCTTCCAGTGACACTCAGGGCTGATTTCCTTCAGAATGGAGAGGTTTGATCTTCTTGCAGTCCATGGGACTCTCAAGAGTCTCCTCCAGCACCATAATTCAAAAGCATCCATTCTTCGGCGATCAGCCTTCTTTATGGTCCAGCTGTCACTTCCATACATCACTACTGGGAAAACCATAGCTTTTACTATACGGACCTTTGTTGGAAAGGTGATGTCTCTACTTTTTAAGACCCAGGTTAATATGAAGGTATTCATAGGTACACTCAGAGAATTTTGTTTTAAAGGACTGGTGGAGATAACCCACTGATTGTAGCTTCAGCCCACTGTGAAGGAACCTAAAATGCTCAATATGTGGTCCAATGTAAAATGTAACCTCTGAACTGAAACTGTTGTGTTCTGACAGTATGAAAGCTTTCTTTGTTTTTGGTGTGCTGTCTTATTATAACATTTTGCTACAGTAGCACAGCTGTATATATTTATCATACTGTATCATAAGGGCACATAAAGATTTGAAATAACACCTAACTCCATAAATGCAGCACAATCTGACCTTTTCTGGAAAGGCCACACATTGGAGTGAGACGAGGACAGGAGCATTGATTTATTTTTCTTGTTTTCTCATTGCAAACTCGGTGCCTTTGCTTCATCCAGAAATCCAAAAACTAATTTCACAGAATTAAGTCAAAGCCCATTTTTTTTCCTGAATAATTCATCCTGCAGCATCTGGTTGGCTTCTGGAAGCTTTGTTGCTTCAAGTAACTTGCAAACCTGATTTGCTTTGAACGTATCTGCATTTCCTTTGATTATTAATATGATGGACAGATTTCACACTGGGCTGTACCAACGCAAGGTAGCTGTGTCAAATGAAATTTATTCTGAACATGTCTAATGTTGCAGGAGCTACAGGTTCTCTCCCACCAAATGCATTATTTTCCTTTTCATTGAACCTGGGAGTGTAAACAAATGTGATACTCGTGACTAAAGCAGCTGAGCTGGTTTACCATAATCTCCTTTAAGCTGTGTGATGGCTTCCTTTCAGGGACTCCAGGATTCCAAAATTCTGTTTCTAGCTGAGAACGTATAATTTTATGGCTCTTGTGCAGGAGCAGAATAAGCCTGTTGTTCACATCCATTAGACAGAGAAAAATAATATTGGTTATATATTGATATATGGGTATACTTTGATAAGCAAATTACCATGCAGGGTTTACTCCCGCCTTCCAGACCAAGTGAAATCTGGCCAGCCCTTGTTCTATATTGTCCTAAATAGTACTTTAAAATACGCACCTAGATTTAAATTAAATTAAACCTCAATTGCATCTCGAGGCCCCAAGACCCACCCCCAAAATAAATACACACGGACACTTATATTAGTTTAAGCTTTGGGGCAAAATTTTTGGCCACAACTTTATTGAAATACAGTCACGTGAGTGGTATTGGCTTAGGCATTGACTCCCCACTATAACTGACCCCACCTCTCAGGGTGTTCTTTCAATGGGGTAAACCAAACGAGGGAGCAAGGTCGATGAGGACCAACCAAAGCTCACCCCGGGGTTCCTGTGGTCCTGGCATGGCCCTAGCCCCTCAAGCAGACTTTGGACGAGATCCAGGACCCCCAGATTCCTTTAACGGAATACCCAGTTCCTGGAGGGGCAGGTGATGGCCGCACCTCCCCTCCCCACAATCCAACTGAGCCAATGCCTAACCTCCACCTTCCAAGTTGTGACGATTTGCTAAGGGGTAGGTGAAAACCAAGTGCCTACAGCCAATCTGCCAAATGGAAAAATTCCTACCCAGCCCCTGTTCCAAAACAGGCGACCCAAACCAAAGCAAGGCCAAGCGACTCTACCTAAACTAGGGAGGGTGGGCAGGTGTTCAACAGTGCAAAGCAAGTGCCCCTCCTTGCGTCACACTGCTGTTTTTAAAGCCCCTGGGATCACGCCACCCACTGGCTATTGGCTAAAATCGCCTGGTGTGATCCCAGGGGAATGGCCAGGACTTCTTGTTCCTCCCCCCCATTTAACCCTATCAGGTGAGCTCTTGGGTCCCGCGCGCAACCAGGACCCTCTGTTATGAGGATCTCATTTATTCTCTCCTCGGCAACTCTCTGCTGCATCTAAGCATATTTCCCCAATACATCTTTCAGGTTTTCTGTATGACTATTGATTGCATGGTTAAAAAAAATTACAACAGACAAAGAGTAGCAAATGAAAACAATTTAAAAAAATGTCAAGTGAATGCAAGGTGTGAATATGAAAGAGACTATAAATATTAAAATTTGGGCACTGCACTCCCTTACCAATTAAGGAATATAGGCTGCAGAATCTGCTTCTAATTTTAACATAATTGTTACATGATCACTATGACCTTGATTGTAACAAACCCTCCAAAGTTGAATGTAAAAGCCAATTTAATTAGAGGGACGTTTAAAAACAAAATGAAGCACTGTACTGTTTGTTGAAGGGTTATCCAGAGTCTCTAGATGTTTGCAGAACCTTTGCAACAAAGCCAGGGAAAGCAAATTTCACGTGCCACTAAGATCCGAAGGAAGGTTACAAATAGATTTCTTCAGGAAACAGGCTTGCTAAAATCACAATTCAGCTCTTCTGTGGAAGGACAGCAGGAATTGCTCCTGTCAGTGATATGCAACCCCTTTCCTCTTAGCAAGCAATTGCTAAGCACAACATACCGAGGCCCTTCCCTTCCACTTGGGGGATCCACCCTGCTTCTTTCCAGGGCCTATGCTGACTAGAGATTATTATTGTTGTTGTTGTTGTTGTTGTTGTTGTTATTTCTACTTGCATTTATGTCTTCTCCTCCCCCTCCCCCAATTTTTTTTATTCATTTTATAACACAAATGCAAAACACAAACAAAAAAGACAAACAATACGAACAAATTCTTGTCTTATCCTGATTTTTCTAAACATTAAGTGGGCTTCCCCAAGTCCCACCTATCTGATTTTCATTTTACTTCATCTTTAGCAGTTTACATATATCATAATTTCTAACCATCTCTCTCTCTCTTTTAATCACACTTAAAATAACTTCACATTTTATCATTTACAAATAATACTATTTTAAAATACCCTTATCTTCTACTTCTAACCCTACAGCCTATATCCGCTTCCAAAGCTATTCTAAGGTTTAAATATTAACATATTTTTTTCAAATATTCCTTAAACTTCTTCCAGTCTTCTTCCTCCATCTCTTCTCTCTGGTCTCGGAGTCTCCCGGTCAGTTCGGCAAGTTCCATATAGTCCATCATCTTCATCTGCCATTCTTCAATAGTTGGTAAATCTTGTTTCTTCCAAGTATTCGCTAACCATATTCTCGCAGCTGCTGTGGCACACAGAAAAAAAGTAACATCCTTTTTGGGGATTTCACCCCCACTATACCAAGTAAAAAGGCTTCTGGTTTTTTAATAAATGTGTTTTTCAACACTTTTTTCAATTCATTATGTCTTCTCCTTAACCCAAGGTGCTCAGAGCAATATGCAGGACACGGCATAACATCACCTCCACTCACAGCAGGTTAGGCTGAGGGCAAGGATGGATGAATCTGACATTTTCAATTTCTCGCATTCCCCACCTTCCTGGTGCTAGTGTGAGTTCCCTTCCTGAAGCAAATAGCAGCTTGTGTTGGCTGAACTTCATCAAGCGCCCAGAAGGGAAGGGAAGGATTAATTTCTCCCTTCCTAGTGCCACTCGGGTTCTCCCATGGCTTGCATTTAAATGACCAGAACAATGTGCACATTAATTGAATTCCTGCAATTAACAGCATGTCTAATCTGGCCCCGAGAAACAGCGGATTGACTGGCTCAAGGTCACCCATGAGCTCAATGAATGCCTATGCATTTGAACTCAACACAAGTCACTGTATCACACAAGCTTTCAGTTGCTGCTTTGCATCTAGGTGATTCCTCGTGTATTTTAAAATTCAGTTCTTGAACCAGCACTGTTTAACCTGCTGTCTTTCAATTGGGCTTTTGCTTTCTCTCTCTCGCCCAATTTGTGAAGAGAAGTCCCAGTGAGCTTTGCATGAGGGAATTTCTCTCTGGATGCAAATAGCAGCTGGGGGTGGGCATTTTCTGTTTGCAGAAAGGGTAAAACTCTTCTTACCTCTCTATTTGGATTCTCCAGTTGCAACCTGGCCTTACCCACACAGCGTATTCCAGTTTCCGATGTTCGTGCCTGGACAACATCTCCTGATCCAATGGATTAATGTAGAAGCTGGAACGGCCATGTGTACTCATTAAATGGGAATGCTAGCCTGATAAAGAAGGTTGTATGCTAGACACACTTTTATGAGCTCCTATAAACAGTGGAATTAAGAAAGTGCAGGACAAGGCGCTTGATGGAAATGGGGCTTGAGGGCCATCCATTTCCAAAGCCAAGTTTGACAGCCTCAGATGAGAAATAGAGGTGGGGGGGGGGAGCTGTCTGGCTTTACAAGAGTTTGAGTCATTAATTCTGTCTAACTAGATTGTGCACAAAAGTGAGATCCTAGGTGCCTGCAAATATAAAACTATTACTGGGGCTTTTGAAGTAAAATTATGGCATATGACAAGTTTCTGTATAAAGAATGTTGCTTCATAGCAGGCTATAGTCTGGTGATGTAGCACCTCTGCTTGTGGTTAACGCTTAGCTGGAATGAAATATTCAACGCAGCAATAGAGAAATTAAAATATTAATGTATTTGTCAGACAAATAAATGAGAGGCTCAGTGGTATATGGTTACCAAGCTCTGGCCTGGCCTCCTGCCATTCTGGCCAGCACTTATATTCCCTTAATCCAGCCCCCTTTGCTCCTCCTGTGGCTGCCTCTGTCCAATCAGCCTGGTTGAAATTCCTATTGGTTGTTTGCTAGAACCAATCACAATAGATACACCCATTTCCTTCTATCCTTATAAGGGAGACAAAGAGCTATATATAAATGACAAATAAGTAATAATATATCTTACATGGAATCTTAATTACCAGCTCACCTCTTGCCCTCCTTGCCCTATTGCCTTCTAAAACAAATGGTTAATCTTACATTTTTATCTTCAAGGATCTTGAGTTAATCATCCTTGAAAGATCTCCTTCATTTGAGGGTCTTTTAAACAAATGCCTGACAACTATATATCAGGAGTGTTCGATGGCGTCTCCTGTCTGGCAAGGGGGGCTAGGCTCATTTGCCCCTCTGGTCTCCTATTGCAATATGACTCTAAGAATCTAGCATTTCTTAAATCCTTTGCATAATTACATTTAAGCCAATATATTTAAGCTAATATATTTCATACATTATCATAGGTAGCCTTTTAAAAGAATAAAACCTTTGTAAAGTAAAAAGGAAGGAACTCAGTAAAAAACAGCTTTTAAAGAAGCCTCTTTTAGTTTACACCTCCCCCTTTCACCCTCCTTTCCAGCCTCAAAATAAAATAGGAAGAAGCTTCTTCTTCTCCAGCCAAGCCAGTTGCCTTTCCCAACATTTATTGCCCTTTTTAACTCTCTCAGTTTAAGAAAGAAACAGCTTTAGAAGATTTCCTAAAAATGCTCTTTCTGTCAGCTAGATGTTTTTCCCCATTTGCTCCTGGCTTTTGAAAATTTAGCTCAAGGTTTAACGAGAGGCCGAAGGTATCATTTTACTATTTGCCCATTCCTAATTGTGTTTTCTCAACCTGCAAGGGCAGTGTATGTAATTCCCTTTTTTATGACTTTAAGAATTGTTTTTCCTGCTATAAATCAAGGGGGGCCCCTTGTCTTAGGAGAATGGCCAAGGTTTTCTGCCTGGCATGAAACATTTGAAAATCCTTTTTAAGCTCATTTTAAATACAAGCCTTGATTGAAATATATAAGCTTTGATAAAAATGCAGGCTTATAATTAGATGCCTCATTCCCCCCTTTCAAGCTCAAGGACCTTCATCCCAAGTGTCCTTGATAGCTTGACCTTCATCATATTCCTGAGGTAAGGCTCTGTATAGGGCCATGATATGAGGTAGAGTTTCATTTGAAACCATCTTGCTAATTGTACTTCTAAAACATGAAATGATACATGGCATCATACATAAAACCATTACTACTACTGTCAAGAAAAACAAGCAAGACAATAGTATCCCTTTGAGTCCTGTGACATTAGGTAACCAATTGGTGAGCCATCCCATATCCCATCCTTCCCATGTTTGTACTGGGACATGTGCTATATTCTCCATCTTTGTGGCCAACACACGGATTGCCTCACCATTATCTGAAATGTTAAAGCAACAGGCATTCCCTGTCAAGTTCAAGACTCCACATAGGCCTCCCTGCCTGGCAAGTACATAATCCATTCCCATTTTCAGCTGCAAAATGGCGGCTCTACTTTCATCCAACTGTTGTGCAATAAGTCTCAAACTCTGGGCCGTTGCATTGGTTACAAGTTCCACTACTGCTTGCAATCGAATTATTCTATTTAGATTATAAATAGGATCCCGTACCCCTTGTATGAGCTCACCAGGATTCCAGGAGGCAGGATCATAATAGGCTATAATGCGCTCTGGTGGCCAATCATCAGTACCGCTCCAACTTTGGGTACTTCCTCCTGCTATATGAGAAATATCAGCGTTTCTTCGTGTACGCTTGACCGAACTAGTGGGCATAATCCACATTGGTGGTAATACCCATCCCAAGAAACAAGTCCCACTCCATTTGGAAGGGAGTTTCTTGTATGCCCATTCTCCACATATCCACCACAACCATCGGGTCTGAGGTTTTTGGTACGTGGAGTGCATAAGGCGAAATATCAAAAGGGGTAGAGAGTTCACAGTGCAGTATGTTAGATTGCCTTTTTCTGTCACAGTTATGTTCCATACCACTTTCCATGCATGAATAAAAGGAGGTGCACAGGGCAAGGTATTCCGAGTTCGATACGTAGTACCGTTTGCCCAGGTTTGACTATTCTTAATATAATCCCAAGTATAGTGGCAATGAGAAGAGCCTATCATGGTAGGATCAGCTGCATCTGATGATTTATGCACACAGATTTCCCCTTGCACAGGTATAACTCGTATTGGTTTAGTTGAGTTCCATCCGGGGAAATTCTGTACTTCTGTTTGGTGTGGCATTTCACTTACCATACCAATGGCACTTAATGGTATTGGTAATAAGGGCATACCTCCCTCTGAATCATCTGGCCCAAGAGAGCAAACAAGGCAATTAGTCCTATTTGCAACATTGGCTGCCATCTCAGCTAAGCCTACCCACATATTGTGGTCATGGCGGAATCCATATTTAGCAAATTTGGTCAGATTCATGGACCCTTCCCCTTCCCAAGGGATCAGGATTAATAATAAAATCATGTTGATGTCTAGCATATGCATTCCTTCCACAAAAGATTACCTTATTGTGATAGCAAATAATTATTAGTCCCAATATAATTCCCCCAGTGACAGAAATGGGGAACCACCAAATACAAGCCTTGATTGAAATATATAAGCTTTGATAAAAATGCAGGCTTATAATTAGATGCCTCAGTGATATCTGCCAAGCTTCCACAGTATTCAAAGGCTCCAGACATGTCACAGGTTCAACTTCAGAGTCAAGACTCAGGAAATCAGTTCTGGAGACTGGGACGTTACAAAGCCCTGATACAATGGAGGTAATTTGCTGAACAGCATCTCTGAAACAGACCCTGTATAAAAAACAACAACAACACTGTTTCATCCTTGACAAGAGAGCAACCAAGGAGCATTTCACATAGTAAACAGAGACATTTGTCACTAAATGTGCAGCCAGCAAAAAGTTGCAGGACAATCACAGCTCCCTGACCAGAGTATCAGGGTTATTGGTTTGGTTTGTTCATGTCCTTGTTCTTATAATGTATTTTTTTTTTGTTTGCTTGTTATATTGCTGTGAACCACCCTAAGAAATATGAATGAAGGGAGGTATACAGATTTAATAATTTGTTGTGTTGGTTGGGAGCCTTCCAGAGTGGCTGCGGCAACTCAGTCAGATGGGCGGCAAACAAATAAAATCATCATCATCATAATCACCATCATTGTTATTAGAGTGTATCTGTGAAATACACAGTTTTGCAAACACGTTTGTCACAGTCACACTTTACATTTTTAGGTGTAAACTCAAAACATGCAGAGTGGCACAAATAAACAATCCTAGTAGGTTCTCAAAATTCCAGATGTTCTTATTGGTTCTAATTTGCCTACACACAACAAAACTAAATTCTCCCCATGTAATTTTATGACAGTAACTTTACTATGCCATTTATTATTATGATTATCATCCTGAATTACATTTATTGGTTGCTTTTTCTTGCCAAAATGAACTTACAACCAAGCATTTTGACATAGGGAAGCTGTTGTGTAATTAAGCAGCATTTCAATATGTAAAAAAATAATTAAAAAAAACTTAAGGCTGCCATCCTGGGAAGAAGTAGCACTGAACCATTCTGAGGAGACATCCCTAGGGCTGCCCTGTTAGTTCATTTAAAATATATTTCAAATGAATAAAGTAATCTATACAAAATTCAGAATAATACAAAAATGTAAACCCCTACAAAACTTCTGGAGAATTAAAAAAAAAGTTCAAGATTTTAAAAACATTATAAAATCATGTCATTTTTCCATCATGCACAAATCCATATATAACAGAAAGTCTATTATTAAGCATTTGAACGCAAGAGAAGGGAAGGAGGGAGGGCAGCAAGGAGGCAAGATTGTGGGACTCAAAAACTGTTTCTTAGGTAAGAGGCTAGTCTGACTAGCTTGAAGCATTATTGGCAGCCAGAGTTAGGAGCAGCTAATTCACAGAGAGGACATGGAGCTCAGTTGAAAGTCATCAACAAGTAATGGACGTCTGAGCCCACAGTGTAGTTCAAATGCAAAGGATGTTGCCATTGCTCAATCTTAAAACACAAACTAGAACATATATCTTGCACAAGCCACAGTCAGGTTCCTTGTCTATTTTTTCTGGGGGGTTTTCTAGCTGTTAGGGTGGGGAAACTTGACTTCCACAGAAGAAGAAAAATTCTTCCTTAAATGCATATTTATGAGACGTGTACAAAATAAACTTATATACCAATGGTTGCTCCATTAAGACCAAAGAGTTTGTGTGTATGTGTGTGTGTGCGCGCACACACACACACGCCACATACTTTTCAAATGGATTTATATCATTTCCAGGTCTGGAATGTTTTGCTTTGTATGTTTTGCTTTAACTTTCTTTTCATCACTTCAGCTGTAAGTTTTAAGAGCTGGGTGATCTTTGAAGGGATTGCCTGATCAAGCTATTTTCAAGTTAGGAGATCCAAGGGCAGTAAGAGAGGTGTGAAATCCCCACCCCCAAAAAATTGGCTTAATGAGGTGCAAAATTTCAAAGCATGTAGGCGTGATGTAAATGCCAGCTGTCGTCATAAGGAGAGACAAGATCTACCCTTGTTACTGAAAATGAAATAATATGAAGTCCAGATTGCCAGCATGGGTTTGGCTTAAACCTGGAGATGGCAATTTGCAAACCAATATAGTCACACTGCCCAGCTTGTGATATTTTTAGTCACGTATGGCAGATCGTGGATGGCTAAATAAATATCCTGTTTTCGCAGCCAGCTACGGATTACAAAAATTAGGTGAGTTTTGTCTAGTGGATCATTCAAGTCCTGAAGGTCTTTGTTAGATTGCATTCTCTTGGTATTTATCCTATGCATGGTGCTGGATTTATGGATAATAATTTATTATCAAATGTCAGGCTATAGAGGCAAAGCAGACACTGATAGTTTCCGAGTCACTTAGTCTTCCCTCAAGTTGAAAGTTACCTTGTTCAAGGAGCCAAGCCAGAGGACCCAGGAAATTGCATTTCCCAGGGGGCTTTATGCCCACAATGCTGCAGCCTAATAAATCTCCAACAGCAACTGCTCATCTCATTGCTTTCGAGGCTCCTTATGGGGTCCTCGCCGTGGGACCACATTCACCCAGTGCTTTTCAAGCTGCACTGGCTCCCGGTGGAGTACAGGGTCAGGTTTAAGGTGCTGGTATTGACCTTTAAAGCCCTTAGCCTTCTAGGTCCCTCATACCTACGGGACCGCCTCTCCTGGTATGCCCCGCGGAGGACCTTAAGGTCCATAAATAGCAACACTCTAGAGGTGCCAGGCCCTAAGGAAGTCAGATTAGCCTATAGGTTTAGAATATATAGTATATATAGGTTTAGCATATATAGTAAATACATGCAGCACATAACTGAGAATGTGTTGTGTTTTAACAGTATACAAGTACAGTTTTACAAGAAGGTGATAGGTTCTGGAAAATGACCAGACTTGATTTGTTGGGTTTGGATTTTTGCTGTCTCTGTCTGTTCACAAGCTAATTCATATGTGATAAAACTTTGGCCTCACTTTCCCTTTGATAATATTTCTTCCCACACATATAATGGATCTCTTCTCTTCCCACTCTGGGTATTTTGCTTTGCTTCTTCTCATCTTTATTTTTGCATTTTGAAGAGTGATGTAGATCACAGCACATTCAATGCTATGGAGATAAAAAAATGATCCAGCACCAGTTGCTTTTGAGATCTCATAGTTGCAGCCCATCATTCATGTCCAAATGGCAGGGCAACCCCATAGATATTATTGGTGCATCACCTTCTACATTGTGGTATAAAGCAGGGCAGTTGACTGCTGGCCAATGGACCTTGCTCCCTTTCTCTTATTGGCTGCCCACTTGGTAGTTATTGGGACAACGGAACAACAGTGGATGTTAGGGGGGCCTGAATATTTGCACAAGGCCTAACAAAGATGGCGGCATTCTTTATCAGCAGTGGGTCCCCTGGTGATACAACAACTTTAGCAGCTCCCCAGCTTAACCAAGTGCTGATAACAGGTGTGCTGAAGAAGCTACTCTTAAGTTCAAGTAAAGATGAGCTATAGATATAATAATAAAATATAATTTGCTTCATTTCCAGCTAGATTCTGTCTATGGCAATGTATATGTCTGAGGCAATGTATATGTTTATTTTAGTGGGGAGAAAGAAACACATTTGAATACCACAGTCATTGAACCTTTGCTTCTTAGATTGTTTGGAGACATAGAATCCTCAGACTATTCCTAAAGTGACCCTCTGAACGGCATATGAACTGAATTTTGCTATCCACAGTATGAAGAGGAGTATGGAGCCATATTTGATGAGCTAATGAGCCTCGCAGGCCATATGTCTCATCTTCACCACGTTAAATAATTTAAATTTATTGGCTGGCAACATGTTTACAACTAAATGATTTTTGGCCAGCCTTCGGGGAAAATTCCCCAGTCTTGCATTAATTAAGTTAACCCTTATGAAAATATATTAGATTTTTTTTTTTTTTAAGATTGTTGGATTCTTAGAATATATTGTGTCACTGGTGTCCATCTGGATATTTTGGCATTGCTTTCTACTTGATAAAATTAACATCCTCAAGAGAAATCTAAACTTTAAATTAAATGTGTGGGGGTTGGGGTGGGAATAGTTTGAGTGAAATATAGAATATGATTCAGCTCCTCATGTTCAGACCCACTGCACATTCACATTTTATAAGGAGTAATAATGTTAATTAGTAAAGTCATATGTGACCTCGAGTGTACATTTGTGGACATTTCATGTCTCTCGAGTACAGAACTTTGTGAACAGAGGTGGGGAAATGAATTGGATCAATGCAAACAGACAGGATTTATTGAATATAATTTTGTAAATGTATGACCTGGCAAGCAATAACCTTTCATGGTTGTCTGGCCAGCAGGACTAGTGCAAAACATTTTGCTGCCTGAAGCAGAGCAGGAACATTGTGCTCTAGCTAACAATTTGCTTCCCTTTCACAACACCCAAAACCAGCTGCCTGAGGCAGCCTGCCTAATAGCCTGCAAATATTGAGGCCTGTTGTTTTTGTCCATGGAATTTTCTTGGCAGGGATACTGGAGTGGCTTGCCAGTTGCTGCTTCAGGTGGATCACGTTTAGTCAAAACCCTCCACTATGACCTGTCTGTCTTGGGTGGCCCTGCACGGCATAGCTGATAGCTTCTCTGAGTTATTCAAGTTATTCACGACAAGGCAGTGATCCATGAAGAAGGCCACTGGTCCCATGACCTCCTGGCAAATAGAAGAGGAAGAAATGGAGGCAGTAAGAGGTTTTACTTTGTTGGGCTCCATGATCACTGCAGATGGTGACAGCAGTCATGAAATCAAAAGACGCCTGCTTCTTGGGAGAAAAGCAATGACAAACCTAGACAGCATCTTAAAAAGCAGAGACATCACCTTGCCAACAAAGGTCTGTATAGTTAAAGCTATGGTTTTCCCAGAAGTGATGTATGGAAGTGAGAGCTGGACCATAAAGAAGGTTGATCGCCAAAGAATTGATGCTTTTGAATTATGGTGCTGGAGGAGACTCTTGAGAGTCCCATGGACTGCAAGAAGAACAAACTGATCCATTCTGAAGGAAATCAGCCCTGAGTGCTCACTGGAAGGACAGATCCTGCAGCTGAGGCTCCAATACTTTGGCCACCTCAAGAGAAGAGAAGACTCCCTTGAAAAGACCCTTATGTTGGGAAAGATTGAGGGCACAAGGAGAAGGGGACGACAGGGATGGCTGGACAGTGTTCTTGAACTACTAACATGAGTTTGACCAAACTGCGGGAGGC